>NC_077223.1:59584775-60184775 GCF_024763615.1 Phlebotomus papatasi
ATTATAGAGAACATTCTGGTCTACATTTCACCCATATAACACTTTTCTGTCAGTTCATCCAAATCCTTGATATTTTGGTTTAAATGCAAAATTTGTACAATTTCACGAATTTGATTCAAGATAACTGAATGGCGTCTCCCAACTTCAGCTCCAAATCGAATTTGCATGCACTCCGAGTTAGCTCACGTTAAGAATCTCACCTACATAAGCCGGTTAGGATTATCTGTCCCTTTTCAATACTAATTTACTTTTTTTGTTACTCTTTTTTCAGAAGGGTTGTTTAGAAACTTGGCAAGGGTTTATTGTCTTTGTTTTTGCTAAAATTAGTCTTAATACGATTTTAAAATGAATTGATATGTAGAAGTGAATTTGACTCGAATTTTGGACAGGTTGGTTATTAATTTGGACTGGCTGTAAATTTGAACAGCTAATCCGCTTCAATAGGATGTCCATTGTTCTTCATTTCATGAACCAATCTTACCAAGACCTCTTCCTGTTCATGTAAGGGAAACGTGGAATGTCACAAAAAGTCCGGAAACTTTCCATATCATTCATTAAAGTGAGTTGACTTAGGTAATCCAATTACTCGCGGATTCGCTCATTGCCTGGCTTTTCCTGGAGTCTTTCAAGGCTTTTCTTACAACATCTCATTCGTAGACATAATACTCCTCATATTCAAAATTTAACGTATTTAGTGTTAAAATCTTCCAAAAAGAACAAATATTCATATAGAATTCATTATTCATCATATATTAAAATAAAAATTCATAATTTTGATCAATTTATTTATAGTGTCCAATTTTATCCGCAAAGTGTCCAAAATAAGAAACCTGGCAAAATTATGAGCCCTTACCCTACATATTTGCAACTCCGACTGTTATAATCTATTGTCGCTTGTCATTCAAGACGGACCCTGTTGCTGCTTAACAAAAGCTCATTTTTTTTTAACTCGTTACCGATCCGGTGCTTCATTGATAAAGGATATCAATTTTTTGTCTTCATAGACCTCTAATGAAAAAACATTATCTCTAGATGTTTTTTTCCCTCTCAACCCCTACAAAACCACTTTTTTGTTTTTTTTTCTTTGAACGATTTCGAATAAACGAATTGAGCGATTTCGTTTATTTTCGTATTTGAGGCGAATATTTCGTTCATACAAGACGACATAGCCTGTTCATAAAAATCTTTATTTTGTAGTTTCAATGGTCAAAGTTTAACCCTCTGGAAGGATTATTTTTCAAAATTTTGTTTAAATTTGGATTTCTTATAAAGGTGTTGAAATGTCCAATCTCACTGTATCGATCCAAATAGATAATGAATTGGTAAAGTAATGATTTATTTTTCTTCGAAAGTCATAAAAAATCCAAAAATGCAATATTCTAAAAATCATGCGATCAGGGTGAACCAATGGAGTTCTATCTCATGAGTTCGAACACTCCGCAAAGTTGGGGCGCTTTGATATGTCTTTTGTATCAACTATTTAAACCATGTTGTTAATGTAACCTATTTATAGATAATGTAGTAATCCTTGTCCTCCGATAATATAATAATGTTTTTGGTGGACAATATGTAGGAGAGACTGGGGCAAAACTTGTCTAAACGCATATTTAATTCTTTAATTCTTATAAGAAAATTTACTGCTCTACAACATTGCAGAAGACTATTTTCGTCTATCTCGAAAGAAATGTTTTTTCCTCATAACTTTAACACTTTTTAGGTGTAAAAATATAGCAACATTTTTTAATGTAATTTTACACCTTTTTAAAGGTAAAATTAATATTTCCGGAATGTTATTTTAACTTTTTCAGATTTCTCTGTGAGTGTATCAATAATGGGTCCCGGCAAAATTCCAAATCCCTTTTCGGGTTTTTCGAGATTTTGTTTTTTGGGATTTTGGCTTTCGGAATTTTAGCGAGCATCGCTATGAATATAGATTTTATTTTGAGAGACTTATGTTTAATGACATGTTGGCAGTAGTTGAACTGAACTGCTCTATATGGCGTATCTGATCTAGCTTCCTCTACGCTTTGGGTGGAACATTTTCTACTTATTTATCTGCCTTATCTTGTTTTTCTTTATTTTAAATCTCTTGCTTTCAATAGATTTTAGATCAAAATTTTATTAATTTTGATCTAAAATCTCTAAAAATAAAATGGCTCAATTTGAACCCCTGTAATGTAGAATGGACTAAGTTGAAAAGAGGGATATCTACTGTGATAGAGCCAGTGAATAGGTAGGCACACTATAAGTGAAAACTTTTTTTTTGGTTTTGCCCAGAGCTTTCGATCCAGATAAACTCTGGGAAAAGCCAAAAAAGTGTTTTTATCTTAGGACTACCTTTTCACTGGCAATCACCGGAGATATACCTTTGAAATAAATTTGTGCCAGTCCATTTGTGAGCGTAAATTGAAAAGGCCTATTCGGCTCAATGCTCTATCTCTCTTATAATATTTATAATGGGTGTATCTTTTAGCTTGTTGCATTGAAGTTTGAGGTGAAACTTTGCAAAGTAAGATAGTTCTACTCTAGACTCTAGAGTATTAACTTATTTCAGTCAATAAAGTAACTTTTAGTGCAAACCACTGAAATTCAAAGACTCGACAACTTTATGGCGGCAATTTTGAATTCATCCTTAGTGTACGGTTGAGCAACTAAAGAGGCTCACATCTCTTTGGTGGAAGGAGGTACGAGATGTCAGAGAAGACTTTCAAATCGCATATCCAAGCGTGTTATTCGGCAAAAAAAAAACGAGGAAAAAATGGGGTTGGGGGGAGAGAATAAAAAATAAATCAAAATCAATAATAAAATAAAGCATTATGTGTATGTAAAGTGGGGTTGTGTGCGCAATTATGTCAGGCTGCTGTGCCGCCTGTTGGGTGGTGTTTTATAAATTGGGCGTCCGGGGTTGATTTGGTGGGTGGTATGAGCTGTGACAAAAAAAAAAGAGTGTATACCACCAAAATAGATTTACCTACACTCTCTTTTTCTCACTTTGGCTCATTTGCCTCTATGTCGCTATCAAACCACTACACACATATTATAGCAGCATCCCTTTTTTTCATACCACCCCCCGTCTCATAGGCGCAGGGCCATTCACATGAACACCCTCCAAACATGAACACATCCTCTTCATCTCCCCATTTGAGGGTCGAGGGGTGTATAGTGAACAAATTTTTTGTTATATTTATAATCATGAAAAGTGTATGTATTATAAAATAAAATTTTCTAAAATTTTGGGCGTGGCCACTGCTATATACATTACATTTATCGTCATCACCAAAAAAAATCATTCTCATGTTCTTTTTTTCACTGTTCCCAAACAGTACATTCGCCGCTTGAGGGGGGTGGGTGGTATGGTTAGAGTGGGTGAAGGTGGTTTGCTTGAATTTGTATAGACCCGACTATATAGTAATTTTTCATATAACTTGAGCTATGCATATAAATATGGATCTATACATTGTACATCCCAGATGTGGTTCGGCAATAATGAACGTGTAGTGTGAGATGGACTCTTCACAATGTGATAAACTCACCCTCTTCAACAAACCCCCAAACTCCATACCACCCAAAAGACATATCATCAAATTGTTTCGCAACAGAATTTCCACACAGTCGCAAAATTATATTAATTATTGAAATGATAATTAACGCTAAAGAATATAATTTTGAAGGATTGATAAATATCTTTGGTTCGGAAATTGTTTTCCACATTTCAAATTAAAATTTATTGATTGATTTTTCGTCTGACAATTTCTGCAATTCCTTCACGATGCGACGTATAGTAAATTGCTCATTAGTAATCTCCACAGAATACATTTTATTTAATAGAAGTATTTGTGAAATCCACGAAAATGGCAATGAAATATCCGTTTTATCCGCCTACGAGTAATTTGAAAGGATAATGAGAATTCACGTTGATACATTTACATGATGGTAAAAGGTAAAGAATACAGGAATCCTTAAGCGGTGTCATATGTAACACCATCATATCATATTGTTAGCCTCAAATAAGAAGAAAACAAATCATTGTGGGATCCAGGATATTTAAAAGATTTAACATATAATTCCTAATTTAAATATTTGAAATTTATTCTACATGAATTACCTTCAGGGAATAGTCTCGATTTTTTCTAATTAATTTCAGGGGGAAGTGGGGCACCTTTGAATTAGAGTACCTTTGAAATAGGGTTATTTTTCCTGTTTTTAAATTAAACTGGGCCATGCCATGATAAAATTTATCTCGACTAACTGATCGTGAAGCTAAATTACACTATGATAAGCCCCAATTAATTTTTAAATAAAAGGAAAAGGTCCCCCAATAATTCAAAGATGCTACACTTACCATTATAATTTATTGTTAAAAAATCTTCAATAATTTTAATTTAAGTGGGGGACGGCTCATCTTTGGACGGCTCATGCTTCAAACAAGTCATTTTTTTTTCAAAATGTTTTGAATGAATTTCGCCCATTATAATATAATATTATATTAGGTGAGATTCTTAACAATCTCACCTACTATAATCCTAACAAAATCTCATGTCCTCCGATTGGCCCCAAACTTTGCCAGAATGTGTTTTGACACTTCCTGATCACGAATATATGGATGGCTAAAAACCGTTCCCGTCCGTCCGTCCGTCCGTCCGTCCGTCCGTCCGTCCGTCCGTCCGGCCGCTCTTTGGAGCTTAATAGCTCCTAAACTAAAAGAGATATCGACTTGCGGTTTTCGGCAAAGGTTATATATCGTATGAAAATTGCAACTTGGTGTATTGACCCCCCACCCCCCACCCCTCCTTCCGCCATTTTGAATACCCCCCTTTTTTTGTTTTCTTAATGGCTCCGCCCCTATGGCATCGATCGGGCTCAAATTTTAGAATGTTATAGATGGGCCTTAGGGCTTTCCATCAATACCAAACTTAAGGTCCCCCGACCCCCCTGACCCGAGCTATAAGGGTCCAAAAAAAATTCTTAAAATGGACATAACTCCGGTTCTAATTATCAGAATTTAAAAAATGGGGGCTTTTTGGAAAGCTCTTGTGAAATGCCACTTCCCCTTCTAACATCGCAAGTTCGTAAAACTACCGCTAGGGGCGCTATTATTAAAAAGAAAATTTTTAAATCTTAAAAGTTAAATAACTCAAAAATTCCTTATGCAATCGGGCTGAAATTTTAGTATGTTGTAGCCGTTGATTATACCTATCAAACAAAAAAAAACCTTAAGTCGATCCATAACCCTTGACCCGAGCTATAAGGGGTCAAAGTTCGAATATTGACCGGCCTCTATCTCCGGTTCTAATTAACATAGCGACCTAAATTTTACCTTTTTGGTTTCGTCTCGATGAGCACTTTCAGATGGAAGTTCAAAAAGTCACCACAGGTGGCGCTGCGATAGCGTCAAAATTCATCGAAATTCAAAATCATTTTTCTCAAAAATTCCTTTGTGCAAGTTAATGAAATTTTAGTATGTTGTAGCCCAGTCTAGGACGTTTCCAAAATGGTGCGTAAGTGCGCTGTGGTTTCAATAGAACCGGAGATATGAGGGGTCAAAGTTCACGAAATTCAAAAAATCATATCTCCGGTTCTATGTGACCGATTTTGATGAATGAGGGCTTAAACGAAAGATCTCACCAAATGCTACAACTTTCTAAAATATTTGAACTTCGTGGGACCAACACCAGGGGCGCCACAGTCGAAAAACCAATTTCAATATCACATAACCTCAATTATCTCGACTGTCGCTGAACCGATTTTGATGATTACTTCGACATAATTGTAGAGGACATTTGTCTCTACATTTCGTCCATACATCATTTTCCACTCAGGCTACGCTATCACTCCGATTTTGCCGTTTAAGTGTGAAAAAATTGATTTTTCCCATAATAACGGTTTGAAATCACTCAGATGCCAATTTGACTGCCTCTACTCCACCAAGACACTTAAAATAGGGGTTTAAATGGAAAGTCCCGCAAAATACAACAATTCTTTGATATAGTTGAAGTTCAACAAATGACTACTTGGGGCACTCTGGATGAAAAGACGAGTTAAGAAACAAAAAACCTCGATTATCTTGGCTTCTGAGTAATCGATGAGATCATGTTCTACGGCAAAATTATAGAGAACATTCTGGTCTACATTTCACCCATATAACACTTTTCTGTCAGTTCATCCAAATCCTTGATATTTTGGTTTAAATACAAAACTTGTATAATTTCACGAATTTGGTTCAAGATAACTGAATGGCGACTCACAATTTCAGCTCTAAATCGAATTTGCATGCACTCCGAGTTAGCTCACGTTAAGAATCTCACCTACATAAGCCGGTTAGGATTATCTGTCCCTTTAAATAACTAGTCCAACGCCTCAAATTTCCAGAAAAGAGTCATGGCTTAAATCCATCAAGACCATAGAAAAAGAACATAAAAAAGGCGGGCTTTCCCATATCGAGTAATTCTTTTGTGTTACAAGTGCGCAAGTATTCTTATATTTTTTACAATTATTATTGTAATTATTGATAAAAATAAAATATTACAAAAATACAGAATTGATTTGAAACTCGATAACACTGTGCAACAATTTCAAACTTTTTTTTTGTCGCCGGGTTCTCATGCTACTTTTTCTATTGCTAGGGTCAAATGATTTACGAAAATACTTATCATTTTGATTTCATTTGGATTTAGCGACTGGTATTTACGAAAAACGGTTTTTTCCGTTTTTTGATACTTGGGTGCCTATATCTCCGAATCTACTGAACCGATTTATTTCTCACTAAGGAATAATTTGTTCTCCTTTAGATGCCCGATAAATCCTCTGAACAGATGAAGTTCGTACAACCGACACCAGGGGCGCTGTAGTCCCATAAATGTCAGAAAACATGTAAAAATCGAAATTTGTAGCAACTTTGATCAAGAATATCTCGAAAACTAAAACTGTTCTTAACAATCTTATTTATGGGTTTGATAGAGAATTTTATTAGCTACATTTTTGTTCATATACAACTTTTTGCTCAGATTATTTTTTAGCCTCGAAATAGAGGTTCAAACGAAAAATGAGCACCCAGCCAACTAGAGAAAACCCTCATTATTTCACACATTTTGACTTTTTCTTTTCAAGTTGAGGTAAATCCAGGATATTTTCATACTTTTTCTAAATTGCATAAGTTTAATAAATATATACATATTTTTTCTTTTACATCGGAAAATTTCTTAGCCCAAGATACACAGTCTCAAAGATGGCGTGACGCGCTTCATATTTCACTTGTGATTTTTGACAAACATTTTAAAGTGCTCTATTTCGGGAAGAGGCCAAGATATTTTTTGCTATTTTTTTTTTAAATCTGACATGTAATTTTATTCTCTTTAAAGGCGTCTCCAAACTTTCCCCTATCATTGTAGGAAGCAACGTCAAAATAAAAAAAAGGCAATTTGTTTATGAAAATTGATTCTAGTGTATTGTGTATAGACACCATAAATCGACATACTTTTGATTTTTTTTAAATTAAAAAGTATATTATTAACATAAAAAACTACATTCCCTCAAAGAAAGAGGGTCCACTTTTTTGTTGAACTACTTATTTTTTTTTTTTTGGAAATTCCCCAAAACAATTGAGTAGTTAAACTCAAAAATGGATAGACTTCTTTTCAGGGAGTATAGCACCACAATAGTATTTACCAAAAGGAAAAATATTGAAACTTTTGGATTTGGTATTTAAAAGAAAAAAAAGTTCAAATTTTTTTTTTGGTAAAAAACAAAAGTTTTTCACATTTTTAGTACATATACGCTATTTTTTTTTTTAAATGTTTTAGACTTTGATCACTTTACTTTTCGAAAAAAAATACAGTACGACTCCAATAGAGTCAACACATGTCATGTCTGCAATATTCTAAGTTATTTTTTCTTGTTGAAGTTACTATTTCACTCATTCAAAATTGACTCAGATTGTTACTCGACAAAAGTAGTTTAAAAGTTTGACATTAAATTTGAAATTTTACATATTTTTACATATTTTTCACTGTGTTTGAAATTTTTAGGAATTAATACTATCAGAGTCGTACTGGACTTTTTATTTATATATTTCGCAATAAAAGTCTAAAACATTTTCAAAATAGAGTATATGTGCCAAATATATGTTAAAGTTTTGTTTTTGACAAAAAAAAATTTTTTGGACTCTTTTTTTTAAATACCAAATCCAAAAGTTTCAATATTTTTCCTTTTGGTAAATACTATTGTGGTGCTATACTCCCTGAAAAGAAGTCTATCCATTTTTGAGTTTAACTACTCAATTGTTTTGGGGAATTTCCAAAAAAAAAAAAATTAAGTAGTTCAACAAAAAAGTGGACCCTCTTTCTTTGAGGGAATGTAGTTTTTTATGTTAATAATATACTTTTTAATTTAAAAAAAATCAAAAGTATGTCGATTTATGGTGTCTATACACTAGAATCAATTTTCATAAACAAATTGCCTTTTTTTTATTTTGACGTTGCTTCCTACAATGATAGGGGAAAGTTTGGAGACGCCTTTAAAGAGAATAAAATTACATGTCAGATTTAAAAAAAAAATAGCAAAAAATATCTTGGCCTCTTCCCGAAATAGAGCACTTTAAAATTTTTGTCAAAAATCACAAGTGAAATATGAAGCGCGTCACGCCATCTTTGAGACTGTGTATCTTGGGCTAAGAAATTTTCCGATGTAAAAGAAAAAATATGTATATATTTATTAAACTTATGCAATTTAGAAAAAGTATGAAAATATCCTGGATTTACCTCAACTTGAAAAGAAAAAGTCAAAATGTGTGAAATAATGAGGGTTTTCTCTAGTTGGCTGGGTGCTCATTTTTCGTTTGAACCTCTATTTCGAGGCTAAAAAATAATCTGAGCAAAAAGTTGTATATGAACAAAAATGTAGCTAATAAAATTCTCTATCAAACCCATAAATAAGATTGTTAAGAACAGTTTTAGTTTTCGAGATATTCTTGATCAAAGTTGCTACAAATTTCGATTTTTACATGTTTTCTGACATTTATGGGACTACAGCGCCCCTGGTGTCGGTTGTACGAACTTCATCTGTTCAGAGGATTTATCGGGCATCTAAAGGAGAACAAATTATTCCTTAGTGAGAAATAAATCGGTTCAGTAGATTCGGAGATATAGGCACCCAAGTATCAAAAAACGGAAAAAACCGTTTTTCGTAAATACCAGTCGCAAAATCCAAATGAAATCAAAATGATAAGTATTTTCGTAAATCATTTGACCCTAGCAATAGAAAAAGTAGCATGAGAACCCGGCGACAAAAAAAAAGTTTGAAATTGTTGCACAGTGTTATTGATTAGCGTAGGAAAAAATGGTTATTATCAAGCTTGGATCGTATCAAGCATGGGCACTTTCCCCTATAGATGTTTTCTGAATTAAGAAATTATAAAAAACATACTCTTAAACCCAAGGAGTTAATTAATTTTTATTTTTATTCCAAGTCGTATGTATTTTACAATGAACTTATTGAAAAACAGATACCTATAACCTTAACAAAATTTCGTTTATGTAAATTTCAGGTTCTTTCTAAATTCATACTAAAGTCATTTTTAATTATGTTTTGGTGTAAATAATAAGTCTAGCGAATAATTATTCCATCATGTCCGATCTGCACGTGTTTATAAACCAAACAACTTCATTGGGCAGGAAAATTACCTCATTATTCACTAGCTCTTGAATTAACAATTTTAATTTACAGTCAAATCAATAAAATTATATAATATGCTTATTGAATCAATAATACTGCAATAAATTTACAAAATATACCGTTTTTGCATTAACAAATTATTTAGATTAGTTTTGGAAATTTCCGTATTTTGTTTGGATTTTCCGTAATTATTTTATTGCAAACAAGTTTGGTAAAATACAATTTCAACACAACATGAAAATCTTATTATTTAGTATGATTTATTAATCGCAGAGAAAACTGGAAAGAGTCGAAGAAAAAACTTTTGAACAGTATCACGCCTCGTGTAGCACATCTCAGCAAGAAGTTTCGGCATTTGTTAATGCAAATTGCAAGAGGATTGTTCTCCATGGTCATTACGCAATTTTCTAGAGAGAAATTAATGTCTTTTGTGTCAAAAAGTGCGTGTCCTCTTGCGAAAGGAATTAATGCAACTCCACAGTGACATGGGCGACAGAGCAAAGGCCATGAAAATTGCTCAGCAAATTCGGTGAAATTAATTAATTTTGTCCTAATGACTGAAACTTTATTGCTCAACATTGTATTGGAGGAAATAGAGCAAGAAAAATAGTCACTAAACGAGTAATTCCCAATAAATTTTTTTTGTGAGTTAGTGAACAATGAATGTTTCTTTTAAATAATTTTTCATGCTCATGGGTTAGTTAGAAGCAATTTATAATTTTGAAAAAGAAAATAAGAGAAAAAACGTACCATCTTCAAATTGCCTTCGTCCTGGAGATTTTTTTTGGCCCGAGAAAATAAAAAAAAGTACCGAAAAAGCAAAATAAAAGCAAAATAAAAAGGAAAAATCCTGTTGGAGGCAAAGTACTCAGGCTTACCTCCTGCAGCAGACATTTGAGACGAAGCAGCTGCTTCTTAAAGTACACAATGTCCTGGATCATGGAGTTGCGCATCGACTTGTCCATGTAGATACCGTCGGGAGAGCAAGAGTCAGACTCCCGGAAGAGATGTGGGGAATTGGTCTTGGACAGTGATTGTGTTCGTCGCGGAACTCCGTCCAGGGAGCGCGGGCTGTCCGATCCGGCGGTACTAATGGTGCTCTGAAGGCGTGAGCGGTTGAGAAGGCGCGTCGCTCTTGCCGGAAGTTGAGATCTGCAAAATAAAATACAACTGTTACTAAACGCTATTACATTACAAAATATAAAAAATAAATTAAGTCATAAATTAAGCGGCATGTGTCATAGTATTTTTATTATCACTTTGTATAATGCCCAACGCACAATAAATTTTGTTTGTAAACATGTTTTAAAAATTTCATATGAGAGAGAGCAAGATGACTAGATCTCGGTTTCATTCACTCTCATTGAAATGTCAAAAACATGTTTACAAAACAAAAGTTATTGTGCGTTGAGCATAATTGAGAAAAAAAATCAATTGTACTAAAAACGAGTCCGTCCGAGCCTATGGTCCTGTTCCAATGTAAAATGAATACATATAAATTTTTTTAGCACTTTACTGTTCTCAAGCGCTTCTGCATTATCGACTTTTTTGTGTTGGTTCCTGTCTCGACTGTTATCTCCAGTCCACGCCGAGTTCTAAAGCAACCAATTAGTTGTAACCGGAAACAATAGCACTATTACAATCCCGGTGTTATGCACTTCGAGATTATGCACCTGACGTGATTATGCACATACAATTATGCAAATTTGCCTACCATTGGGAGTCAATTTGTAAAATCATTTTTGAAATACGCCTGAATGGATACTATTTTTTGACACGGAAAATTTGAAGACACGATTCTTATTTTTCAAAACAAAGCTTTAATTTCCTTTATTATGGTAAATTTTTTAAATATTTTAACAATTTATTGAAGAATTCTGGCCAAAAGTATTGTTTCTTAATGAATTTCTTTAAAACCAGTAAATCTTTTTGTTCTAACTCTTGCTCTGACTACTACAGAATTATTCAAAAGAAATCTCCTGCGAGTGTGCAAATTTTCTCGATGTGTAATGCCATATCACACGTTTTTTTGGTCCCGCAAATGTGCATAATCCCGGGACTGAGCGTATTTAGAACAAGGATCTCTATAGTATTTATAAATTCACTGGTCTCGTCCCCTGGAGTTTAAAATTTAATTAATAAAATCGCAGTGTTTACAACTACCCTGTGTTTAGTACTGCCCCAGTTTCGCCTAAGTTATGAAAATAGCGCTTTCGAGCGATGTACCGTAAATGAGGGTAACTTTGTTCCCCTGCTGTTTGTAAGCTTTTCTTTAATTTTAGTACCTAGGTACTTTTAGGTCTTCACCGATCAGACATGATAGATCGGATTAGTGAAGACCATCCTTAAGTGATAGAGTTACGGATACGTTTATGAATGTCAGGGTAAAGTCACCCGCACCTACGGTACAGTCTTAACAAGAGGTCATGGGCATGCGATTTTTAATTCAATTAGTTTAACCCTTTAAGGACGAGAGTGTCAAAAATCGGGGGTCCGAAAAAGCACTTTTTTCACTTTTTAGAGCAAAACACAACTTTAGATGACCGTAGGAAAAATTTCATTTTTGGGTCACCGGTGACCCAATCGTCCTCAAAGGATTAAGTGAAGATGCAGATGCAATTAATTATTTTAGTCCCATTGCATTCAAGAACTATCTAATTAATAACCACGGCGAGACTAAAAAATTTTATTCTATTGAGTATTGTAGGAGCTATTAATTAATTCCGTAGTCTTTCGGGATATTGGGAAACGGACAGCGAAGCGAGTGAGAATCTTCTCCTTTTCTCTTATCCGTAAAATTTTAATAATCTGAAGTTTTTTTTAGAATTAATATTCTCCAATATTTGCTATATGGAGGAAACAGATAAAGCATATTGTTTTCGTATTTCATAAACCGTAAAAACAACTTTTACGCATTTTTATTAAAGTATGTGTTAAATAAATATATATTTTTTTTATATATTTCCTTAAAGATCTTGTAGGAGGAAGTGGGGAACTTTTGAATTGGTACAACTTTGTAATAGGACTTTTACAAACAATTGCCAAGCTGAAAATTAATTATGATAATGCTCAGTTTCTTTTAAAACATTTGAAAATTGGTTATGAAAGCCCTATTTCAAAAGTGCCCTAATTCAAAGCTATCCCTATTCCACCTATTGTTCATGCTGTTTATAAAGTTATTTGAAAAAGTAGTTTCCTGCATTTTTCTACGACATAAGAAATCAAAGAAAATCGATATTTTTTTTATCATGGCAATTTCCAGAAAGCGATGGAGAAGATATTTTTTATTCGTTTCTTTAAATATTAATCAAAATGCTTTCTCATTTATCACTGTTTACTTGGACTCCAGAGAGAGCGAGGATTTCGACTGTTAAATATTTAAGTTCAATGGAACAAATAAAGCTTTAAGGAAGATTCCATTAGACCACAGAGATCATAAATTATTAGTTTACGAAGAATATTTCTGAAGTTATTTTTTTTTAATTTTATTAGTAGGGGAGGGCTTCTAGGCTTCGCACACATTCTGGGTTCGAACCCGTCATATTTACCCCATATTCTTTTAATGAATCTGACCTAATGGGAATATATTTTAATAGTAAGTCTTAAGTCACACATTTCCTGGAAAAATTTAGCCAGAAGGCCTTCTCCTAGTTTCTCTTTTTAATGGATAATTTGTTATTACTCAAATTCTCTCAAGGAGAAGAGGAGAAAAAAAATCTTACTTGGCTCCTTGCGATTACTTGATATTCTCCCTCATACCCGAATTTCCGTAGACAAACTTTAATCTCAAAATAAAAAAAAACACCGCACAACACCACTCACGATCCATCCACTCAGTATCCATCCAACAATTAACAATTTGCCCAATTTGAGAGGATCTTCTACTGTCGTAGCAAATAATTAGGGGGAAGTGGGGCACCTTTAAAAGTGGTGCACCTTTCAAATTTGGATTTTTCACCTATTTTTAAATAAAATAAAATTGAGCCTTATCGTGATATCATTTAGCTGCACAAATAGATTGAGAAACTGAATTATATCATGATATGGCTCAGTTCTATTTAAACATAGGAGTAAAATCCCAATTTCAAAGGTGCCCCACTTTTAAAAGTGCCCCACTTCCCCCTACGGGAATTCAATTTTTTTCTTTTTCTTTTACTTGTCTCTCTCAAACCATGGCCCTATAATGCACCCGTAACACATTCTAGCTATATTAAGAGCTTATTAAGAAATCTTCTATAAGGAGTAAAAGACGGACAAGAAAAGCATATTTTTTTCGCACCTGTCTGTGGAGGAGGCATTTTTACTTTTGGTGGGACTTAGTGTTTGTTGATGATGCTGATGGACCGGTAATTTTGATCTGCTTGTGGCCGAACTGGCCGGAGGTTGTATGAAGACATTTTCGGAGGTGAGAAGGTCAGTTTTAACCCTCCTCGCTCCGATTGGTGAATGCATCTCCATATTCAATTACTCAAAATCACGTCTAGATTGCTTAAAAGTCTAACACTGACGAATTTCACAAATTAATCATTGACTGATAAGGAGTGTATTGGCACGAAAGTGCGATAAGACACTTGATAAGACTTTGTGCATTTCCACTGATACACTTTGTACAATTTTTCACACTATTCATATGGTTCATATGGTTTTCTTTCTTGGCACTTGGCACAGTTTTCATCAGTTTTCTCATAGGAAGAAAATAATAGAAATCGTTGTTTGTAGAAATTTATGCAAATGTTTAAGGTGATAATCACTAATTAAATTTACATGAACACAGTATAAAAAAAACCATCAATTTCATCTTAGAGCGCTAATTGAGATTTCATCAATATTTTGCCACATTTTTGGATAATTTTCAGAATGTTTTAGATGAAAAACTACTTCATGGCCGCTTCTTATGGCACTTTAAACTGACTGTGAGTCCTTCACTTTTGTAGTTGTTTTAAAGGTCAAAATGGGGAAAAAAGTGTCTTTAATGACACTTTAGGAACTACACAAGAAATCTCAATAAAACTCCATTTGTTGCTGCGAAGAAACTAACACAAAAATAATCGAACTCTGTGCGAATCATTCGCCCAGGAGGAATTTTTCAGTGTTTTCCCAACAGTTCTCGAGGGTTTTTCCCAAACGACTAAAAGCCATAATTTTTCTTGTGCCTGAAACAACCTTTTCGCATTAATTAACACTTTTCTGGTGGAAGTTCTTATCAGGAGACAATGTTAAATTTATCAATGAGTCATAAAAGTCACGGCAAAGGTCCCAAAATCATGGACAGATCTAGTGGAAAATCAATGAGGACGTGGTGAAGGGAAATGGGTCAGGTTGTAGGGTTCAAAGTTTGGCAAACACTGGCGCATGCGAGGTAGAAATGCGCGAACTTGAAATGCAGAATCCACGAGACAGTCACATATGGGAAACTGAATCCATAGGGGTGGAAAGTAGAGTGGGAAATGGTGAAGGGTAGTTGGTAATAAACCATCACTAACCTACACTGAACGATGCATTCAGGAAATTGAAATATTGCCTGGATTTCAATTTCAAGCGATTGAGAACTTAACTCTTTCCGGACCGCAGCATATGCTGCAAGCCAATTTCACAATTTTTAATCAAAAATATCTAAGCTCAAGAATTAATTGAGGTCCTACAAAAAATATCTTACATTTGGACATCCTTATAGTTTGTAATCATCCACAAGAATAGGATTTTTATCAGTTCTGAATAATTAAAAAACATTGTTTTTCATAGAAAATGCATATGCTTGGGTACTACAGTCCCAAAAGAGACGAAAGAGTTAAGCCATTGAGTTTCAAGATTACAGGATTATAGTTTTTAAAGTTACCGGGTTTTACAAACATCCGTTTGAGAATAAGGTTTTTAAAATGATTTAGTAGGGTGAAGTGGGGCACTTTTGAAATGGTGTATCTTTGAAGTTAGGCTTCTTTCTCCTATTTTTAAATGGAATGGAGCCTTATCATAATGTATTTTAGATTCACAATTGGTTTATGGATCTAAATTATATCATTGCAAGGTCCAGTTAGTTAAAAAATAAGAGAAAAAGCTTTATTTTAATCATGTTCCAATTCAAAGGAGCCCTACTTCCCCATATTCTATTAAGGTTGGATCACTTTAGTTGCATTTTGATGTAAGTTTGCAGTAAAATATCATTTTGTAATAAGTAAATAAAAACAGAAATTATAAATCCATGAAAATAGTGATATAACATATTTTTAAGAAAGAGAATCGTAAAAAAGTTTTAAACCATCTTGAATTGGACATGATCAAAATGACCTTTTAAATCTCTAAAAATTAAAAATTTTAAGGTGTATACTAAAACCTGTAAGGTATGAATTATAGTAAGTTAACTCTCTTAATTCTATCACATATCAAGGGATGCTTGACTTAGAAAAAATCATTATTTTAATAAATAAAGCGTAAATCAAATTTAGTCTATATATGAATTAAAAGGAAATTTCAAAATAGTTAATAATTAAAAAAAGTTATGGATAATTTTGACATTTTACGGATTTAATAATACATTGTGAAAATTTACTTGAAAATTTGATATGTTAGAGTTAAGCGTCCCAAATTCAGAGATGATACTTCAACGATTTAATTCAAAATGCTAAATTTTCACGTAAAATTTATAACAATAAATAACAATAAATGATAAAAAAGGGCTTTATAGGTACAAAGTCTAATGCCTTGAAATTAAAATAGAACAATTTACTGTTAAAAATAAATAATAAAAATATTACAGTAGACTCTCGCTAATTCGGCTCTTTTAAGATCGGACTACTTTTTAATTCGGGCAGTGGTTGCATTTGAAAAAAGTTTGTTGTCATTTTTCAAGTTTGATTCTGATTATCAAATGAATCAAATATGCTCAAATTTGGCATGGTTTGTCTGAGTTTTGATGTGATTTTGCATTATTGAGGGATTTTCATGCAATTTACGTTATATATGAGTGTGTAAACTCAATATCTATATGCACATGAATAACAAATTGTTGCATTTCAAAAAGTTTGTCGCCCGAATTTCTGTCTAATTCGGCTGACATTTCGGTCCCATGTGCCCGAATTTGAAAGAGTCTACTGTATTTCTATTTTTTAACTAACTAAAATGTTTGTTTATGAACATATTACAACCCAATAATATTAAAAAAATAAATAAAAGAACTGTGTCAAATTTTGGACAATTTGCAATGTCGGACAATTCTTTTGTTTCTTAAAATTCCATAAACTTCGAGAGTAACAAATAATATTAAATAATTTTGCTTACAAATAAATTTTCATTAGAAAAATCTGGAATGTTTTTCTTCCTTTTCTTCCATATTTTACTGAGTTGGTAAAATATATTAATAAGAGTTGAGTTTTGTAAGAAGCTATTACATTTTTTAAGAGTTGATATTTTATGTGAGTTAATATTAGAATTTCACTTTTAAGTTTTTTTTTTAATTTTCATCAAAAATTATAGTGTTTAACTGTAATTTTAGTCTTTTATGTTATTATTTTTTTATTTTGTTTGTGCTTTTCTCATTTGTGTCTTCGTATTATTAGAGTAGTACGAAAAACGACTCATAAAAGTTTCTTCCTTTTACACATTTAAAATTGAAAAGAAATATTTACGGCCCTTTTGGATTTCGTTTCAACGATGAAGTATCACACCACCTATCACTATCTAGAATTTGGACGTATATAAAGAATCCTTAGAACTTTTAAAAATTTTAAGACTGGAGTTCGTTTACTCTCCTCTAAGTATTCGTGCAAAATTTGGTGTTTTGAAAATTCTGCCGGAAATAAGTCTTTTAATAAAATACAATTTAAAAAGAATCTGATAATTTTTGGATTGAGTTTTTTTTATTTCTTTTCAATCCCTTGATAACATGAAATTAGGTATCTCTTCGTGAAGTAATTAAAATCAAGATTGAAATTCGTAAACTAATTTTTGAAAAACATTAAGCCCAGTCGTTGGTTTCAGTACTTTACGATTTACAAAATAGTATGAGTACTAACAAATTAATTCTCTTTTTTAGCTTTTCTATATAACTATCTATTTTTTTTATTTTTTGTCAATTTATTATTCTATATTGTTTTATCAAAGATAAAAAAAACAATTCAGAGGAATGATTCGAAAAATCTCAAATTTGAACCAAGAACTTAGTGTCAAAAATAAACTATGCGTGAATGAATTTGTTTGGTGTAAAAAATTAATGTAAAACAAATCCGTCTATATCAATTGCTTGATGAATACAGTTTCGGTAATCTTTTGAAAATCTAATAATTTGTGAAAAATAATTTTATGGTACTATTCGATAGTCTTTACTTTACCAATTTTTAACTTTCATAAATATCTATATGGTATTTGGGTCCCGGTCAAAATCCCGAAAGCCAAAATCCCGAATTCTTTAAAGTGTCATAGTTACTCCCACGATTGCACCTGCGCTGCCTGCGCTTGCTGGAGGCAAAGGGAAATCTTCGGTGTCTTGGGAAATTATTTTATACATTTTCCTCCATATAATTTCATCCCTTTCACGATTTTGAACATTCGGAATTTTGGCTTTCGGGATTTTGGCTTTCGGGATTTTGGCCTTTTCGGGATTTTGGCGTTCGGGATTTTGGCTGCCACCCATGCTATTTACACCATGAAGTTTCAATATATAATTATTAAAATCTTATAAAAATTCTTTAAAAAATAAATAAATGAAAATTTTGATGGTCTGATGACTTGTAAAAATTAATTTTAGTGATATTTGTTCGTTTTTTACAAGTTTTTACTTTCACAAATTTCTTTATGTAGTTATTTATACTATAACCTTTTTATTTCGAAAATAGAATTCTTAAATTCTTTCAAAGACAAAATTAAACATTTTTTTTTAAATCAATTAATTTTTGATAGTTTTAAAAATTTTTGGTTTTCCGAAGATTTCATTTTCCTCTCTCTGATTTTATTTGCTAAATGGATTTTCATTCTAGAATTTTTAAAAAATTAGGGCTAAATTTGGCAATGTTAAAATTTTAAAATTTGATATTTTTATAAATAAGAACTTGAGAAACGATGGTTCTTCTTTGAGTATTTAAATAATTGTAACAAAACACTAATCGAGTTATTTTGTTTAAGTCAATACTTGTGAGTTTACTAAGCACTACTCAAAATTTCAAGTTAATTTTCTGAGTTTTTGAAATAATACCTTAAAGTCAAAACATAAAAAAGTGTCTCAAACATGCCGGCTCTCCTCTAATACTAGACACCAAGGCTTCAATTTTTTTTAAAAATTATTATTAGTCTTCATAAACCTCTACAAAAGTAAAAAAAGAAAAGTTTGAAAGAATGCGAGCAAGTAAGGATCCATATACAATCCAGAGGATTAGTCGAGAAATTAACCTTTTGTCTAATGCTTTTGTTTTCAAGAGTATTCTCTATACCAATTGAGAATATTTTTACCCAATTTCAACTTCTTTTTCAATTTTTTTTTCAATATTTTGTGAAATTTCTCATTTTAAGTTTATCTTGTTTTTAATTATTTTTCAAATAAACAACATTAATTATATTTATTACATTTTAATAAATAATTCATAAAATGCATGAAGCATGCATTATAAAGCAGAATGGGTATATTTATTGCAATTTTATCGTTTCTACTGCAAGATAAACCTTGTAAAAATAATTCGAGTATTTTTAAAATGTTCTTCAGAAAATGCAGACTGACCCTGATTATCCACCCCCGAAAATTTGTCAAAGTGTGCATGAGCGAGACAGAAATGCTTGCATGAGTGTATCAGAGAGTTTAATCAATAGCATTCTTAGAGTTCAAGCTAGAGTTGAAGTTAATGTATATAACTTCTTCCGCACTCGTGGTTTCGTGTTTTTCTTCTGGGCTGATGAACAACCGTGATTTTCTCATGGCTCTGCGGAAGAATCCACTGTAAATTCCTCCATGGACCGTTGTGTATGAGTGATTCACCAAAAAAGGAGCCGCTCTTGGATTTATATATAACTAAGATACATATATATTCTTGTGGAGTCTTTCACTTCTTTTATGCGCGAAATGTGGTTCAATTGACAAAATAATAATTAAAATTGGATATAAAGCCATGCGAGAAATTGCAAAATTGAAATTGCTGGTGGGTAACGTTTGTTGGGTGGTCATGAAAAGCCTTTTGGTGAGAAAGAGTGCCAAAAGAAGCGAAACACACGAAATTTTACCCAAAATCTGTGACACTTTCCGTGAGAGTTTTGCTTGAATTTTATTAACTTGTTCTTTTAGACGATTTCTTAAATGGAAGCACCATAAAATTTATTTGGCAAAAATCACTGAATTTTCATACTGAGTTTCCAAGACAACAAACTCTACTGGAAAAATCGTTAGAGGCCTCGTGAATTCGCTTCTCACCTATGCAGTCTCTCGCGTTAAACTGACTCATGGTAACCGTAAAGACCACAACAAAACGGTCTGTGGATGAATTCGTTAAGTAATAATATTTTTTTTGCCGTGGTTGGTGCAACAACAACAAAAGAGTGAGAGACGAGCTTGAGGTGTGAGAGAAAATGAATGAAGGAAAAGAAGGTACTTCTCATTAGCAATGAAATGAAATGAAAAATTTAATAAAATCCAATCATCGCGAGTTAATTGTGAAAGTTTCGTGGTAAATTTTCTAGATTAAATTGTAATTCAATTATCTTCCCGGGATACCCCCAGCTGATCGATCTCTCTCCTGCAAAGTTAATTAATTTGAGAATTTATTCGCTGATAAATTGAATTGATGGCAAAAAAAAAAGAAATCACACTGTGGCATGGGAAAAATTTCTACAACGACACTGCACAATTGCGCGGGAGTCAAAGAATTAAATTTGGTGTGGGAAAAGACACTATAAACTGTCGCATATGAATTTATTTTTTGGTTAATTGAAGGTGAAAATAATTCAAAATATGATTTTGTCGCGTTTTAGCACTGAAAACCAACTAAATACTCATATGAAATGTATTAAAACATCAGGTCGATTACTTTTGGTTTCGTTCCGATTCGCTGATCTTTCTCTCTTTCTCTCTGGTCGGAATAATATAAAACACACTTTGGTGGAAATAATGGGAGAACGCAGCAAAAACATCACAACAGAGTTGATTGAGAATCTTATAGGATTTCACAGATAGATTTTATTCGGATTAGACGGAGACTTAAGCCTTTTTTTTTACAAAGGAATATATATTAAGTATTTTAACAAAGGGTAAATCATTTCTATGTCTCATATGTAAGGGTTCCTCGTTTTTCTGGTTTTTCGAAACAACTGTGGGGGAGGTGGTGCTACTTTGAGCCATGGGGCTAAATTGTTATACGACTTTTTCACCTATTTCTAAATGAAGCTGGTTCAGCTGGTTTTACTGAATGCTACACAAACAAATGCTAAAAAATCTCTTATTTATTATGTTCAAAATTACACCTCACAGAAACCTTAGAAATCCTTAGATTTTCCTTTAAAAGAAAATACAAATTCAGTTTGCTCAGCTACGTACAAACTTTGCCCACCTTTGTACGCCTCATTTTTACTGTCATATACTACGCCAGACAGAAAAATGTGCACGTCAGTGTTCAGGCGAAACTCCCATTTACTTTCTTTAACCATTTGTAGGAGGTATTATGCGTTTTATAATCAAATTTATAATATTTTTCTAACACATATTTTGTGACATTTGGAAATCTGTTTTTTTTCTGCTTTGCGACAGTTAATTAGGTGTGATTCTCTCATAACCAAACCCAATGTAATCCTCAGATTTTCTCTAACAACTCTAATCTGTCTTATAGAATGTGTTTTGAACTGTAGGCAGTTAAAATTTCGAACGCCAAAATCTCGAAAGTCAAAATATCGAACGCCAAAATCCCGAAAGCCAAAATCCCGAAAGCACCAAAATCCCGAAAGCCAAAATCCTAAAAGGAATGAAATTATATGGAGGATAATGTTGTAGAATAATTTCCCAAGACACAGAAGATTTCCCTTTGCCTCCAGTAAGCGCGGGGGCTATCGTGGAAGTAGCTATGACATTTTTAATAATTCGGGATTTTGACCAATTCCGGATTTCGGTTTTCGGGATATTAACCCGGACCCGTTTTGAAGATCACTAATTCCGTGAATAACTAGTGATCAATTTAAAGAGAAATGTGGAAAATTTCACTTCAAAATAAGGCAAATTGGATGTTAAATACTCAAAATGCACCGTATTGACAAAGTAAGAATTACATCTAGGGAAAAGTGCCCATGCTTGATACCATGGGAAGCTTCGTAATGACTAAATTTTCTATGTTTCACAATATATATGTGACTCATCGCAACCATATTTTAAAAACTATGGGAAAGTGGCCAGTTTTTAAAATATATTGTGAAGCCACGTTTATTGAGAAACATAGGAAAAATTTAGTCATTACGAAGCTTCCAATGGTATCAACCATGGGCACTTTCCCCTATCATAAAGCAGATTTAAGCTTAATATTTGATTGACAGCAGACAGATGTCTCATTTTGCTATCGAAACGGGTGTTTTTCATCGAGTTTTTCGTGAAAATGTTTAATATCCTAATTTTCTTGTAAACTTATTCAATGGAATCTCTGGATGGTCCAAATTTTCTAGAGCGATGTGCACATTGTGATCTAAAACAGTGAGTAATTCCCTAAGTCGGTGGACAGTAACGTTTTTGCGAAGCTGCAAAAGTTCAATTTTCTTGAGCTGCCAAGGAATCTTTCTGAATTTTCCTCTGCCCACAAAAATGACCCCTTTCGAGCAAAAGATTTACACTGCAAATATGAACCGTGATAAATCCTCTATAACACTAACACTAACTATATTCGAATTTACTAAACTATAACTTTTACTCAACTGCAACATTACTACCGATTATGGCATTATCTATTAAAAATTAAGATAAAAAGTTTTAGCAGGAACCGATATCTATTAACCGATACTATTTTTGATACATTAGGGGAGACTGGGTCAAAAAGTCACAAAACGGATATTTTATTTTTTACAAGATACCCTAGCGCCCCAGAAATATCTAATTAGTGCAGTTTTATAGGAAATTTACTGCTCTACAACTTTGTGAAAGTAATTTTCCTCTATTGTGTAAGTAAATACATTTATCGAGCTGTTTTCTAAAAGGTAATTTTGTGACCATTCTCAATCAAAAATGCTGGGGCAAATAGTACCAATTATGGGATATTATCATATTTTGATTTGATTTATTACGGGCTTTCGTAAATTTAATAATATAACTATGTGACATATTTTTATAGAAAATTTATTCCTCTACACCTTTATAAAACACAGTTTTCTCTATCTGAACGAGAAAAGTGCTTTTCAAGCTATTTTAGAAAAAAAAAACACACAAGAGACTGCTACTCGTTTGACCAATGCAAACAAAAAGCGGCGAGACATGGAAATTACGTTTCTTCTCGCTGTGAGACATCAGAAATTGCTTCGGACTTTGTTACTTTTTGCTCCATACTCTTTGTTACTTTTTACCCCAAGTGGCCATTTTTAATAAAAGGATTTGGGGAGAAAAGAATCTTTTCAAAATTTTTAAAATAGATAGTGGTTTCGTATTCAAAGAGTCCAAATCATTTAGGAAATATTTACCAGTGCATCAATTTTGGAAAATAAGTAGGTCAAAATTGATATCTGCTGTAAGGAAAACATTTTAAAAATACTGCTAAAAATTTCAATATTTTTTATTTCCTGAAATCCTTGTTCGAATACTAAGAAACTTACGACTTTGAAGAAGGTCTATGGAGGCCATCTATGGAAAAAAATTTAAGCTGCTATCTCTGTTATTTTAGAAGATATTGAATTTTCAAATTTTCAATTTGTGACTTTTTGCCCCAGTCTCCCCTAATGACTAATAGTACTATTCTAATGAAAAAAAAAGAATGAGACATCTTTTCCCTTAACATTTTTTTAATGACTGTTCTCATGCACTTCTGCATAATAGATTTTTTGTGTTGGTGCATGTCTCGACTATTTTCCCTAGTCCTTGCCGTGTTCTAAAACCACCAAACAGTCGTAACAAGAACCCAATAGAAAGAAAATTCGATTATGCAAAAGCACTTGAGAACAACATAGTGCTAGAAATGTGTGCACATTTAGCTGATTTTCATTGCAATAACACATTTTTTTTTTTAAATAAGTGATAATGTGTCTTGGCTTAAAGTATTGAATACTCATTCAATTGAAGCTATTTTTGTAATTTACTATTATCAACCTATAAAAAAAAGGGATTAAATATATCAATAAGTATTTTGAGTAAGTCATCTATACGATTTTCAACTCTTTACCCTCACTCTAGCACATCATGCAAGTGAGTCATGGCGATGATTATGCAATTAAAAAAAATACGGCGGCTTTCTCAGCGGTGTAAGAGGGAAGCAAGAGTACTCACGTTATGCTGTCCCTGGTACTGGGCTTGGTGCCATTGACGCGCAAGAGACTGCTCCATTCCCTCAGAAGTTCCCCACCCTGAGCCTCCAGTTCTGACCACAGCTGATTCTCGTCCATGGAGTGCAGAGCTGAGCCACTTCCACCACTGCCATTTGACCTGGCCACTCTGTCCACAGAATCCAGACTCGATTGGCTCTGGTAATCTATCATGAGATCATCTGAGGCAATGGATTCGCACGGGGACAGAGTGTCCAGTGATTCAGAACGTGGGATACGTCTTGGCGTCCTGTTGACTGACGCAGCTGAGCAATTGCTGAGGTGCTTCTGGCCAGATTGAGTTAGGCTGGCTGCCAAATCCCCCAAGTTCTCCACAGAATTCACCTCATGCAGAGTCACTGTGTCTGCAGTTGATGCTTGCATGTTTGAGGCGGTTTCTGGCAAACATCATAAAATATCATTTAGAGGTATTTCATTAAATTTTACGAAAGGTTTCGCTAATCTCTTCAGTCGATATGGAAAACTTTTAAATACGGAATTTCTTAACTGAGAAGCATTTATTTTTTTCTTATGGATAAATTATTATAAAACATTATAATCTCCTGGTTGTACCTTTTTTTATTTGCTTCCGCTGATTGTTATGTCATTGGGAGATTATTTTAAGAGACTCGGGGATTACTATAAGGGCCTTGACATAGACATGAGGATTAGCCGAGAGTCGGCTTAGCGAAATTATATTAGAAATAATGGTTAATCTACATTTCCATCATTTTCTACTAAGTTGTCTCTCGGCTTCAGTCGTAAGTGTGTCTAGGGCATAAACTTTGAATTCCAAGTTTTTTCTACAAAATTTTTGAAAATCCGATTTTAAGACTTTAAAATTTTTTCGTTTCCGTTAAAAAGCAGTCTTATTTCTAGGGAAAGCTATTGCAAAATTTCATGAAATTTACCATGCCTAAAATACAAATGGTAACCTTCTGAAAATGCTGCTTTTCATTTGGCCAGCAGGAACACGGAAATAAACCACAGACACAACATTTTAGTGGAAAATTATAGCCTTCCACTTCACCAGTGACCATAATTTGACGCAGCAATAAACTATTTTGCGGATAATTCTGGCATGAAAAGCCCACAGCAAATATGGGGGTGGAAAATGCCAGCAACTAATTAACATTTCCAACAAATTATTTATTTGCTTACAGTAAAGTTCTTTCCAGCCAATTCTATCAATTTTATATAAGGGTTTTGCTTTGCCAATTTAACCCTGAATTTAAAATTGATTTTCAGAGTATATTTTAGAAGATATTGTGGTAATGCGTGACTATTTTAAATGGAAATGAAGATTGAAATTTCTGATTGACACTTTTCGTGGTTATAAACAATTCAGATGTTAATTGCTTTGTGTACTCTATTTTCAGAAGTGCCATGAGAGATTTTCGTGAAAGTTATCTCGGTATTAGTAATTCAGTTTGTTGAGTAATACAAGAAAAGGATTATGCAAAGCAAATAATGTTCCAAATTTAGCGACTGAATTAGTATAGAAGTTCTCAAAAAAAAAAATAAACTGAATGTTTGAAACCATTCGAAACCTTTATTAATGTTTAAAAAACTGCTGGAAAACAAGTACAATATTAAAATTCATTATCTGTTAAGAATTGCAATTCTGAAGATGATTGTTAAGTCGAATTATAAAGAATAAGAGAAGATTCTAAATGGTTAACCCTTTAAGGACGATTGGAACATCGGTGTACCATAAAGAAAATAATTTTTCCTGACTACCCAAAGTTATTTTTTCCTATGTCTGTACATAATAATAAAGTAAAAGGTTGAAGGAATCTAGAATATTTTTTGCAAGTCTCCAGCTATTTGCTATGTAGTAAATATTTAAGCTCAAAAATGGCGAATTTTTAAATTCTCAAATTCATAATTGATTTTATTTATTTTTTATACTTTCAATTTTTTTTAAGCAAACCCTTTTGGCAATATAAACTACAATACTCATACGTAATATTTTTCATTAAAGCAAAAAATATTATTCATTGGTATTGTCAGAAAAATTACTTAAAATTTTGGGCTATTTTCGTCCCTATCGTTCATAGAGGCACAAAATACACCGAATCAAACTCTGTTGGATTTTCCAAGGTTAGATGTAAGACTTATCATTGATTATGTTTCTCAGTTTAATTTTTTATTGTTGATTTTCAGTCCGTAAAAAGTGTTTCGTCGTTAAAGGGTTAAGCTAATTTATAATGTATCTGAAAGCTTTATGCAAATTGATGTTAAGTTAGAAAATCTTGGAACTTTCCAAAATATTGTTCAATGCAAAACAATTTAAAAAAATATTCATTTTACACCTGACTATCCAAAATGGATTCTTTAAATCGTTTTGACCATTAGAAGCTTTCACAAGTTGGATGCTGGTTAGACAATAGGTGGTATTTAAAATAACATTTAAAATAAAAATAAAAAATAAAATAAAAATTCTAAGATCATAATTAAGAAAAAACCTCTTAAGTTTAATAGATTTTTTAATCGATTCTATTTCCATTTAATTATTTTAAGCTGCAGAAATCTTGTCGTTGACAAGATAATATAAAAAATAGAACAGTGTTGAAATAATTATTTAATTAATCTCAAAAGTTATATTATTCTTGAACACTTATTAAAATTATGGAGAGGTCCATGAAGGCTCTAAGTCGATATCTCTAATCATTTGGTCTTTGGAACTTTCCAGTTAACTTAAAGGGTTACGTGAATCACGATGATTTAAAAAGGAATAGTTTTTCGAATTTTTTTTTCAGCATAATAAAAATTATGTAATATAAGATTTTTAACATATAATAGTTCAACCTTCAAACTATATTTTTTGAAGTCTTCATTTAAAAATCTTAGAAATTTGGTCGTTGGAACCTGATTTTTGAAAACTTTGTGGAAAAAAGGGTTGTACTTTCCGTTAAGTAAGATGACTCAAAGTAGATTCTTGTGAAATAAAAAAAAAAAACGCTAAATATTTTCTTTTAGTACATAGATGAGCTAAACTAGTGCTTGAACGAAGAATATTTTCTTTCCCTAATTTATTTTACTAAACGAAAATGTGAAAAACAAGGCGAAACCTTTTTTTTGTATTAAGTTTTTAAAGAAATCAAAATTTTTTTTTAGAAAATCCTTTGTTCAAATACGAACTTAACTTATCTATTAACAGGAAATTCTTGGTTTTCAACTTTTGGTGATTTTACTCTGAGTAATCTTGTCAATCGCAAATTATGTTGTTTTCTTTCAAAAAAGTATCCAAAAATAAGATACAAATTACTGAATTTTTAAAATTTTTAAGTGAAAATTTGAGTGAATTATAGTTCTAATGTTGTTATTTTATATCCTTGAAAGTTTAGATAAAAATATCTTTTTATTATTTAGAAAAAAAAAATATAGAAAATATCCTGCTTTTTAGTTAGCGTTGCCGATGTAACCTCCTAATTCTAAATCGTAAATTATAAAATTGAAAGGATATAAGATAAAAAGACTTTTAATTTTTAAGTTCAACTTAGGATATCTGAAAAAAGTTTTTAAAGCGTGTAAGGATTATGATATTTAAAATATTTTTAATTTAAATTTCTCATATTTCTTTTAAGATTTGCCTTCGAAATAGTGATTACAAATTTTGTAGAGTTATATTTCCTAAAATTATGAGATCGATATAATTGGACCTATCTTTTCCAGCACAATCTGTATCGGAGAAGTACTTTTCTTAATAATAAAAGTCTTAATTCTTAACCCATTCAGTCAATGTACTAGAAATACTTGAAATAGAATGTTCATATTTTGGGATTAGTTTCCTACAGATTAATAAATGATTTTTTGAAAAGAATTTTTTTTTATCTATATTATGGGGGCGCGGGGAGCCTCTGTAGAACACACGGCTTAACGGTCACTGAATTTAAATTCTGTGCATTAATCCATTACAAACTCTGTTGATTTAGATAAAGTAACTATCCAAGAAAACAAATTGGCAACTAGAATTCACATCAGGAAAGATGTAAGAGGCCAATTTTAACAAATTCGACTGGATGTCGTACTTTCCGTCTGACATTTCGAGCAAAAATTTTGCATGACCTTCCGCGAAACAAAAAAAAAAAAACAATAACAAAATGTATTTTCATCTCTGTCGGACTATTTTTCCCAAGTAATTGAAGAACCAAAGTTACTAAAAATCCATTTCCGATAGCAATTCGTATAAAAATTGCTCAGGAATAAATCACCTAAAATTACTCAATCTGCGTATGATGTATAATACCATGGTAAAGAATGGGTTAAATAATTTTTTTTAAATCGTCTTCAACGTTTCTTAAAAAGTATGAATATTTTCTCCTTTGATAAAAAAAGAGCCAAAATGATCTTCTCGAAAAGATGTTGACTAGGGTAAAGTGGTACAAGTTGGACAGTGGTACAAGTTGGACAATGGTACAATTTGGACAGGGCTTTTCGTCTTGATAAATTTAATACTTCATTTTTATTTGTATATTTTTAATGCTTTAGTTTTATAATTTGGTTCCTTGTGCTTAAAAACAAACTTTGTACTGTATTTATCAAGAAAAAAGCCATGTCCAACTGTACCGGCGAATTGTCCAACTTGTAACACTAATTCCAAATTATACACTTTACCCTATATGATCCTTGAAAGAGACTGCTATTTAATACCGCTTGAGAATTTTAAGTTTCAGTATACAAAAACGTTAATATCCGAAAAGCAAAAAAGTTCTTACCATTCTGATCATTGAAGACAAGTGCTGGTTGATCAGCTATCTCATCGTCGATTAAGAAGTCCCTGCCAGCTTCGGAGAGTGAGAGTGAGGTGGAAGCATGAGTTGGTGTACCAACCATTACTGGACTGATGAGATTAATATCGTCCAATTCCGGTGAGATCTCGTCGATGTCCTTCTCAAGATCTCGAATAGTCTTTACCCCATCTGGCGACTTCCTTTTGGCGTGAGAGTTCTTCTTCATGAGTTCATCCGTATCCGTGCAACTGCTGACCAAGCTGTCTGTTGGCGATGTTTCATCGTCCAGCAGAATATCGCTAACAGCAGCTGCCATCTCAGCGAATTGTGTATCCTCACGAAGAGTCAGAGAGTCCTCTCTTGGCGGAGCATCTCTGATCACACGATATGGGGGTAAGTAGTCATTTGCTGAAGAGAGTGGTTGATCGAGGGTGAAAGTGATTGACGTGATATCTTCGTCCTTGATGACGATTGATGACACACGAGCCGGCTCCTTGCTGTCATCGCTACTAAGGCTGAGACTGCTGAAGTCTTTGTGAGCCATAGACTCTCCACCATGACCCCAGGATGCTCGGGAACTGCCTGGAGAGGATTGCTTACTGCTCGGTGAGAAGTCTTTAATGGCTTCAACTTGAGATCCTTTCTTCTCTGATGCAGCCTTATCGCGGAAGAGTTTACCTTCTTCCCCATCTTCCTCCAGGCTCTCAATATCTGATGGAATGGAGGGCTTTCTGGGAGGTGATCCGGAATCCCTATGGAATTCCCGATAGTTGGGCTGATCAATGCGAATGAGACCACTTGTGGGTGCCGGTTGACGAGAAGCCTAGAAGTTAGAAATTGGACACATAAAATCTTGTTAAAATTTAAATTTGTAAATGGTTAACGGATTTACCTGAAAAGCGCTGGGAAGTTTAGGCAGAGCCAGGGGCACGATAGTCTCATCTGAGAGGGAGTCATCGAGATCACGGACTTGGAAGGTATGACGGCCATTCATGACTACTTCTAGATTCCTCTGGCGAACTCTGGCCTTCCTGGTACCTGGGGCATTGTGACTGCTATCATAGCTGGAAATACCAGAGTCAAGAGATGTATCCCGGCTGGCTGTTCCTGCGAAAAACGATCGACGACTGGTGTTGAGGGCTTGCTTAGCACCCTTGGAGTCCATGGCTTTTGTTGTGAGACTGATGGGTACGGGAACTTGAGGACGCGGAAGATTGGCCGTATGGAGAGTGAACTTGGTCACTGTGGGCACAACAGGCAGTTGCGGAGTCGGCCGAATACTGTTTCGAAAATATATTTCAGTATAATCTAATAATTTTTCTGACCAGTGGACTTACATGTCATTCGTGTGGAATCCTGTGCGTACGGCGGTGGTCTTTGGTTGCGCCTCGAAGAATGCCGCTCGGAGACTCTGTTGATTCTGATGATTCGATGCAGTGGCTATTTTGGGATTTTGCGGCTGATTTGTCACTTTCTGATGCATCTCATTGATCTGGGTGGATGATCGTGCTGATGCACTTCCCGAAGCACTCTTTGAGCGACGCTTATCTATATTTTTGCACATAAAACAATTTTATAATTAGACTTTTCTCAACTCCACACCACCATTAGATTGACCATCTTGGACTGAAAAGCCACCTCGAGAAATTTCTTCATGTTTCCACATTGGGTTTTTCATCTTTCACTTCTTCTCCAAACAAGATACTTTTTGCCATCTTTAACCAATGGATTCGCTCGAGATGATTGGTAATTGTAAGAGGCTATTGCACTCAATGAGGAATTATTTACAAACATAATACCGAGTTGTCTCGAGTTCGAGTTACCTTTTTTTTTTAGATCTGTGTTAGAATGCCATTACCTGTGAAATTATTGTTAGAATTGCTGTCGAACTCTGCAATTTTTGGCGTAAGTCCCGTCGATGCAGGTCTCACAACATTGCTCTGGCGAAAACCAAAGCGATTGCTTCTGTAATTTGTCCCGGCGATTTCTTTTTTCGGAGCCGAAAGTCTTGGGGTTGATCTTCCCGTCTGAATAGCCTCATCGAGAGAGTCTCTTGATCCTATAAAATCCAAGTTAAAAAATGATCAGTAAATGAGGTCAGTTGGTCTGCTGTCACCACACAAACAATCCCCAACTGTGCTACTCGTGCTTCTTAACGACTCATAAATCTATATAATGCAAGATATCAGGGACAAGCCGGTCTGTTCCGACACGATAAATTTTTCAAGTAGATATATTGCTAGATTATAAACTAAAATAGTAACAAGCCTATATCTAAAACCCGAAGCTTTCGAATTTATAAAAAAAATCACAAGCAATTGCAGTGGTTTTTTAAACTGTTTAAACTGCTATTAACTTTATTACTAAGTATGTGATAATTTCCTCAAAAATTTCATCTGCTAAGAAATTAAATATAAATAAGTCTAAGTATAAGAGTTATACAATCTTCAGACTTAAGGTTAAGCCATGACTTACCTTCTCTAATTTCTTAAGCAAGACTTTTCGGAAAATTTTGACATAAAACTAGATATTAAGAGAAAGTGATCTATTAAATTTTGAAATCTCAGCTGAAACCATTAAAATTGCTTTTTAATTAGGATTTAGAGCCATTTGAGAAACTAGGCTACACCTCCAATTTCAAACCCGTATTAGATCACTTTAGTTACGGAAACCGAATAAGCTGTTTTTACTAAAGAACTTATTAGTTTGACTTTAGTATTCTGGATCCTGGAAGTGTATTTTATTCTGAAAAACGATTTATACATTAGTCGTGCGAAAAAAATCGATTTTTTCCAATATACTTTATTAGGTGAGATTCTTAACAATCTCACCTACTATAATCCTAACAAAATTTCATGTCGTCCGATCGACCTCAAACTTGGCCAAAATGTGTTTCGCCACTTCCTGATCACGAATATATGGGGGGCTAAGTTAAGTTCCCGGCCGGCCGGCCGGCCGGCCGGCCGCTCTTTGGAGCTTAATAGCTCCTAAACTAAAAAAGATATCGACTTGCGGTTTTCGGCAAAGGTTATATATCGGGTGAAAATTGCAACTTGGTGCATTGACCCCCACCCCCACCCCTCCTTCCGCCATTTTGAAGACCCCCTTTTTTGTTTTCTCAATAGCTCAGCCCCTATGGCATCGAGCGGGCTCAAATTTTAGTATGTTATAGCTGGGCCTTAGGGCTTTCCATCAATACCAAACTTAAGGTCTCCCGACCCCCCTGACCCGAGCTATAAGGGTCCAAAAAAAATTTCTTAAAATGGCCATAACTCCGGTTCTAATTGTCAGAATTTAAAAAGTGAGGGCTTTTTGGAAAGCTCTCGTGAAATGCCACTTCCCCTTCTAACAACGCAAGTTCATAAAACCACCGCTAGGGGCGCTATTATTAAAAAGAAAATTTTTAAATCTTATAAGTTAAATAACTCAAAAATTCCATTGTGCATCGGGCTGAAATTTTAGTATGTTGTAGCCGTTGATTATACCTATCAAACAAAAAAACCTTAAGTCGATCTAAAACCCCTGACCCGAGCTATAAGGGGTCAAAGTTCGAACATTGACCGGCCTCTATCTCCGGTTCTAACTAACATAGCGACCTAAATTTTACCTTTTTGGTTTCGTCTCGATGAGCACTTTCAGATGGAAGTTCAAAAAGTCACCACAGGTGGCGCTGTGATAGCGTCAAAATTCATCGAAATTCAAAGTCACTTTTTTCAAAAACGGCATTGTGCAAGTTAATCAAATTTAAGTATGTTGTAGTCCAGTCTAGGACGTTTCCAAAATGGTGCGTATGTGCGCTGTGGTTAAAACGGAACCGGAGATATGAGGGGTCAAATTTCACGAAATTCAAAAAATCATATCTCCGGTTCTATGTGACCGATTTTGATGAATGAGGGCTTAAACGAAAGATCTCACCAAATACTACAACTTTCTAAAATATTTGAACTTCGTGGGACCAACACCAGGGGCGCCACAGTCGAAAAACCAATTTCAATATCACATAACCTCAATTATCTCGACTGTCGCTGAACCGATTTTGATGATTACTTCGACATAATTGTAGAGGACATTTGTCTCTACATTCACTTCATACATCATTTTCCGGTCAGACTACGCTATCACTCCGATTTTGCCGTTTAAGTGTGAAAAAATTGATTTTTCCCATAATAACGCTTTGAAATCACTCAGATGCCAATTTGACTGCCTCTACTCCACCAAGACACTTAAAATAGGGTTTTAAATGAAGAGTCTCACAAAATACAACAATTCTTTGATATAGTTGAAGTTCAACAAATGACTACTTGGGGCACTCTGGATGAAAAAACAAGTTAAGAAACAAAAAACCTCGATTATCTTGGCTTCTGAGTAATCGATGAGATCATGTTCTATAGGAAAATTATAGAATACATTCTTGTCTACATTTCACCCATATATCACTTTTGTGCCAGTTCATCCCAATCCTTGATATTTTGGTTTAAATACAAAATTTGTATAATTTCACGAATTTGATTCAAGATAACTGAATGGCGACTCACAATTTCAGCTCTAAATCGAATTTGCATGCACTCCGAGTTAGCTCACGTTAAGAATCTCACCTACATAAGCCGGTTAGGATTATCTGTCCCTTTGATTTTAGATATCTTCAGTAGCTAGGAAACGTTTATATGATGTATAATTTGCGATTTCTTTTTACAATTTTAAAAATATTATAAAAATGTTGCAAGAAAATTAATTTAAAATAAATATGCATAAGTTTTGACTGAGGCGGTTTCGGAAAAAAACACTTGAGAATATTTCTGGTTAATGAATTAAAAAGAGAAAACGAATAAGTCTTCCTCAGCCAGGAAAGATAATCACATTTTTTTTACTATTATATTATTATATAGTAATAAATTCGATTTTTTTACGAAAAAGCTTTTGCGCGGTCTTCAGGGAAATCTAGGAAAATTTAGAACATGAATCAAACATAGCCAAAATGCCACAGTTTAGACAAGCAAAGAATTATAATTATTTTTTTTAATAGTATACTATATAGTTTATTAAAATCATTTTTTACTAAAGGACATCTACCTCTAATATTGATTTTAGATAATGGATTTGTTTTATTGATTGTTGTGAATATGAATCGGTTACGTAAACCGAAATTATAATCAATTGAAGCCAGAAATGAGTTCAACTGAATTTTCCTTCAGACTTTAGCGTTTTTTCCGATGGTCTGAAAATCATATATAGCAACAAATTTAATCTGTTCTACAGATTCAAATAGATTAATTCCCCTCAATTGCCCATTTCTAAAGGCCTCTACACATTTGAGAGAAATTTTTGTCAAAAATTGCGTTTTTGACAGAATTTTGACGTTTTCGCTTAAGGCCCAGCAATAGTCAGCAATAATGAAGATATAATTTAAACAGGATTTTATTTATAATTTTCAAAAAACATCATATTATAGTGTTTCAACTTTTTGCAAAACCCGAAAGTTTCTAAACAGCCCATCCTATCCCTATATTGTTTCATAACATTTGGGAATTCACGTGCCAAATACCGACTTCTGTCATGCTTCAGGCACTGGTAGCACGTGATGAGTATTAAATTAAAACGCCGAAAGATATACCAAAGTAGTAATAATTGCAAAACTTTCTTTTGCGCTAGAAGAGTTGTACAGTTCTTCTGATCATTCTTTACATATTTACACATTTAATAAATCTTTAGGTAATTTATTCAGCAATTCCGCAATTCATTCTGTGAGGGGTTCCTTCTGGTCTTTAATAGAAAAACGACTGAGCTCATTTCTATGCAAAACGACAGAAAAACAATCCTCCTGGGCAATATACATTTCTATTTAGGAACAAAAAGATTCATCACGCAAACTATATTTTCACCTCTATCTTTTGCATAAATGTTCTTTTGTGAGTGCTTGGAGCTATTTTTGCAGCAATTTTGCTCACCTGAATTGCCATTCTTGTCGTTCTCGATGAGATTTGATTTGAGCACACTCCGATTTCCTATCACAGTCACTGCCATATCCTCTCCAGTGATCTTCTCTTTCTCCTTAGTGCTGACATTGCCATTCTTTTTCCCACCCGTCGGAGCGGATTTCTTGCGGAAGCCAAAGGACATTGCCGTACCTTTGGTCTCCACACTGCCATTTGCACGCTCCTTCTTGCTATTTTTCTTACTTTCTGATTGACCCTGCAAAAAACCATAAAGAGGAAGAACATTTAATTTTGGTGAAAGACTTTCGATCACTTAGAGAGAGAAAGACATGAAACTTTTTTTGGGGGGAATTTTACGATTCAGCATGATTGTTTGGCATTTTAAACTTAAACCACAAATGTGGCTCTTCTTTGCTGGATCGGTGAATGACGAGGTGGATGACTTCAATTAAAACTCAATAGTTCCATTTTGATTGGCTCTAGCAGACAAAATAACCAAAGCATTTCACCCAAATGGTCTTACACTCCATATTACAATTAAACAAACGGACACATCAATCAATCAAACTTTAGTGGAATGTAATTTAGAATTTTATAAATTAAGATTATATGTACATTAAATTAGATCAAATGTCATTAATGCTTTTGAAGAATGCGATACATAATAAGAGTAGGGGAGACTGGGGTAAAATTAGCCAGCAAATGAAATTTTTCTTTGCTTATATATGGTTTATGAAAAACTTGTTTAAATCAGACTGATAAATATTTCAATGGGCAAGAAGAGAATCAAATATTCTGAAATAATGATACAGTAGACTTTCGCTAATTCGGCTCTATTAAGATAGGGCTACTTTTTAATTAGGGCAGCAGTTACATTTGTAAAAAGTTTGTTGTCATTTTTCAAGTTTGGTTATTCTTGTTAAATGAAGCAAATATGTTCAAATTTTCTATGGTTTTTCTTAGTTATGATGTTATTTTGCATTATTAAGGGTTTTATGGAATGTAAGTTAAATATCGGTATGTAAACTTGACATAATTATGTAGATGAACAAAATGTCATTGCATTTCAAATACTTTGACGCCCGAATTTCTCTTTAATATTGGGTGACATTTCGGTCCCAAATGCCCGGATTTAAGAGAGTCTACTGTAGTTTGTTCAATATTCTTTTTAAGAAACACTATAACACCTCTTTGTCTAATTCTCCTGCTGGCTAATTCTGCCCCGGTCTACCCTAATGGTGATATTCCAATAAAAAATGAAAGAGGAAATCTTGCTAACATCAATAATAACGAATATCATATGCGCTAAAAATTGATTTTCGTGGTATGCGATTCTTTACCCCAAAATACAACTCACAATCGAAGTTTCACTCATTTCGAGTTGCAAGCACCCTGAGTTGCACGCATTTCGAGATCACCTGTAAAGAATCTCAGCTACCATAAGCTCATCTGAGTTTATTACTAGTTTTTAAGACATGACTGTTCTTAAGTGCTTCTTTATTGTCGACTTTTCATTATGATGCTACCTGTCGTGACTGTTTGTTGGTTTTAGAACACGGTGAGGACTAGGGAAAACAGTCAACGCACAAACCAACACAAAGAAAAGTCGATAATGAAGAAGCACTTGAGAACAGTTGCTGGCTAAAAAAAAATATTCAGGAGAAAGACTTTTCCTTTTCATTTTTTATTGGAATAGCATCATAATACATTTCGACAATTCCACTTGATTTCGACAGTTCCAGAACGAGAATTTTCCACGAGTCTTTAGAAGTTTTAAAATTCCTGCACCGCCCCTATATTTTTTTTTTTTTGAAAAATTGATTATCTCGTCACCCAGACGTCGAATGTTCACCAAATTGGTGGTGAAGAAGTTACGAACGACAATTGCTGATCCAACTGACGAATTATTTAAATTTACACGTTTTATGTGCTGAAATACAGTTCTATTCACAAATTATTCACTATACAAAATTTGTGCTAGAAATCGGTGATCTTGAATGCATAGATTTTCGAAAATATTTCATACACAGGGCTTTTTAAAGGCAATTCTACGCGTCGATTGGGGAATTTTTATTTCTGGAGGGAAATTTCGAATACAAATACACTGTTTTAAATGGGTATTAATAATTTAGGACTTTTTACTGTTTGCAGGTTGCACATTCAATCGAGCCTATTACATCTGACTCTTAAATTTAATGTTATGTACACTTAAGGTTTATTGCATAATGAAAGCAATTGGTCAGATTTTGAAAAATCGTTGTAATTGTTTAATATACTAGAAATTACAGATGGTTGGCAACATATTTAAGCCTCTGAAGACCATGTTAGCAGTTGAGATTTATGTAATGATTTTCAGTTTTCTTTTTTTTATAATTTACGATATTATTCTAAAATTTTACGTATTCTAATAATTTCGATTCGATGAAGGCATTGCAAGGAAATTTTGCCTTGGTCTAGCCATAGTCTATTTCTCAGATAGAGCCTACATTAAGCTTGTAATTTGATTTATAAATATATTTCCTCACTTATCATTGACCCAAATACAATCTTTGCAAAGGCATTGTACTTTGTAAAATTGAAAGCACTAAGCGGCTCTCCTCAGCTTCTTCAGTAAATCAATCAAATATTTATTTATTTACGCTAAAATGATTTTTACCAAGAATGATGCGTGTTCGCAACAAAGTGCTGTCGTCTGTTTGAAACGTGTTCTTCTCTCTTTCAAAATCAATCAACAACGCACACTCGAGGCTCAAGGGTCATCCAAGTCAATTTATCCCTGAGCATAGATATCTTTTAATTGGAAACATTCTTGCACAGGCGGCAATAGAAATAAAGTTAAGGTGTGGATAGTTGTGTACCAAGTGTATTGGGCCAAAAATTTAAAAAATTTCACCCATAGAATTTGGTACATGATGGTGAAACAATAATGCCCAATTACAGTGGAAAAAATCTCTTAAATTTCTATAGACAATTACCGTTCAGACCCATTTCTATCATCATCAATTCTCCACTCATTTACTGTGAAATTTGTAACAAGTGTAAGAGATGTTATAAATTTTGCACATCAATTAATACTGACTTGAAGCAAGGGGTTCTCTTGCAAACGTATGCTCGAAAAATTGATTCAGCATTCAAAAATCATTCAACTGAGATGGACAGAATGTAAATCATTTCGGTATGAGACAATAGTGGTAAAAAAAAGAAGAAAATAAAACCATCGTGATCTGGATGGATTTTTGTGCAATCTCTTTCTTCATCTAAAGAGATTCCCTCTGTGAACGTTTTGGGTTACATAAAAACGGTTACGGTGAGTTTAACATTGCAAACGCTTCATCAACTTGAGCTCCAATTCTCATTCCATCCACTGTAATTTAAAATGTTTCCAAGACAATTCTTTGCCCCGGCGAGATGGTGATTGAAGGCAAATACCAAAGCTATGGAACGTCATACAATTATTTCCATCTACTTACACTATTTTCTAATCTCAAATGCGATTTCAATTGTTACCAAGAAATATTAAATTATGACAATGGACGTGCCGTTCTTGCATCAGTAGACAGAAAATCATCTTCAATTCATGATAATTTATGCTAAAAACTTCCGGATGTTGATCTTTCTGGAGATGCTATAGAAAATGAACACCAACGACTCGTTGCCTCATTTTACAGTCCGCAGCATGGACTTGAAAATATGCAGATTTTTGCACAAGAACATAAAATTCCCCGTCTAGAAACTTTTATAAGTTACTCAAAATAACTAAAATGCTTACAATTAACTTTTGGAATTCTTTTTCGAATTTTATGGAGTTTCCAATTAAACCTATAAATTGTACTAGAACATAAATATAAAGTGAGATAATAATATTTAGTTGGTTAAAAACTGAATTTGGTTAGTAATAAATTAAATTGTAATTTAGGAATTAAAATAAAATTTTAATCGGTTTATCATAGAAAGAGAATTCAGAATTTTCTCAGGAGGATAGGGCGAAATGAAAGTTCGCTATAGGATGTTAAATCGAAATTTTACTTATAAAATTCAAATGTCAGGTAATTGACATTCATTAGAAACACATTTATTAAAAATTGTTATGTATAATTGTTGTTTAAAAGTTCCAGAACAGTTAAAATAGGGAAAAGAACCTCGAAACTGATTTTCAAACTTAAGAATTTGAAGAAACTTAAATGTCTTTAAAGTTCACATTAAAAGTAATCTTTAGAAATTGAAAATATGTTTGATGGGCCTAATAAATAAAGTTATTAAATTTAATTAATATTGCATTTAGTGAATTAATATTTCAGTTCGGTCAAAGGTAGAAACATGGATATAAATTAAATAAAATTAAATATATTTTAAAATTTTCAAGTATTTGTTTTTTTCGGAAGAATTAATTATTAAATTTCTAAATTAAATTAATTTTGTCTTGTTTCGTTCAACAAATTCACATTGTTATAAGGCCATCATATGATTAATTTTAAGTTCTTATCAGTATCCAACTATTATGACACTTGAGTCTTAAAAATAAAAAAAAAAATAAATAAAAAATAGCACAATTGTTGGACAGTGGAAAGTGGTCCCCAAGGGAAAGTGTTTTTTTTACCTTTTTTCGTATTAGTAAAATAGAATAAATAATTGAAACTATTTATTATTTATTTATTTTGATGTACTGGATTGTTTTTGCCATTTTGTACATTGTTCGCAGTTTACAAATTTTTATTTGGTTCACATTGTATATGAGAAATATGTCGCTTCAGACGTTTCCGGGCGGGACTCGAAATGACAACTGTGACACTCTAACCGGAAATCACACCGCTTAAGAGCCGAACGCTCTTACCAATTTCACCGTGGATCCCCTTAATTGATACTAAAAATTGCAATATTAGAGGGTTGGTGACAAACGTAAGAGCGGTATCAAATTCGAAAACGGTCACGTTTTCAAGCTGACTACTTTCTCCTATTGATTAATTTTATTTTAAAATATTGTTTTAAAAACATAAATCTGAGAAACTATTAAATTAAATTAAATATTTTTAAAAAATGTTAAATATTTTATATACAATAATTAATATTATAATATAATTATTTCAGTTATTTTCATTTCATTTAAATTTCAAAAAGAAAAATACTGTAAATTTAAAGCAATAATTTGTAAGGGTCGGTAGGACTACTTTGAACTGTGGGGTACATTGAAATACGAGTTTTTCGTAAATTTCTAAAGGAAGCTGGGCCTTACGACAATAAATTATAATCATATTTAAGCTTAGTTTCCTGTAGAAATGTACAAAAAAATGTATTTCAACGTAGCCCCTCAGCTCAAAGTAGTTTTTTTTACTCTACTTCGTTTTTTTTTTTAATAATATCCAGAAGCAATTAAAGATACAGTTAGAATTTTTGATTAGTACTCAGCAGTATGGTTATTATATGGCGTCAAAAATTGGAATTTCGGTCTTTGTTCTGTTCGTTTATTTGATTTTTTTTAACGGGGCTTTGGTAGTTAGTTTGGGATCGTCTTCAGGGTCTTTACATAAATAATTATTGTGAGTGTTTGAACTCGGTACGTTTGTATTTAATTAGAGGGTCAGTTAAAACATATGATACCCAATCTCCAGTATTTCCCTGAGTAGAGACAGGATAAAAAAAAATCGTGCCTCCACCCAGGCTTGAACTCTGAACTTACTGGCGCTCTAATAAAATATAATTTTCTTAGGATTACGTACCTAATTCAAACACTCACAATAATTCATTCTCAATGGAAACATGGGATGCCGGTTCATAATTACTTTATTTTCCTGTGATTAAAAATAATTTATTATTTTCATGTTTTAAAAATTATGGAACTCTTTTATAATTAATTGACAAATTTGATTTTTACTGACCACTTTAACTGTAACAGCGAAATGTGCTTTAGCCATTAAAAATTAAATTCCTAAAAGTATTTTAGTAACGTTGTTTTGTTGGTCACATTAAGAGTATTCAAAGACTTTAGCACTTTTACTCATAGTAACGTAATAATAATAAAATATTTATTGGTAATAAATACATTATTTAATTTACATAGAAATAAGTCTTTAACTTGAAATTTTGTATTTTAATATTTGTGTTATTTTAGAAAGCTCTTGAAAATCTGAAACGATTTAATATATAAATCGTTATATGGCCTAGAAGAGTTTGGCACATCTTCAGCATTTTTTTTATTTAAGATAAAAGTAGACATGCCAGGACTTTCTTAGTGCTGGAATTTTATTTTCAATAAAAGAAGAGTTATTTAATTTCAAAAGTTGGCAGTTTGTATGTTCTAAGACACTTTTTAGGCCACACGTACACTGAAAATTCTACAGGAAGATCAATAGAGCACCGGAGCTTTTGAGAGCAATCACCTTTGGTGTTTTCTGACCTCAAAATCATTCTCAAAAAATCAGAAGCTTCCAATAAAATTATAAGAGGTGTTTGTGTGGTCAAGAATTTAAATGGAAATATCTCAATCAATGGAGATTCCTCACAAAAAAAAACTTTTTCATATAAAATGAATGGAATCAGAATACTCCTAACGAGCTCATAAAAAGCTTTAGTAATTTTATGCTTTTTTTCTATTGTGAAAATTTGAGAAACTGTGCAAACAGAAAAACAATGAGTCACCACAAAAGAAGACAATGCAGTGAAAAGTGATATGAAAAGTAGAAGAAGCTTTCAAATGCGTTGTTAGACCATAATGAGGATTATTTACCATTATAACTCTATGAATCCAATTTACACATTTTTGCGGAATTTTTTCTTTGATTTACCCTTTTTTTGTGAACCATCTCCAATTATGCTATTGTATCATCTTTCACTCTAGCGGTGCTTTTTTGCCACTGACTTTTCCCAATGAAAGTTTCATGTGTGAGCATAGAAAAAGTTGTAATAGTGCACGCATATAGAATAATTTTGCTATATAGAGATTTCATCGAAATGGTGAGTTTTTTCACATGAATCTCGCACTTTTCTGAATGAAATCTCAGTTTTTAATGAAAATGAGAATCGCATAGCAATTTTTGTGTGGGAATTGTACCACAACTTTTATATAGAATGCGAAAAACGTGGTTTTAAATATTGGGATCATTGAGGTTTTTTAACGGGAGAAAAATGGAGCTTTTTTTTACCATGTTGTCTGTGACGTCGTCCTGAATTGCATCAACAAATTCATCAAATTCAATCACATTTTGGCATTCATCCATATTGATTGAATGCCACCTTGAATAAATGATTTATTGTGGTTTCTGCAGCACAAGTCAGTGCCTTAAGATTTTCAGACAATTGTCACTACTTCACCTACACTTTTTCCCTAGCTCAACACTGTACTTTTGTGGAGAATTTTCACAAAATTCTCAACACTTTGTGGCTCTAATTGGATGTTTTTTGTCACAATTGCACAAAACTTTGAAAAAATGTGTCTGAAATTGTTTTTTTCCCAAGAGCACTTTGCAGTTCACAGGCGGAAAATGCGTATTAAGTGTCGGAAAATCTGCAGGACATTTGCAAGGCCGTGAATTTTCACTCTGGGGAAAATCAATGAGGGGAAATTTCCAATTGAACTCTGCAAATCTTCACCAAGTGCCTTGCTCAATCACTTAATCACGAATTCAATTCATCTTCTCCACAATTTTCACCTTAGTACATTGTATTAACTTGGTAGTTTTCCTGGATTTTTCATGAGGTGAAAATTTTTCACAATTTCAGCCCTTTAGCTCCCGAAAGAGACTAACTTATTGCGCAGACGCTTCTGCAAAATTCTTGGGAAATTTTCCCTCCGGGATCGATATTTTGGGGGGTGGAAAAATAATATCCTTCCATTTGGTATTTTCACGACATCTAGCAAGAAAAGTGGACTCACCTCATTGATACTAGAACCGTCGAAACTTTTCTCCGAGAGGGCCAAATGCTGTGTACTTCCAAAGCTATTTGGTGATTTTCCGGTGGAGACCTTCGATATGCACTTGCCCATGGAAGAGAAGAATTTCTCGCACTTGATGGGCGATGTGTGTGAATTTTCCTGAAGATTCAGATTGATTTCCTAGAATTTGCATATGCAAATGAGTATTATGACAAAATCAATGCGTTAACTCTAAACCAACATGCAATATTATTGAGGGAAAATATCCAGATGCCAGAAAAGGTAAACACTTTTTGGGGATATTGTGTGGTTACATGATCCGTGAAATATGTTATGGGTCATTTAGGAAACATGCGAGAATAGATATGGTGAATTATTACTATAAGGTGGCAATATGATGATATCATACCTTAAAGTTGCTAAAAGCTAGTTATTGGTAAAGTGCATTATATTGTGGATTAGCTTAGTGTTACAAAATTTTTTCTCTCAATAAGCCTTTTCTGATAAAATTAAGGAAAATTCATAATGCTTAAACTTATAAGATCATCAACGAGCCAAAAACATGAAATACCATTCAGTGTTGAGAAATATGCTCTCTAGAGCTTTTTTTACCTTTGACCTTGAAAAACCGGTACTAACCATCTAACGGGTAAGACCGCCTCCAGGCGGACATTCTATAAATCGAATTTACTGCGATAATATTACTTATTTGAAGTTGAAATATCTACAGTGTCCTCAGTTATAGTCTTACTAACTTATTTTCTGAAGATGAACTCATTTTGACCTTTCGTTTGCTTACAATCTTCAGTTTTGTGTGACAGGTCAGAGAAAAAACAACAAAATGTCGCTCACGACATTTTGCGTTTTCAAGTGCAAAAAAGATTGTTTTAAAGTAATCTAACTGTAGTAAGAATCTTATTTCCTGAAAGATATGTTCTTCTAGACTAGATTGTATATTTCAATTTATAAGTGTGAAAAAACTAGAAGTAAGAGTTTTAGAAGAAAAAAAGGAAGACCGCCTGTGGGCGGTCTTATCGGTTCAAGGGTGAAATTTTCAAAAATTACCGATTTTTTTATTTAATTGTTTTGGTTGTTCTAGTAAAATATATTATTATTTTGCAATATATTAATCATGGAAAACAATTAAGATTACACGAAGACTGTCTAGAATGAGTAAAATGGTCGATTTCTGCGAAATAAGCGAAATTGATAAAGAAGCAGACTTCAACAGTGATGATGAGTTCCCTGATTCGTCCTTTAATGCCCCAGATCGTGAAATAAAACCAGATGATAAGCAATATATTGCAAAGGACCTTGAAATTATACAAGAAGGTGACGTTTTCATAGCTGATCTTTGACCTATTCGGTAAAAATCAGTCTTATCGAAACACCTTGAACTTCATTAATGTCTAATTATAAAAATTATAAACGTTTTTTCCTAAAAATTATCATTTCTTAGATAATCATACAACATTCATCCATAAAAAACATTTAAAATTCATTTAGTTTACTATTTGTTCACTATTTTTCAATAAAAAAATTTCAGTCTTCTTATGCCTTAAACCGATATGACCGCCTCCAGGCGGTCATCCTTTTCTCACCTGGCGCCTAAACGGAAAGAGATAATGAAGAATGGATGGTTTTTTTTTTGAGTTCAGTGGACCATTAAACCCTAGACAAAATTATTTAACTACTTTTTTGGATATTAAAGAAAACACTGTTAGAGGGTTAAGAATGAGTCAGCCGTAGTGAACCCGCCTAACGAATGCAAAATTCATTACAAGTTGAAACGCTTTTAGACCTAGGGCAGCCCGGGGTAGAATTAGCCACCAAATGAAATTTTTCATTGCGTTTAATTTGTATAAAAAATGTTTGTATGAGGCTGATAAATATTTCAATGAATAGTAAAGGACGTAGGGGAGACTGGGGCAAAATTTGTCAAAGCGGATATTTTATTTTTTTCATATACTATCAGAGAATCTGAATGATTTCTATTTAGCTTATTCTTATAGGAAATTTACCGCCCTACAACTTTTCCGAAGTTATGTTCCTCTAACTCAAAAGTAAATGCGCTTTCCTAGCCATTTTCAAAAAGACGATTTTGTGGAAATTATCAAAACTGATGGGGCAAATTTTATCAGGCATGAGGTACATTTTTTCCATTTTCTTTCGTTTTATTAAGAGTTCTCGTAAATTAAAGAAATATCCAATTGAGATATTTTGATAGGAAATTTATTCCCTTTTAACTTTATGCAGACCATTTTTTATTATCCAAACGAGAAATGTGTTTTTCAAGTTATTTTCCAAAAGCTGGGGTGGAATGATAACTTTTCGACACTATCGAATCGATAGTATCGATAAATCTATATCTGTTAGATAAAGTGAATGTCGATTTTTTATGCATTGTTGGGCCATTTATTGTGACATTCTTAAAAGAATGAGATTTTTGATAAACATTTATATTAGGTACAGGAAAACTTGCTATCATTTAAATTTCTCAGAATCGACATCGATAGTATCGAAAACAAGTTATCATGTCACCCCTGTTTTTGGCAAGAAAATTCTCTTCGCCGGCCTAAAAATTGCAGAAGGGCGAATTGGGCAAGTTGAACTGAACGAAGTTTGCCGAGTAAATGTCACATAGCAAAACCGAGAAAGAAAGGTGATGGAAAGTGTTTTGCGTTTGTTGATTTTCAGAAAAATTTAACCTTTAAAAACACATTTGTGATGCTGGAAGTGTTGGAAATATTTCCAAAAATCATTTAATCTCTTTCTGTTGGAATTGTGCTACCCCAGAAATCCTCTGCAGTCTAATCAGAACCAGTGACTGGATGTGCCTTTTCCCCATATGAAATGTCGGAATTATTCGTTTTTTGACAATTATTGCCCCATGCGTTCTGGCAAATTTTACCCCGAGTGGTCATTTTTGATAAAGCTAAACCTGTAGGAAAATCACTCTGCAAAATTCGCAAACGGGCAAAGGATTCGTGTTCAGGATATTCAAATTATATGGAAAATATACGCTAATGCATTAATTTCGGAAAGTAAGTTGATGAAAATTGATATCTCCTGACGAGCAAATTTTTAACATGGTTCAAAAATTCAATATTTTTTATTTTCTATATTCCTTGATCGAATTCCTTAAAACCTTTGACGTTTATTCAGATTCGTGAAGGCAATCTATGATAAAAATTTGAAGCCTTGGTCGCTTTTCTTTTGGAAGATATCGAATTTTAGATTTGACAAATTTTGCCCCAGTCTCCCCTATATATTTAGAATAGAGTGGTTTCCTCAATATTCCTTCGAAGGCAAACTATACGTGGTATATTACTATACGTGGCTAATTCTGCCCCGGTCTCCGCTATTGAATTGAACCATTATTACACTCATAGCGCCACAAATTTACTTTGCAGTTGCTAAGGGGTCCTTATACATCGAAGACTATAAGTAAGATGGTTTTGTAAATTATGCAATCTTTATTAAAAATTTGATTGTCGCACTACAACATTCAATTCCACATAATGTCTGCCACTGGTCTTCGGGAAATTACTATATAAATTTCAATTTTCAAAAACGATTTTCCATCTGCTCTGTTCATCATTCCAATATCAATTCGATAGTCACCGGTAGGCATTGCTGGTGGAAACTTAGTTGTATCAAATACATAGTCCTTCAGATAAAACAGTGTTCCCTGTTTTAAAATTAACTTTAGTTCTTCGTTTTCTACTATATTAACAAACTTGTATCATCACCTTTTTCATTGGACATCCCTCGTCATCAATATTCGTAGAATCTTCCAGACTATTCCAAATTAAACTGATTACTGGAGCAGGACGTCCTTCCTTAATCATTCCACAAAAATCTTCAGTAACATCAATTAAGAATTGTCTATATATGGTAAATCTATACAAAAAAGTTATTCGAATGGTGGGATCCACAATATCGTAATGCGGTGTACCATTTATTTGAATGTATGTTGTTGTTCGATTTTTCAATTTAACTTTGCAAGACATAGTGACGTAATTTTCAGTAGGTTCCAAACACTCAACTCTTTTAACCACTGCATCGTACATATTCTAAAAGTAATTTAAAAGAAGGAGAAAGGTGTCTTATAAATTGAATAAAATAAACACTTTTATCAGTACTCACTAGACCTGTCACCGTGATGATGATCAACCCAAAAAATGTTAAAATCGTTACACCTTTGACGATCATGTTGAAAATGAAGCTTTTGCTATTTTGTCTGGTTATAAATGGTAGCCAAAATGCTTTTTTAATTCATTTTTTGATAAAATATTTTGATTAAACGCCACATACCATTATCATTAAGAATTAGGATTGAAAACAAATTTATAATAATAACGTGAGTTTTCCTTTTAAATATTAATATAAAATTTCATGTAATTTTGAGAATTTTTAAAGTTTATCACGAATTTTTTTTTTGTTTAATAAATAAGTTTTAAAGGAGATGCTCATAATATTCTAGAAGTATAATATTTTCAAAATCTTCATCATCATTATAGGCTTCCCGGGCGCGTGGCGACCAGGGCCATATGCACTACTTTGCATTTGTTCACTTCTGACGCAACATAGGAACCCCCTTTGAACTTACATAAGTTTCAGCATATTAATTTTTTCCAGAAAATTTAGTACTTTTTTTTACATGTTTGGGAATTACTTTTCAAAATCTGTTGATTTTTTTGTTATTTCCATTTTATGAAAATTGTTTTAAACCTTTGGATATAAGTTTATTGTCTGTTTTTCTAAAATTTATCTTAATAGCTCCAAAAATGAATGTAAAGATTAATTTAGCCAATTTAATTGTAATTTTGGACACTTTGCTTGTAATTTTGGACAGTTCATATTTCGTAATAGGAGTTTAAGTTCTATTACGAATTAGGAGTATGAATTATCAAGTCCTCTACCAGTTTATGAGGAGGAACCGTAGGATGCCCAAAGGGACCTATAATAATTCTAATAATAATTATAATTCATTAAAGAGAGTTGTCCTTCCGAAACCTTTTTAATGCCCTAGACACACTTACGATTTAAGTCGAGAGATCGCTTAACGTAATTATAATCAAAATAATGATGTCAGAAAATTCCCATCAGTTATCCACTAACTAAACCGTTGATCAGCTTAAGCCGAGAGACGAATTAGTCAGAAACTGATGGAAATGTTTTCTGACATCATTATTTTGATTATAATTACGTTAAGCCGTCTTTCGCCTTAAGGTGTAAGTGTCTAGGACATAAGGCTATATTCACTGCGTCTTGTTTTTATAGGTGATTGGTACACGCATTATATAACCTAGTCATCACAACAATTGAAAATTTATAGAATTTTGAGACATAAAACAACGTGACTGTTCTCATTTTCGCCGTGAAATTATTCTACACTTGGCTTTCGAGTTATCCATCAAATTTTAATACAAATTTCTTTATTTGTCCTATTTCAATTATTTACATTGTTTAATGGAATTTTGAAAATGTATTAAAATTCTTTGCATTTGATATTTTTAATACTGAGATTTGTATTTTTAAAAGGGATTTTGTTTAAGCAGTTGTCATTGAAAAAGGAGGAATAATGAGAGTACGGCAAAGATCCGCCTATACTAGGGTGAAAGGAACACCTATTGACACTTTAAGAACTCGTGTCGGAACTAATTGACACACTACTCTGTACGATTTGGAATACGAAATTTGAACAATTATTATCCTTATTAAAAGTGTCAATAGGGGTTCCCTGTCGAAAAGGTGTTTCCTCGACCCTATGTTTTTGTTAAATTACAAACAAACAGATGGACAAACATCGTAGTTTCATTGTTCGGATATTGTCTGATTGATAAAGATATGTCGAAAACTGGTTCCTGGAAACTTTTCGTAGTTTTCGTAAAATGATACACACCTTAACTTTTCAACGCAATTTTTTGCAGTATGTACAAATATATTTACATTTTTAGCAATTTTCCAAGCTTATGTAAATTAAATGCTATAATTATTTGAAATTTCCTTTGTAATTTTCATGTATGATTTTTTTATACATAAATAAACTAAATACCAGCATTTTTTACTTAAACTTTTTTACTTTTAAAGCTCGAAAATCGGAAATCTTGAGATCTTGCTCTTTAATTGTCTCACGAAATAGTTTTCTTCGTGAATGGTCTTGTGAGATAGTATTCTCCTGCGGATCAAATTTTGACCCAAAAGTGTTGTGGGAAAAGCACAAAATTCAATTCGTGGCATTTTAACAGCCACAGATGCATTTTAATCAGGTGAAATCATTTAAATTCATGCGAAAACATGCAATAGAGTGATGTAAGTAATAAAATGCTCAATAAAATTCTCAAGAACACTCTAGTGCCTTCGATGGCACATGAGAAGCATTGATTGGAAACTGGCGAGATGTTAATGCTGGTAATTGGTAATACTAACATTAATTCCAATTTATTTTCTCTCCGGCAGGCTAAATACAAAATGAACAGGAAGATCTTGGTGATTGCCAATGGAAGAGATGAAAATACTCATTTCCGATGCGATTTTATGATTTTTTATTTATCGTACGCAACGTTAGACATCTCTCAGAGGGGTGCAATTACTGATGGTAAAATTATGAGAAATTTGTATGAAGACAGCTGTAGAGTTGGGACTCTATTTGCACAAGGCGTTAAAATATGTGCTACAAAAGAAGCAACTCAAGACACTAATGAGCGCGATCTGAATAATAGATCTTCATGCAAAATGAGATGCTGAAGTGAATATTAAGTTGTTAGTTATGTATGTGTTCAATAAGATGATGGTAATAAGAGTATGTAATAAGAGTGTTGAGGAAGAAAAATAGTAAGGTAGACTTGGCGAGGATTACCAATTCAATGATTTAAATGTTATCCGCACTTTAAGTTTCTCTAAAACAAGGAAAAATAGGGGAGAACCTGTATGTTTGAGACCCGGTGGATTATTCTTTAATTATTTTAAGTTAAAATAATCAAAGTTACAAAAACACTAATTGAGTTATTTTAATAAAGTATATACTAGTGAGTATACTAAGCACTCTACAAAATTTCAAGATAATTTTCTGAGTTATGGAAATAATGCCTTAAGTCAAAATATAATTAGGTATTTCAAACATGCCGGCTCTCCCCTACTAGTATTTCCGATGTTGCATAGGTGTAGTTTACGAAGCTAAGAAATATTATATTTTCAATCTTAAGATAATAAATAAATATATTATTCAAGCTTTTGAGAATCTAATGACCAGCGCACAATAACTTTTGTTTGTAAACATGTTTTCAAAATTTCCTGTGAGAATGAGCGAGATAACTAAATCTAGATCTCACTCACATGAAATGCCAAAAACATGTTTACAAAACAAAAGTTATTGTGCGCTGGGCATAATAAAAGTTTGAAAAATGTCAACAAGGTTTTTTTTTTAATGTTCTTAACGGCCAACTGAATTGAAAAATAGCCCAATCTTAAAAAAAAAAAACTGAATTAGCGAAAGTATATTGTAACACTCTTTGAAAGCTCAGCAATTGTCAGATATTTTAAACACCAAAGCCCTCTTAAGGAAACTATTATTTTTCGTTTTTTTTTAAATGAACATTATGGGCTGCTTACGGCCAGCGTTCAAACTCATTAAAAAAACTATATATTTTCTTTATTTTTTAAATAATAAAAAAATCCAATTGATTAAAACTGTTAGGAACATAAAAGCATTGCATTTTTCTTAAATTTTCATTTAAAAATTTAAAAAAAATCAACCGTTGTGCTCTGATTTTCAGAGACCGTTCAAAACACTTTTTTTGGATGGGCATCATATTTAGGGTAGATTCATCAAAAGTCAAAAATCAAGTAGGGTTAAGTGAGGTAATTTGAAGTCATTTTGGGACATTTTTGTCTTTTTGAGACATTTGAGGTTTTCTCATTGTTTCAGATGAGCAAAGAGAAAACAAAGACAGCGAAATAGAAGAAAAAGACGATTAAGAACAGGAATAGCATTTTTTTCCTTTTGAATCTCTAAAATAATGAGAAAATCTCAAATGCTCCAAATTGTAAATGGTTCCAAATTACCTCATTTTGCCCTATTTCTAAATATTATGTGAATTAATATATAATATTAATTCACAAACATTAACGAACAATTTAAAAAAAATCTTTTTCTGTGAAGTGATAATGTTAATACAAAACTTTCGGTGGAATGAATTCATAACGATGAGAATTGGTATCCCATCTTCTCGTCCTTATTAAATTTATATTATCCAGCATATTAAAATGAAACTTCACAACATTTAGAAAAAAACTAAATAATGTTCTGAAGATTCAGAGATAATAATAATAATAATAATAATAATAATAATAATAATAATGCTGGCACGACATTCCATGAAGGAACAAGGCCTTCCCGCAAGGGGATTTCTAGACATGCATTATTATTTTTTCTTGTACGGGATGAGGTTGTCCGTCCCATGCCCGTGGAATCAAGTGCAGTGAAGCTCACTGGATGCAATTGCTCACACTGAATTTTCAACAAAGCAATTTCAACTCAAATCATATTCAAAATTTAACGTATTTAGTGTTAAAATCTTCCAAAAGGAAAAATATATAGATAACATTCATTATTCATCAAATATTGGAATAAAAATCCATCATTTTAATCAATTTATTTTTAGTGTCCAATTTTATCCTCAAGGTGTCCAAAATAAGAAACTGGACAAAATTATGAGCCATTCCCCTAACTACTGATTGAGCTTTCGAATAGACCACTACGAGAAAAGTCAATGTGATATTTTTCGAATCAAAAATCACCTCTATGCCACTTTAAAGGGTACTTTAAGATGTATTTAACTCCATCCCTGATTGTTTCATCGATAATTTTCTCTTCTTACTGTATGAGCTCAAGTAAACTTTATATTCAGTTACTATAGCTGAGTAAGTTTTAAGACAATAATTTATAGTAGAACCGACTATTTTTGCTAATTAGATATCTGATACTTCATCTGTGTAGTTCGGAATTTTCGTTGAAAATAAATCTCCGCTTTGTCTTGCTAAATTATAAAAAAAAGAATCTTTCACAGCAAATTACAAGTAATAATTTCAATTTTGTTTCTTTTAGAGAAGATGCCATGAAAAGCAATCTAAAAGTCACATTTCTCACTCTCCACGCATATATTCATTTTGCATAAGAAAACACAAGTAATTATTTCCACGTCATAAACACTTATAGACAAGAGTTGCAAATGCTGGGAGAATATTTGTGGAGTTCCTTAATAAGCTAGCAAAAAAAAATCGTTCATGTAGCCATTGGCTTTGTCGGTAGGGAACGATGCGAGAAAGAGAGTGGTAAAAAAAAACTGTTGAGTACTATTAAAAATGAAAGAAAATTAATAATAGAGTTCTTATGCGTGGAGCAATTAGCGAAAGATGTCGACTTTCATGGAATTATTATCTCAATTGCACAGCCTGTATGTGCAGTGCACCCACAGTCAAAAAAATGTCAACATGAAGATGAGATTTTCCCTGAATATCTTCTTTTCCAATGCATAAACTCTTCACAGAATTTATGGGCGATATAGTGGTTTATTTCTCCCAATTGAACAGCTTTTAGAGCTTAGCAAAGAAAGTCAAGCCTTAAGTCTTAGCATTTTACTGGTATACTTGCTATAATTCTCTATTCTCATGAAAAGCGATAGCATATGCATTTACTACCTCATAATTGGGTGTCGCTCAAGGCGAAGACAATAATTGCAGAGGAGTGGACAATTGCATTTTAATCCCACCATGAACAATGTGATAAAAGAGAATTTTATTACGCCTGTAAGAATAGTGCTAAAAGTGCAAGAGTACATCTTTCACTTCTGTAGTATTTTAATGAGAGAAAGATATTTCATGAAAATTTTATGCAATTTTTAGGTAAAATTTAGAGTCAAACGCCTGTAGTAAAGTATTATTTATTGTACATTTTTTTAATATTATACTCTATATCTTTTTAAATTCGATACCTACACAGTCTGAAAATTAAATTTTGTCAAAATTTATGATAAGTTTGCTGCAAAAGAGGAATCAATATTACATGTAAAATTCAACAACAAGTGATCTTTACTGAAAATAGTTTGTTTTGTTATTTTAAAAATCTCTTTACAAATTTACAAAGTATAGATTTACTTTACTAATTTTAACTAATTTTAAGAGATGTTGCATGATGTACAAGTTTTATGCTACTAAAAGTTTACTATGATATCAGAGACATTTGCAATCTTAACCAAATATAATGTCTTTTGAACTTCTATTGAGCTCAAACTTTGCCAAAATATGTATGTTTCTTGATGACGATGAATATATCACGGCCGGTCTTTCGAGCTTAACCCTCTAACGTTTCGGAGTCACTCCAGAATAGCATTACAAAGGTAGCATTCTGAAGGTTTAAATTAATTTTGGTTCTTCGTTTAATTGCTATTCCTGTTTTGCGTCAGAGAAAAAATGAGAAAAAAAAATTTTGTACAAAAAATCACATTTCCGAATTCAAGAAAATTGCCGGTTTAAAGTAATATGACTAAAATAAATTTATTTTTTATTCAAAAGCATGTCGTTCTACTTTGAAAATTTTAATTTAGAAAGTTGAAAAACCTTAAAATGTGAATTTTAGGAGCGAAAAGTGTTTGAAATGTTTTATATTTTCGCATTTTGCTCCTAAACTAAAAGAGATAAAAAAGAACGGATGGTATTTTTGTGTTTATTGAACCATAATTAGTCAGAAAAAAATACGTCACTACTTTTTCTGCATATTAAAGAAACAGACATTAGGGGGTTAAGGGCTTACGTATGTTAAAAACACAAAAAAACAACATAGTTTCTCTGATTTTTTTTACATAAAAACTTTAAATCAAAATTTCAAAAAATATTGCTTAAATGTTGTACTATTATATCGCTCCTTGCAAATTACAAGAGGTCAACTCACTTTTTTGCGATTTTGGGATTCTAATGCACTTAGAAAGACAATTTAATAAATTTTCAGATGATATAAGTCATTAAATTTCGTTATTAGAAAAGTTTTTCAAAATTTTACTCTTTATGATTGCTTGCGCGATTTTGTTTGAAGTCAAGGGGCACAAAATAGATTTATCGTTAAAATTTTTGTGAAACAAGGGACTAACTCAAGCAAGTTGATCCCGTGTCATTCTAATTTCATGAAAATTTGCGCATCATTTAGAATGACAAAGAGCTAACTCATAAAAAAACATATTTTGAAAGGTAAAAATATGTATGTTTCGATGTTTATAATAATGCTCATACAAATAGAAAGGAATTAAATTATTTTTATTAACATACTTAATTGAGATAATTATTTATACAAAGTTGAATTTTTCATGCTGTCTCCTGAAATGTGGCTCAGATTGAGTTGGCCCCTTGTAATTTCCAAGGAGCGATATGTTTTAAAAATTAAATTATATAATTTATTTTCTTTGTAGTTTTTTTTCAATTGTTTTTAAAGGACCGTAGATATGGAGGTGTTAAAGTTGACGAAATTCAATATGCCGTGTCGCTGGTTTTATTTGATAGAATAAAAATAAGGGCGCAAATAAATATAAGCTCTCAGAAAATTACTACTTTTTAGAATATTTAAATTTCGTATGATCTACGCTAGAGGCGCTTCAACCTAAGAACTAACACATAACTTTAATTATTTCGGTACCCGTTTATTGAATTTTGATGATTATATCGGCATTATTGTAGGGGTAGGGTAAAATGAGGTAATTTGGAACCATTTACAATTTGGGACACTTGAGATTATCTTACTGTTTCAGATGAGCAAAGAGAAAACCCAGACCGCAAAATAGAAGAAAAAGACAATAAAGAAGACAACAGAACAGATTTCTTCCCTTTGAATCTCTAAAACAGTGAGAAAATCTCAAATGTCCCAAATTGTAAATGGTTCCAAATTATCTCATTTTACCCTATATCCATTTTTCTTCTATATCAATTTTTGCTTAGATTTTGTCGTCTGACCATGTTGTTCGTTTTAGTGTTCGTCACGTGGATACAAGGAACGCTCTGGTAAAAAAAACGAATTTAAACATGAATAAAGTAAATTGTCTCGATTCCAGAACAACTGACAATAGATATCAAGAACTTTGGTAAAATGACAGAGGACATTCTGATCTAATATTCACCCATATAATTATACGATTGTTTTGTTATCATCTTTGTATAAGTTAATCAGAATTCTTGATATTTTGATTTAAGTACATAATTATGGGTTCAGCTTTAGCTCTAAATCAAAGATGCATGCATTCCAAATTGGCTCACGTTAGGAATTTCACTTACAATAAGTTGACCTAGGCTTATCACTAATTTCTTTCATTACTGCTCGAATTTAATTTTTCACTACTCATTGGTACAGAGTGTCTATTATCTATTCAGCAAAAAATCCACTTTGTTTTTTGGTTATGGCAAATTTGATTCATCCCGTTTACTCTTATAATTACTTTCTAACGGTTCTTTAGGAAGTTTTTTTTATTATTAACATTTCTCATTGAAGGAAATATCACTTGTATTAACTTGAATTATTTTAAAACCATATGCATCTCTATAGTCATTTAAATAATTATATATTATTTTGAGCATTTTCACAAACTAAAAGTAATTAAAAACTTTGTTTTCTGGCTATTTTAGTACCGGTTTCCCTCAACGTAAAACAGAACACTAGTTTTCTTAAGTAATAAAGTATAATTTTTTAATTTGTTTAAAAAATTAATACGATGAATATTCATTTTTGTTATAATAAAAGTCTTTTTTTATTATTTGCGTTAGAAAATTTTCCCATCACTGAGAGTGAACAAGATAAAGCGGTTGAACCTTGTTCACTACTTGCTCGTCAATTTCTTTCACTCTAAAATACCATAAGCGAATGTACAATTTTCGATTCTGCGGCAACGAGCCGGACAATTGACACGAACTAACGGGTTCCAAGTGCAGAAATTCAGCATTTAATTGAAGCGAAGAAAGAAGAGATTTCACAATCTCTACCATTCAGGTGGAATTTTCGACGGGATTTTACGTGGGGAAATCTAAAGCTGCATTTTTGCTCCTTTCGCAGATGACTTTTTCGTGACTCCCCCAAACTGGAGGGCAAAATATGAACCTAGCACAACAGCCTCCTCGGCCACATACCGCTTGAAATTCCTCTCATGCTTAGTGAATGGCGGAAACAATGTAGGTGAATGCGCGAAACATTTTACCAACAGAGTTGACGAAGAACTATGAGATTTAAGTTAGATAAAAAATCGAGACTTCCATCTAGCTTTCTCAGGTATAGGATTTTTATTATTTTGCATCTCATAGTTTGGTAACTTTTTACAGATTTTTTGAAGAAATCGTTTTGGTACGAAAATTAAAATTTATGCAACTTGAACGCGTATGATTTACCGATTTAAGGGGTTAACATGGATCAAGAAGACTGGAAAACAGCATATCTTCCCTAATTTTACTGCTTGAACTCCACGGCAGTATAATCCTTCGATTTCTCACCCCCCAAAATTTCCACCTTCCACCCCCTGGAGATCACTTTTGTCAACAAATCTTCACTTTTCAGATGATTTCTGAGAAATGTCATCACGTTATTTGTCCGCCTGTTCGTATGTCTGTCTGTCCGTCCGACTGTCGACAGCTCTAGAGGCCAAACGGTTGGGATTTCTCGAAAACGCGTCGTGCGATTTTTTTCATATTCGGATATGTTTTAGAGATTATCCAGACGAAGATTTCGTCTAGGGTGGAGTAACCACTTATCGCCATGTTTAGGAAAAAGAGGAATTAATCTCATTATAACTTTTAGACTGTTATTACAAGATAACCCAAATTTGACACAAAACTACTTAGATGTGTTGGCTCTAGATTCGTGAAAGCAATAGTCTTAGAATTTAACACTGCACTGGACTATTTAAAAAAACTGATTTTTATTAACAATTCAAACATAAACACTTCGTCGCCACTTTTCACCACTTTTCGCCAGTTTTGTAACCACTTCTCGCCACCCACTTGAAAAGATCCAAACTTGATTATTTTAGGCAATGTTATAAAAAGAATACATTCAGCATTTCTTTTTCCTCAACTTTAAACGATTTTCTTCACTTTTATTTGAGAAATCAAATTGTAAATTTATTGCAGCAAGTAAACAATTCAGATTTGATAATTGAGAATCTACGAAGTGAACTTAGCGTCGCCTATTGAAAAGAGATGGCGACAGGTGATAAAATTAATTCCAGAATAAAACCACTTTTCGCCATGCCTCATTTTAATATAAAAATAATATAAAATGAAATAATAATTAACTAAATACAAATTTTATGTATTCCACAAGTGTAATAAAATATTCAATAGACAATTTTTTTTATTCAAAAAGGTATTTGTTGCTTGATGCAAATTTGGTGACACTTAGTATATTTGGTAAGAAATATAGGATTCGATGCACTTGCTTAAAATATTACAGTAGAATCCCGCTATAGGCCATCGCTCTATAGTCCACAATTTATCGACCGTTGATTTCAAAACACTGATTTTAAGTTAGGTTATGTTTTTTAGTACGCGACATGCATTGTTGTCATAATTATTTTAATTTGGCAAACTTTATTGAGTAGTTGTGATAATTGTGATCCATAATGAAGAGAGCGAGGATAAGTTACCACAATCGCAAAGAAAGTGGAAGCCGCCGAGCAATTTCAATACTAAATGTCGTTGATAATTTTTAAAAAATGACACTGCAACCCAAGGGTCAAATCTGGAATCAAATATGACCTATATAACGAGGCTCTACTGTACTTTAAAAAATGCTCAAAATTGTAAATACAAAACGAATAATTATTATTTTTCAACTCTAACTGTAGTAGCAGTAAAAATACAAAGAACTTTGCGGCTCATTTATTTCATAAATTGCGAAAAATAGCGATTTCAATATAAGTGGCGAAAAGTGGGGCACTGGCGAGAAGTGGTGATTAGAGCCCGGCGCACAGAGGGTTTCGGCGGCGGCGCCAGAAGTTTTAAAATGGTTCAGCGGCGGCTGGCGCGCCGGCGCGCCAGCCGAAGCAGTTGGCGGCGGCGCGCCAAGCGCGCCGATTTTTTTCTTCATTTTATTAACACTAAACCTACCAAGCCCGGTCAAATTGACCTTTTGGACATATTTCTAATATTTACGTAGACTAGACGTTCAATTGCCACTACCTTAAGTGCATGACTTTTCTTAATATGTCCATATGATATATTTTTGAGTATTTGTTTTTTATTTTGTTTTGTCCTTTTCGAGAAACTTTTTCATGTGCTCTACCTACCACGACCGGTCAATTTGACCGATTTGACATAGGTAATCACCTACTATATACTATCACCTACTTTCACTCTTGGATATTTTAGAGAGGCCCCTAGAGTCCATTTCATCTATTTACAGCAAAGTCAACCAACCCCTCCCTCCCCCAGTTAGTAAAAGATCAGTCAGAAGGGAAGAATTCGTTCTGATTTATTTTTTGACCAAAGTAATAGAACTAGCCACTCAGAATGTTCTGACAACCCCCCCAAAAGTTAATGCAAGGAATCCAAATACAATATGGATTTTCTTTTCATCCCACTCCTTCAACTCCAGAAACCATTCTTTTGGAAATATCTCAAAAACTAATTCATCGATTCCTTTCATTTTTGGATATGTTTTAGACGGACATTTCGTTCTCAGACACTAATTCTCTCTGAAAATTCCTTCAGGGGTTTTGCAAGGTCAGTGGTCAATTGGTACTTAGGAATCAAATCAATGCTTAGGAAATTGGATTTTCGACGGATTTGGGCAAAATTTCATTTATTTTGAGAGATCTAAAAATCTTGTATAAGCCTAAAGCACTTTTATTCAGTTTTAGAATATTATAGAACAACTAAAATAGTTTAAAAATACTGACCTTGAAAGCTGAAAGAAAGAAGTTTTGGGCAGTATTGGTGCCTAAGGACGAAATGTCCGCCTTGACTACCTCTAAAACATATCCAAAAATGAAAGGAATCGATGAATTAGTTTTTGAGATATTTCCAAAAGAGTGGTTTCTGGAGGTGATGGAGTGGGATGAGTAGAAAATCCATATTGTATTTGGATTCCTTGTATTAACTTTTGGGGGGGTTGTCAGAACATTCTGAGTGGCTACCTCTATTATTTTGGCCAAAAAATAATTCAGAAAAAAATTCTTCCCTCTGACTGATTTTTTACTAACTGGGGGAGGGAGGGGTTGGTTCTCTTTGCTGTAAATAGATGACATGGACTCTAGGGGCCTCCCTAAATCATCCCAGACTGAAAGTAGGTGATAGTATTGTCTCTGATAGCATTCATCAGTATCGGTCAATTTGACCGGGTATGGTAGGAATAGGTATAGAAAAATCTCGGTAGGTTTAGTGTTAACAAAATATAGGTACGTGAAATTCTTAACTAATTCACAATTTTGATCCTTAATTTTTAGAATACTTCGCGTAGATAAGGATCTATTCTTTTCTTTTAGGTAAAAACCCTATCAAAAAACACAAATTATAACGGTTTTTTCATAAGTTTTTCACAAAGTCTATCTTCAAGTCGTCGACATAAGATACTTTACCTTATATGGAAAATAAAAAAATAGGCATTGAATAAACGAGCAGTAAAAAGTCAAATTTGGTCAGCAAAAAATTCGAAATGATCAGTAAAAAATAAAAAAAGGACAGTTAAAAGTTTAAAAAGATCATTAAAAAAAATTAAAAAAAAAGAGCAGTACTTTATTAAAAGCGGTCAGTAAAAAATGAAAAGCGGTCAGCAAGAAATTAAACATGATCAGTAAAAAGTAAAAAGTGATCAGTGAAAAATAAAATATGGTCAATAAAAAATTAAAAATAAACAGTAAAAAATAAAATTTGATCAGTAGAAAATCAAAAGTGGTCAGTAGAAAATAAAGTGGCCAGTAAAAAATTAAAAATTAGCAATTAATAATAAAATGTGGTGAGTAAAAGATAAAAAGTGGCGAGTAAAAAACTACTAATGATTGGTTAAAAAAAATAAAATTTGATCAGTAGAAAATAAAATGTTATAAATAGAAAATAAAAAGTGGTCAGTAAAAAATTAACAATGGTCAGTAAAAAATTAAAAATTATCAGTAAAAAATAAAATTTGATCAGTAAAAAATAAAGAGTGATCAGTAAAAAATAATAAGTGGTTAGTTAAAAATTTAAAATGAGCAGTAGAAAATAACATTTGATTGGTAGAAAATAAAGTGGTCAATAAAAAGTTCAATAAAAAACAACAAGTGGTCAACAAGAAATTGAAAATATTCAATTCCGTAAGAAATTGGTCAGCAAAAATTAAAAATGTGCAGTAAAAAATAAAATGTGGTCAGAAAACATAAAAAATGGACAATAAAAAATAAAAAGTGGTCAATAAAAAAATAAAAATGAGCAGTAATTTTCTTTATTTTCAAGTGAAATTTCGCAAATCTTGAGCCTAAAGGAGACTTTAATAGGGTGTAAAGTATGAGGCCTCTATCTCTCATAGTTTCCAAGGGTTTGCGGAATCTTTGTTTTTTTCCATTTTGTTTTTTTCCAATTTTTCTTTGGAATCTTTGTCTTCGGTAACCTTTGTTTTTTGGAAACTTTATCTTTGGAAATCTTGTCTTTTATATATTTTAAACAAATATATTTTATAAAATAAAATAATGATATCACAATGGTGTTTTTTGAAGTTTTTAGTTTCGTCCTTCAGGTCAAAGGGAAATTTTCTGTGTTTTGGGAAATTGTTAGTTTCGTCTTTTGGGGCAAAGGGAAATTTTCTATGTTTTGGAAAGCTGTCAGAATCGTCTGTCGGGTCGGGCCAAAGGAAAATTTTGTTTTGGGAAATTTTTAGTTTCGTTATTTAGGGCAAAGGGAAATTTTCTGTGTTTTGGGAATTTACCAGTATCATCTGTCGGGGCAAAGGGAAATTCTCTGTTTTGGAAAATTTTTAGTCTCGTCCTTTGGAACAAGGGTGTTTTGGGAAGTTAACAGTATAACCTATCGGGACGAAAGGAAATTTTCTGTTTTTGGGAGGTTTTTAGTTTCATACTTTGGGGCAAATGGAAATTTTTTGAGAAAAAGGAAATTTTTGGAAATTTATAAAATATACTTGTGCAAAATTTGTTACAGACAAAATTTCTGAAAATTGTGAAAAATGTATGAAAGACAACATTTCCAAAGACAAAGTTTTCAAAAAACAAAAGTTACCGAAGACAAAGATTCCAAAGGGGGAATCTTTGGGAAAAACAAAAGTGTAAATAACAAAATGGAAAAAACGAAGATTCCCGATCCCGAAGGAAATGCACCACTATAAACTGATTTAGGATTATCACTGGCCGCTGACCAATTTATATTTTTTACTGACCAATTATAATTTTTTACTGACCAAATTTAATTTTTTACTGACCACTCTTAATTTTTTACTGACCTCTTTTAATTTTATGTTGACCACAATTCGTTTTTTACTGACCACTTAATATTTTACTGACCATATTTTATTTATCACTGATCACTTTTACTTTTTTGCTGATCAATTTTGATTTTCTAATGATCAAATTTTATTTTTTAGTGACCAATTTTTATTTTCTACTGCTTGTTTTTAATTTTTTACTCACCAAATTGTATTGTTTACAGACCACTTTTAATTTTTTACTGACCAATTTTAATTCTTTACTGACCACTTTTAATTTTTTACTGACCACATTTAATTTTTTACTGTTCATTTTTAATTTTTTACTGGCCAATTTTTATTTTTTACTGACCACTTTTCATTTTGTACTGACCAATTTTTATTTTTTACTGCTCGTTTTTAATTTTTTACTGACTGATTTTTATTTTTTACCGACCACTTAATTTTTTACTGACCTGTTTTAATTTTTTGCTGACAAATTTTTATTTTTTGCTGCTCATTTTTAATTTTTTGCTGATCAACTCGAATATATCTACTGATCAATTCGAAGTTTTTACTTACCAAATTTAACTTTCTACTGACCAAATTTAACTTTTTACTAACAAAATTTTACTTTTTACTGACAAAATTGAAAATTTTTGCTGATTATTTCGAATTATTTGCTGATCAAATTTGATTTTCTGCTGACCACTTTTGACTTTTTACTGACCATTTGGTTTTTGCCAAAAAAAAAAATATTGAAATTATGGACCCTTTTTTGGAATATTTTCCTTACAATGAACATCAATATTGACTAAATTAAAATATATTTGTCGTTAAGAAATAGAAAAAAAGATCTTCGACAAAGTAGTAGGTAAAGAAGTAAATTTCCTATCGAAATATATAAACTAGATCATTTTTCCATTTTCGTGAGCAAAATGTAACAACTTATGCCATGCTTTGACACTACCCCAGCAATTTTTAGAAACTCCACAAAATCATCTCATAGAAAATTGCTCGAAAATAACATTTTTTAGATAGGGGAAGTGCTTATAATTTTGGACAGTCTGCATATAAGCATCGATATCCCAAGTTTGAAGTTCGATATTTTCTATACTAATTGACATTTCTTGTTACTCTCTTTTCAGAAGGGTTGTTTAGAAACTTAGCAAACTATTTATCGTCTTATTTTTATTAAAATTAGTTTTAATACGTTTAAAAATGAATTGATATGTAGAAGTGACTTTGGCTCTTATTTTGGACAACTTGTTTATTAATTTGTCCAACTTGGCTGTAAATTTGGACAGCTAATCCACCTCAACAGGATGCCCATTGTTCTTCATTTGATGAACCAATCTTACCAAGTCCTCTTCCTGTTCATGTAAGGGAAACGTAGAATGTCACATGAAGCTCGGAAACTTTCCATATCATTCATTAAAGTGAGTTGACTTCGATACTCCAAGTACGCGCGGAGTCGCTCATTCCCTGACCTTCCCGGGAGCCTTTCAAGGCATTTTTCGCTACATCTCTTTCGTAGAGATGATGCTCCTTTGTTTCTCCAGGCATTTGTCCAACCTAGTCATCACAAAAGCTAAAACTTCACGAAATTTCGTGAGAAAAACACCTGTCCAAAATAAGAACCATCACCTCACTGGTGAATGTCTTAAAAAATTTCCCATTTTTAACACGAAAAATATAATTCACAAGGCAAATCTCACTTCAGGTCAAATGTACAAATCATCAGTAACGTGAATCAACACAATATTCAATGAATATTCAATAATATCACTCAAAAATAGCGAGCAAACTTTGTTAGTACTTCACCAAAACTAAATAAGACTGAAGTAAGCCACGAAGTTCTGTCATATTTCTCATAAGCAATTGCTCACACTGAATTTTCAACAAAGCAATTTCAACTCAAATCATATTCAAATTTTAACGTATTTAGTGTTAAAATCTTCCAAAAAGAACAAATATTTAGATAGAATTCATTATTCATCAAATATTGGAATAAAAATCCATCATTTTAATCAATTTATTTTTAGTGTCCAATGTTATCCTCAAAGTGTCCAAAATAAGAAACTGGACAAAATTATGAGCCTTTCCCCTAGAGGAAAATGATCTTCAGCAAAGTTCTATAGCGTTAAATTTTCTATAAGAATCTTCTAATTACATATCACTCGGGTTTGCATAAAACGCATAAACAAAAAAAAACAATCTGAAAAACAAAAAATTATGTTAAACAAAAAAAGAACAGTCTGAAAAACAAAAAAACAAAAATTTATGTAAAAAAATAAAGTTGCAGTGTGGCGCCTACTGGCGCTGCGCCGAGTTATTCTTGGCGGCGCGCTCGGCGGCGCGCCTCAAAAATTTTTAGGCGGCGGCGGCTAAGAAAAAAGTTTGGCGGCGCGCTAAAAACGGCTAACAGTCGGCGCGCGCCGGGCTCTAGTGGTGATTCCACCTTATATACGAATATATCGTTGAATCATTCCTAATAATGGTTTCTCAAGGTCAAAGGTTAAAAAAGACTAGAGAGCGCATTTATCAAGCGAATAGTATCATGTTAGGGCTCGTTGGAAAGGTCTTGGAATTTCCTTTAAAACTGAACCAGTTTCAATTGGTTCCGAACCGGTAATAAACCGCTTCATAGCCAATAAATAATTTTTATCCGAAAATTAATTCTATTGCTTTTTAAACAATTTTGGAGAAACTTTTGAATGATTTATGAAACGGATCAAATCGGTTGAAAACCGGTAAATGATAATGATGTGAAAGTACTTTTGAGGTATATAGCATCTATGTCACGAGTTCGATCATTTTGCAAAAGCCTGGGATGCTCTGGCACCCCTTTTTGTCTACATAATCAAATTTTATTTTAATTGAAATTTTCATTTAAAAATCTTAAAAAATCAGCAGTTAGGACCTGATTTTCGGAGATCTTTTTTTGAAAAAAGAAAAACATACTTTCCGTGGTCAGGATTTCTCAAAGTATATTTATCCGAAATTTAAAAAAAAAGTTGTGATCAAGGTAAAAAAATTCAACAAAAAAGCTCAGACAAAATCCCTAATGAAACAAAGTCTTGAATGGTTAAAATCTCTAATGCTAAAATCCAGAATGGGACGAAATCCCGAATCCTCTTGCTCAGTAATAATCTTCCCGATTTAGGAGCTTTGTCCTTTTGAGGTTTTTGCTTTACCGATTCGAAGGTAATTAGGGAGAACTTACCTAAAAACTCCTTGGAAGTTCGAACATTTAAACCGACGGGTTACACAAAAGTGAGCTAGTTCATGAAGTGGACATTTATCTTAATAAAATTGCAATTCAAACGTTCTGCCATCCCGAAATTCCACAAAACTACACAAAAATTCACTTTTTCAAATGAAATTTTCAAATTGAAATTTTGAAAGTTAGATTTTTAAATATTTAACAATTTATTGAGGAACTCAGGGATACAGGTATACAGGGACACAGGATATAATTTTTAATGCATTTCGGTTGAACAGTTAGAAACTTTTGTTCTGACTACTTTTCCCCTGCGCGCAGTTCATTCTATGATCGACAGTATCTTATTTCGGCGTTGCTCTAACTTATTTTTCTGGCGTTAAAGGTGTTCGAATTGTATCCAGTGAGCTTCACTGCATTTGATTCCACGGGCATGGATCTGACAACCTCATCCCGTACAAGAAAAAATAATAATGCATGTCTAGAAATCCCCTTGCGGGAAGGCCTTGTCCTCTATAGAACGTTGTGCCAGCATTATTATTATTATTATTATTTAATCTAACTTATCTGAAAGAAATCTCCTTCGGGTTTAGAAATTTTGTGGATGCATAATGCTTTCATGCGGTTTTCGATCCCGAAAATATGAATAAACCCGGGACTTCCTGCGTAGTAGCGTAGCACAGCTAAAAGCTGTTAACTCTCACTAGAGATCAATGACAAATCAGTAGGAGAATTATTCAATAAAAAAATTTTGGTTTGTCATGTTTCCTAAAAAGATTTTTATCATCTATTGAATTCCTCGACTTATCTTTCATCTATGGTATTCACAGTTTTGTTCAACACGCATTTGGTGAGTTGTTCTCAGTGTGATTGTAATGTACTCCTATAACATAACAATATATACTCATGTTCGCAGCATTATTTGGCTCACTGTGCCTCTCTAAATTCTGAGCGAAAGTGTTGGGGAATTGTATTAAGACAATGGTATAATTATTTCAGTTAAATGTGCCGCATGTGTAGGTGTCCATCATAACAAATAACACGTAGCGATGCCAGCGATAAGATAAGGAAGTGCTCTATTATTTTGTGTGAAGAGTCTCGGAAGACAATTCTAGTAGCTGGTGAAATTTTATTTTGGAGAAATTTCTCTGTATTATAGGGCAATAATTGCCATTTCGGTTGTAGGATGATTTTGCAAGAGTTATTTTTTTTTCTCTATGGATTGCAAGGTCAATGATTGACGCACTGTGAAAGGAAGAGAAAGACGAAGTGGAAATATTCCACAATCTTTCTGGGATATATCATTATGAAAAGTTGCAGATTGCCGATGGAATTACTTGCCTGTAAGTCTTGGTACATTCTACAAGAGCATTTTTTTTTTAGTATAAATGTGAACATGAAATTCTAAGCGAGAGTGCTTCGACCCAGAACCATGGTGTATGCAAAAAGCCTCAAACTAAATGATGAACTCGAGCAACGAGAGCAATTTACTTCGCAGCATGAATGTGGCTAGTTGCTCAGCGACGGGATGAATAATCACAGAAATTCCTTCGTGGTGCGATGTGGACAAATCACCGGACACCCTATCAGCATTGTGGGCACGGAAATCGTCAGTGATTTTAGAATTTCACAGACACACTGCAGATAGACCAGAAATATGACTCACTCTTTGACCTCTTCCACCCACTTCAGAACACAAAACAAATACAACCCCCTCCCTATGGGCAAATATTGAATTCGCGAAATGCGCGTCACCGCGAACACGGCTGAAGAGTCACACGGAATTCCTGACAGAATCGGGCTTGACGTTCGCGTGGTCTCAACGGATGCAAAGAGCTAACTGTGGATGAATTTTCTGGCCACCTTATACTCAACTCGTTCATTCTGCTGTGGAGTTTGGAGAGAGGTGGGAGCTCGACAATCATCAAAACCTGCTTCAATAGCGACAAACACAGCTGAGCCGAAGAGGAAAAAAAAGTGAGTGTTCTCTGCATCTGGCAAGAAACGCAGGTAAGAACCTTTCCAGTACACCGTGCTTTCAACTGGTAGAACATTTTCATTCTTGATGCCACAGAGTGGACGAGGAGGAATGGTGAAGAGTTAAGGTTTTGTACAGAGTTTCTTGTATATAGAACGATGTTAAAGATTTCATGTGACTTCTTTACGATACCGTATTCCTTTTTTTTAAATCCTGTATGCCGTACAGAGGGATTGAATTGGAGATGACGAATATGCCCTGCTTAAATACAAATTGTAAGGTCCTCGACACACTTAAGACTTAAGCCGAGAGACGGCTTAGTGCAAAATGATAGAAATGTGGTTTAACTGTTATTTTGAATATAATTACACTAAGCCGTCTCTCGGCTAATCCTCATGTCTGTCAAGGCCCTAAGCCATGCTCCTCTCAGACAGTAAATGTTATATATTGTAACGTATTTGAGCGAAATGAACTGCAAGTCTTCAAAAAAATCCTATGATTATAAAGTTACGTTTTCCTATAATTAGTTTAAAAAAAAAAGATTTTTTTATGATTTAAAATTTAAGACCGTGTATCTTAAAGAGTTACACTAAACAAACTTAATTTCACAAGCAAGGAAAAGATATACTAGAAGGCCTAGTTCAGTTTAATAACGCATGGATAAAGGATATGAGCTATACAGAGGCTAATGAAGGTTTGCGAAGGCGGATTGGGTGCAGAATTAATCATTTGATCATAAGTTTATTTAACCCAATCTCAAACTAAACCCTGATCCATCTTACTATAAAATTAATAAATTGGGAAATTATCCTAAGTTTACTATTAAAAACAAACTCAATATGATCAAAAAATCACTTTCAGCGAGATTTATACAGTTGACTAACCTATAAAGTCGATTAAAACCTAACTAAACATTAGTTTCAAAGAAGATCGATTAAATGCGAAATACTCAACCATTTTGACCACATTTTTCAGCAATATCTCCACTTTTAAGATGATTTCTGAGAAAATAATGTCATGCTGTTTGTCCGTCAGTGCTTCTATCCGTCTCTCCGGCCGTTGATACGCCTAGAGACCAAACGGTAAGAGATAGCGACTTGGACCCTAGAGAGGCCCTCGCCCATAAGTCGACTCAGAGATCTTTAACATGCTCTTCATTTTTCTCCACTTCTCCCTATTCCGCTCGAATACCATGTTTTTTTTCGACTTGCTCGAAAATGATTTCAGGAATACATTTTTTTCATTTTGGATTTTTTTAGAAGATTTTTGAGCAGACATTTTGTCCATATTTGAAAATACCATTGAATCATTCCTAATAACGGTTTTTTTTAAAGATTAAAGCAAGGATTAAAGGCTAAAAAAGGCTGCAGGGTGCGTATTTCCCAACGGAATAGTATCATAATTAAACTCGTTGGGAAGGTTTTGGAATTTCTAATGAATTTAAACTGTTTCTAATCGGTTATGGACTGGTTCATAATTGAAATTTTTATCCAAAATTCAATTATATGACTTTTACAGTGTATGTTGGGCAAAATTTTGAGTAATTTATAAATAAGTTTAAATTGATTAAGACCTAGTAACGAACCGGTTATTAATCAGTAAATAATTTTTGTCCAAAAATCAATTCTATTACTCTTATAACAATTTTGGGGAAATTTTTGACTGATTTTTGAATCAGATCAAATCAGTTGGGAATCGGTAAACGGTAAATGATGCGAAAGTAGGGGAGACTGGGGCAAAACTTTTCTAAACGCATATTTAATTCTTTCACGAGCTCTGAGAAAACTTAAACGTTTTATAATGAGCATATTCTTATAGGAAATTTACTGCTCTACAACATTGCAGAAGACTATTTTTTTCTATCTCGAAAGAAATGTGATTTTCGAATAATTTTCTAAAAGTCGATTTTGTGGAGATTCGGGAGATTCTTAAAATTGCTAGGGCAAATTTTGTCAGTCTTCGGATAATTTGTGACGTTTTACTCTCGCAAACGTTAAAAATATCAAATAGACAAATGTTTATAGGAAATTTATTTCTCTATAACTTTGTCGAAGATAATTTTTCTCTATCTTAACGAGAAATGTACTTAAATTGAGCTAATCAGTATTAATATCTTCTGTAAGCCAAATATTCCAAAAATAGGGCTCAAAATTTCATAATTTTTTATTTTACATAATCCTTCCTCGAATCCCTTGAAACGTTGTATCTTTAAGAAGGTTCATGAAGGCTATCTATCATAAAAATTTGAAGCCTCAGTCTCTTTTATTTTAGAAAATAGTGAATATTGAAATTTTCTTTTTGACAAATTTTGCCCAAGTCTCCCCTACTTTTGAGAGATACAGCAAGTCACGAGTTCGTGCACTATGCAAAGCCTTTTAACACTCCTTTTTCAAAGGTGTTGCAAACCACCTCTGAATTTGTCTAGATAATCCCGTGTTGGATCGCGTGCATCTAATACGTAAATTTATCTTGATGGATAATCAAAACAAATTAGATTTTGATTTGATTGCGAAGAACATAATAGAAAAGGATAAAATATAGAATATTTTTAGGAAAGAGTTGAAAGTACTGGTTTTATAATATTTTCCATTTTAAGGTAGCGAAAGCACTACTAATTAGTTTTTTTTTATTTTTTTTTCGATCAAGATTGATTTTTTTGCTAAAATGTGAGATTTTAAGTAATGAAGAAATGACTTAATATCATTAGATAAGATTAGATGGTAAAACCAGAAAAATCAAATTTTTTTGAAAATTTCATGAAATTCATGCAGCAGATAGAATCTGATCAGTCCTGGAGAACTGTAAAATAAGAAACAATTGAAATCCAGGAGAAAAAAAATCTGTGTCGCGATTTTGGCTACCGGGATTTTGGTTTTTTGGGATATTGGTTTTCAGGATTTTGGTCCAATCGTAATTTAGGTTTTTGGGATTTTGGCTTTTCGGGATTTTGACACATTCGGGATTTTGCCCTATTCGGAATTCCGAAATTTTGACCCTCTCGGGATTTTGGCTATTCGGGATTTCGACCCATTCCGATTTTTGGCTTTCGGAATTTTGACCTTTTCTGGATTTCGGCTTTCGTGATTTTGACCATAACCTAATATAATATGTAATGCATTTCAATTCAGGTTTCAGTCCATATTTCAAACCAAAATTTTTATTTTTTAAAAGAGCCAATTCGATTTTATACTATATTATTGTTTCGGAAAACACTTTATATAAATTATTATTAATAATTGTTTTGCGAATAAAAAAAATTATGAGAAATGAGTGTAAAATGCGTGAATTCCGGTTTTTGAAAACAATGAAGTTATCAAGAGAATTTTGATAAAGAAAATTTAATAATGGATTTTGGGTTGTATAATTTTGGCTCCTCACTCATTGAAATAATTGAAGAAGAAGTATTCTCCAAAGGAATAGTATCTGTTTTTTAACACTATCAATTTCCATATTGACATGTGGGATTGTAGTATATCACTCACGCCAATATGAAATATACTCAATATACTCCTTTTTGAAAACCCAAAACACAATGCAATTTTTTTTTACTAAATACAATAATTTCTTTACCACGATAGAACTACTGTTTTGCAACTGTTGCTTTACTAAGAGAAGTCATCAAATTGGGGCAAAATCACGAAGACTGAACTATAATTCTAAAATTAATTGCAATGAGCTTTATTCCACCTGTTCAATCTTTGTTTCATTTTTGCTACCTCATTTCAATTGCACTTTCGTACATTTGAGTGTTTGTTATTGTAATTAACATCTCCGTGCTAATGTTTAGTTTTTGGATTTGGAGAACCTTGGTGGATTTGCAGGTGAGGCAAAAATTGGATCATAGATCAGCTGACTCTGGGTATCTCTGTTTTCAAGAACCACTGTTGTGAATTGTACTCTATTGGGCAGAATGTTTTGCCCCCGGTACTGATGACTAGTGAATATATTTGGAGTGTGGAAGAAAATACGACAGATATTAATGCTTGATATGAATATTTATGATGAAATCGCACCTGTTGCATCACAACACCTTGGCTTTGGAAACAGTTAGTAAGGTTGCAAACCTACTTTGGGAATTTTGGGAACAGTGTGATGGGGAATGGACTTTTGGGCGCTTTCTTTGGGCCACGCATGAGCTTTGATGCTCCTGGTCAGAGTCTTTTGGAATTGGAGAGATATTCAAGCACTTCAGGCGGCTGAATTGCAGTACACTGACTCTCGAGGAAGTGCTCAATAATCCTTCATGTCAGTCTCTCGCGAAGTTTCATCGTTCATGGGCGCTTTTGTGTGAACAATTGTTTCGTGTTTGACGACAAATGTGGAGACACATTGGAATAATTCCCTGGTGAAGAATTTTTGGTGAATTCTAGAATAATTATGTGAAATAGCAAGGAATGGTGTTTAATTCTCCAACTATTCCCCCTCTCGGTTATTTTTCGTCTGTGAACAGTTTTCTGAACCAGTGAAAAGTCATCTGTACCGACAAAAACAAATTCGTGGGTGCTTTTGAGTTTAGCTTTTCTTTTCTCACAGTGTTATGTAGAAAATTCCTCTAGTAAGAGGATTCACCAGTGGAATACCATTTCTAGTGGAATTTCCATTAGTGATTTTTTTTTGCTTTCCGTGAAAATTTTGAACACCTGTTTCATCGCTGAAGAAATCAATTACATTCCCTCTAGCTTGGCTTCTGCTTCTCCCTGTGACATCATCAATTTAATCCTGAAATTTTCTCAAATCATTTTTAAAATTTAATTCTAAACCTCATCTCTAGCACACACACATTTTTCATTTGAGATTTCCTTTCACCTCAGTGGTTTTTCCTGGTAATTGTCTATGAGTAGGAGGATATATAGTTGAGAGAATAGAAAGATCCGAGGTTTTGTCTACTTTATTGATGAAAAATCGAGATGAAATTGCAGAAAAGGTGAATTCTGCATTTTCCCCTGAGGAATTTTCCTCACATCCCAAATGTGTATCTTGTTCAAACGTTATGGAGAGTTGGAAAGCACTTCTCTCAGGTTGTACTGCAACACCACGAATAAGATCTCATGCATAGTTAATGCTGATAGACAACTATTTTGCATATGAGGCACCTCAATGGGGTGCTTCACGAGAATCCAATCGAAAGGTGCTAGAATGAAATTTTGCGGAAAATCATTTGATTGGTGATGCAGAATTGCTGGATGAATAAATTATAGTGTATATTCTCTAGAGGCGGAGTTTTCTTTCCCAGAAAAAAAGGAACCCAAAATATTCACATGGAATTTAGCATTAATGTTTTTATTTTTCGCAAAATATTCTACTTGCATATAAGAGCAAGAATTCATCTCTAACCACCTTTCTTTGACTCTATTTATTGTTTTTTCTTGATATACTCTTTAGAGAAAAAGAGGTGCTCGTTTTATAAGTATATAGCAGTTAGGTATACTACGGTTAATAAAATAGTTGTACAAGGTGGATTTAAAGGTACATGGTTCTATGTAATATCATGCTCACGGAATACGATAAGCAGAAGGAATCTTCATCACCTGATGAATTTATAAACGGAATAAATATTTTTTGTCAATAAAATAATTTTACATTGCCAATAAAATATTTCATGTGGCCATTAAATGAAGCAATATTGATAAGAAAACACTTTAAACCATGATTAAGTTATTAAAATATATAACTCTTTCATTAAAAATTTACAAGTTTGTTTTTTATTACTTATTAAATTTGAATTTGACTGGGTTATCTTCATTGGTAAATATTATTGTTCAATATGTTTAGAACAAAATTCACATGTCTGACAACCCTTCTTAAAATTGAACCTGTCAAAATATATAAGGCTCTGTTTCCTTTCGAAAAAAATACTAGGAGAAAGTGCCCATGCTTAGTATGATCCCAAGCTTCGTAGTGATTAAATTTTTCCTACTAATTCTCAATAAATGTGCCTCATCGATCGCACCCATATTTCAACAAGGCAGAACCCAGTTTTAAAAATATATTGCGGAGTTACATTTATTGAGAAACATAGGAATAATTTAGTCATTACGAAGCTTGGGATCGTACGAAGCAGAGGCACTTTCCCCTACAAGCATACTTTATAAAATATATTTTGCTTTAATGAAATTTTTTCTTAAAATTTAATTTATTTTTGAAATGGCATAAATGTATAATCGACGTTCGGCTATTTTTTTGAAAATATTTTCCCAAATTCATTCCAGAATTAACCCAATCCTTCCGAACAATTTTGGACAATTAATTGTTCCTAAATCAATTCGCCAAACATTTTTAATTTGTCTCCAAAACTAATAATTTGATTATCTTAATTTCAATTCTTAAGCACGTATTTTTTAATTCTTATTTTTCTCTTCGAAACATTTATTAAAGATTATTTATAATTAAATATTATAAGGGTAACGGATTTTATTATTGCTTTGCTTTTTAAATGAATTCAATTTAAGATTATCAGAGTTAGGGGAAAGTGTTCATGATTGATACCATTGGAAGCTTCGTAATGACTAAATTTTCTATGTTTCACAATATACATGTGATTCATCGCAACTATATTTTAAAAACTATGAGAAAGTGGCCAGTTTTTAAAATATATTGCGGAATCACATTTATTGAGAAACATAAGAAAAATTTAGTCATTACGAAGCTTTAAATGGTATCAAGCATGGGCACTTTCTCCTACGCTTTTAATTATTTAGAATTTCGCAAATTATAATATTACTATCTCTTTTTCTTGTCATAATTAGAAGAAGCTCCTTAATATGACATAGACTCTTAGACTATCCTACTATATAAATGTACTACTACATACTATCCTACTATATAAATCTACTACTATATAAATGTCCAACAATTTAAAACTCTAATAGGATAATTTGAAACCCAGATTAGACATAGTTGGTATAGAGTTGATTGCGACCATTTAATACTATAATTTTGTGATCTTAAAGTACAATTTTATAAAACCAAAATATTCCATTCAAGTATTTATGATTTGAATTTTTAATGTTCTATTATTGTGAAAGAACTTTTTAAGTTCGTCTCCAACTTTTCTCAACTCTTCCGCTGTTATAGCGTCCTCGCACAGGAAAGAAATTTCGTCAAAAATTGCTTTAAAAAGACGTTTCTGACTAAAATAACAGGGAATATTTTCTTTAAAAAAGTATTGTTTCTTTTTAATTGTTTCTAGTATGTAGAGCCGTTTAGTAAGAATTTATTCCTCTTTCAAAATAAAAGATTAAATATTTTCTCCAGAGCTTTCGACCTTTGGTATGGGTCTTCTTTATAGGGTTGAGTACACTGAAGTATGAAGAAAACTGATACCAAGGTCGAAAGCTCTGGAGAAAAGTGAACCTTATACGTTGAAAGAGGAATAAAGGGACAGATAATCCTAACCGGCTTATGTAGGTGAGATTCTTAACGTGAGATAGCTCGGAGTGCATGCAAATTCGATTTAGAGCTGAAGTTGGGAGACGCCATTCAGTTATCTTGAACCAAATTCGTGAAATTATGCAAATTTTGTATTTAAACCAAAATATCAAGGATTTGGATGAACTGGCAGAAAAGTGATATATAGGTGAAATGTAGACCAGAATGTTCTCTATAATTTTCCCATAGAACATGATCTCATCGATTACTCAGAAGCCAAGATAAGCGAGGTTTTTTGTTTCTTAACTCGTTTTTTCATCCAGAGTGCCCCAAGTAGTCATTTGTTGAACTTCAACTATATCAAAGAATTGTTGTATTTTGTGAGACTTTCCATTTAAAACCCTATTTTAAGTGTCTTGGTGGAGTAGAGGCAGTCAAATTGGCATCTGAGTGATTTCAAAGCGTTATTATGGGAAAAATCATTTTTTTCACACTTAAACGGCAAAATCGGAGTGATAGCGTAGTCTGAGCGGAAAATGATGTATGGACGAAATGTAGAAACAAATGTGTTCTACAATTGTGTCGAAGTAATCATCAAAATCGGTTCAGCGACAGTCGAGATAATTGAGGTTATGTGATATTGAAATTGGTTTTTCGACTGTGGCGCCCCTGGTGTTGGTCCCACGAAGTTCAAATATTCTAGAAAGTTGTAGCATTTGGTGAGATCTTTCGTTTAAGCCCTCATTCATCAAAATCGGTCACATAGAACCGGAGATATGATTTTTTAAATTTCGTGAACTTTGACCCCTCATATCTCCGGTTCTATTGAAACCACAGCGCGCATAAGCACCATTTTGGAAACGTCTTAGACTGGACTACAACATACTAAAATTTCATTAACTTGCACAATGCCGTTTTTGAGAAAAGTGACTTTGAATTTCGATGAATTTTGACGCTATCACAGCGCCACCTGTGGTGACTTTTTAAACTTCCATCTGAAAGTGCTCATCGAGACGAAACCAAAAAGGTAAAATTTAGGCCGCTATGTTAATTAGAACCGGAGATAGAGGCCGGTCAATGTTCGAACTTTGACCCCTTATAGCTCGGGTCCGGGGTAATGGATCGACTTAAGGTTTTTTTTGTTTGATAGGTATAATCAACGGCTACAACATACTAAAATATCAGCCCGATTGCATAAGGAATTTTTGAGTTATTTAACTTTTAAGATTTAAAAATTTTCTTTTTAATAATAGCGCCCCTAGCGGTGGTTTTATGAACTTGCGTTGTTAGAAGGGGAAGTGGCATTTCACGAGAGCTTTCCAAAAAGCCCTCATTTTTTAAATTCTGACAATTAGAACCGGAGTTATGGCCATTTTAAGAATTTTTTTTTGGACCCTTATAGCTCGGGTCAGGGGGGTCAGGGGACCTTAAGTTTGGTACTGATAGAAAGCTCTAAGGCCCAGCTATAACATACTAAAATTTGAGCCCGCTCGATGCCATAGGGGCGGAGCTATTGAGAAAACAAAAAAAGGGGGGTCTTCAAAATGGCGGAAGGAGGGGTGGGGGGTGGGGGGTCAATGCACCATGTTGCAATTTTCATACGATATTTAACCTTTGCCTAAAACCGCAAGTCGATATCTTTTTTAGTTTAGGAGCTATTAAGCTCCAAAGAGCGGCCGGACGGCCGGACGGCCGGCCGGCCGGCCGGGAACGTAACTTAGCCCCCCATGTATTCGTGATCAGGAAGTGGCGAAACACATTTTGGCCAAGTTTGAGCGCGATCGGAGGACATGAAATTTTGTTAGGATTATAGTAGGTGAGATTGTTAAGAATCTCACCTAATACTAATGAACACCGGGAGTTGAGGAGAGTACGAAATTTCCATTGGACCCATTGGACCCAAAAAACAAAAATTTTACTGCAACATACAATATTTTTTATTTCGTTGGGGAAATCTAAGTTTTCAACCAAACTTTTTAGATAAATATTTTCAACCAAACTTTTATCTAAGTTTTTAATTTTCTTTCGATAATTTATAATCTTTTTTTTAAAGATTCACTAATAATTTTTCTCTCGATAAGAATCAATTAGTTACCAGAAATTATTACATATTTTAATAGGTAACTTAGTGTTAGGAATTTATATTAAATATTATTTTTAATGACTTGAATTAGGAATTTTTCATTCATCCATGTATCCATCGCCATCTTAACATTTTTAACCAATATTCAGGGGAAAACTATAAAGCTTTTGTCAAGTATTATTGGAAATTTATTTGGTTTACTTTTGTTTGCCCATGCCCATCCCTCTTACCTTAAGCCTTAAGACCTATTTTGACCAATATCCTATTTTAAAAATCCATTAAAAAAATAAAATACATTCTTAAAAATAAATAAGATAATCATTAATCTATGAAAATAATTTTTTGTCAAATTGTATTGTAAAAACAATACATAACGAAAAGAAAGAATCCGTTATTTTTAATGGTTTACTTATAGACACAAATTTTCATCTAATTTTTCTAGAATATTGGGGTTTTTTTTAATGAAAAAAATCAATTTGATTTGTACAAAACAAATAAATTTGCATAAAATATTTCTTTCAAACTGGAAGCGAACAAATATGTTTGCCTTACAAATCAAACAAAATGTAGAACTATTTGGGTTATATTACGACTCAGTAAATTTGGTCAGCAAAAATTAAATTTAATAAGTTATAGTTTATTAACACGGAAATAATAAATTATTTTTGCTTAAAAATTGTGACACACTCTTGACAAAGGGTAAGGCGTTATGAATCATATTTGCATTTTTAGTACAATATGGTTTAAGTTAAAAGTGATTTATGATGGGTTTCGTGTCATTTACTGACCTACGAAGATACATTGCGGAATAGACGATGACCATTTTTTACTGATCACAATACAATGTTTTATTGGCCATTTTGTATTTTACAATAAATTAAAATAATAAATTGACCAAAAATATTTATTCTAATAAATACTGAAAAGCTTTCCGTATTCTATCGTTAAAAGTCCTAGGGTTACAAACGTTACAAATAAGAGTTGTTATTTCTTATGAACTCAACGTCATAAATTCTTCGTAAAAAAAATGCGTTTTTGAAAGAAAGTACTTGCAGTTCTATAGATGGAAACGTAAAAATTGATTCCAATGTCTAGAGGACTTTATGGCCTCTTATAGACATAAAAAAAATTGTGTCTATATTGAAGTAAATTTTCAACGCTTGTGTAGCAAAAATTCTTCAATATGGACATTAATTTCTGTAGTGTGTAGATGCCTTTAGATATTTTCGAAGTTGCAAAAAAGATTGAATCCATCCTTATTTTTCTATATGGAAAATGGATCGGAATTTTTCACAGTATATTCTTGATATGTTGTGGAATAGAAGCATTATAGAATTGAAGGAACTTTTGTGTGTGAAAAGAAAATTAAAGTTTTGCAAATCAATAAACTCTTTTCCTTCTTTAAGCCATATAACTTTTTGCTATATAATTTAATTTTGTAATAAACTACGAGGGTTTACGGTTAATAGGAGTAATAATCATAGAACATTCGTTGCTTTCAAATATATGTATTGTAAGTCTAAATTATTAATTTTCAAGAAAGAGGCTGAACTTTCGATAGCAAATATTGACTCTTATTTATTTCGCTGCAAATAAGGGGGAAGTGAGGCACCTTTGAATTGGGATACCTACGAAATTGAGCTTTTTTATCCTATTTTTAAAAGGAATGAATAATAAAATTATATAATTGCTGCGTAGAGTTAAATTATAACACGTTAAAGTCCAGTATCATTTAAAAGTAAAAAAAAAACCTAATTCAAAAGTATCCCAAGATAAAGATGCCCCACTTCTCCCTACTAAACTTCAAGTATTTATAGAATTTTATGCAAAAAGTTGGATAATTGTGCCGTGTGATGTTAAGTTTTCTTCCCATAACTTTTACAGGAATAACTCAATCAACATAAATTGTTTTGGAATTTAGATTTAACGTTTCTACATCCAATGATACCGTATATTAAAATTACTGTAAGTAAACTTATAATATATACATATATGTGCAGGCGACGAATTATGAAAATTGCTGGTAGGCAATTGGAGTTGGAGGAAAAGTCCTTTGGAAGATATGATTTGAATTCACATGAAACTTTATAATTGCATGCGTTGAGTGCATGATGCTGGTTTACGGTTTTACGAACATCATATAAAGCTCATTTATGATTTTTGAGTCATTCAGAAACTTTTATGATACAATTTTGTTAATAAAGGAAAGTTTTATAATTACAATTTGAGAGAGAGAGAGAAATAAAATTTTATTTATCCGGAAAAGTTGTAAGATAAATTATCCATAGTTTTATATAAATACCCTTAGATTTGATGCAATATAATCAGACGATTAATGCACATTCATAACGATCAATGTTCCATAATATTTACATTCCGATCACCTCTATTTTCTAACAGACTTTCCTTGAAAAATTAGGTTTTCCAATTTTAAAATGAAATTTATATTTTTCCAGAAACTCCGCTTGAGCAATTCCTGTTTTTAAACATTGCGCCTGAAGTTATTTTCATTTGATTTTCTGGTTCCTCCGTGTATATTTTCCTTAAAGCATCTTCAAACTAAGGAGAATTTCAAAAATTTCTCTCAGTGTTAGAATGGAGTTAGGGAAAGTGGTTGAAAATTGGATGATATTCTGAGGATTTCCCCTATGGTTAAAATGATTGGAATGGCGTGCAATGAATCATTGATGTGTCCTCTACGGTGTTCATATCACTGCAGATGAATGTGAAAATTGTGCCAAGAATTTCCCCACATTTCAACCTCTTTTGGCAGAAAAATGGCTAATCTGCAAGCTTTCCCTATTACCAAAATTTTCTCTCATGTGAGAATATTTGGCCATTGACTATCACAGGATACCCATTGGATAGAGTTGAAAATGTTAATTAACTTGCAATCAAATTAATTTTATTGTGCCATCAAATAAATGAAAAGTGCGCTTAATTTATCATATGGTATTGGATGTGTTTGTGGTATCAATTAAAAATTTACTTCGAACGTAATTAAATTGTGTGCTAATGGTCACCAACATCCATCAATGTAAATTTCATATTACTCCGGACATCCGGCTCTTTTTTCGCTTCTACCATTTACCATCGTCACGCGATTTAATCCACCAGGACGAAAGGTATCTCTCTGGACATCTCCCTGGATCTCCAATAAATTTAATATTCTTACACCACTTCCTTCCGTCAGAAACAAAAACAAAATTCCCATAAAATAAAAATGCGCATTGAGGATTTTTTTTCCAAAATAATATTTTATTTGTTTTCATTTTGCATTTTTTTTTGTCATATAAATTCCTATGTCGAATGTATCAAATCCCTTAGTTATGTGGGTCAAAAAATAGGTGTAAATTTTATCGATTTGACCGAATGAGAGAGTTGTTCTCGAGAAAATTCATGCAAGAGTTTACATTTGCAATTTAATCCGAGCGGGAAATTCCGATCCCGTAGAGCATTAAATGGGATGCACAAAAACATGGGAAATTCTGGGTATGTTACATTTTCTCCCCTAGAAAATACAACATCCAACACTGCTTGTGAAATTTAGTTTATGTTTTGCAAAATGTCCTACGGTGCTGAAAAAACTTTGGTAAATTTTATAATTATACAGCTTATTGAATGTATTTTTGAGGTTATATTTGTGGGGGATTTGCCATTGAAGAAAATACAAAAAAATCCAAACTTTAATTGATTCTTTAACAATATTGTCCCCATCAAATGTTTTATTTTCAGGAAGAGATTTAAATTATTAATGAGTGAGGTAGAAAACCACTTGGTATAATGTAATACGGGCTTCAGACCTAAGGTTTCAAACCTAAGGAGTTGAGCCATCTGGCTTAACTTCTCTAATTCCTTATCAGGCACGATTTTTTAGGAAATTTTTGTTTAGAATTGGATATTAAGGACAAATTGTCCATTAGATTTTGAAAATCATTAAAATTGTTTCTTATTTAGATTTTTGAGACCCTCGGAAACTGGGCTAAACCTCCAGTCTGAAACCGGCATAAATGTCTCGGGTTCGAATCCCATTTAGGTTATCAGAAATTTCATAAGATTAAAACTGTTCAACAAGTTTTGAGACTAATAACTCCATTGTACAAGAAAACTTTTAATGTATGTTTAGAAATTTCGGTTAGTTCCTCTTTGGAATGTTATGGTGCTATTGCAATGAAAAATGAACATGATTTTTTTAAAGCATAGGGGAAAGCGCGATACCTTCGGACGACTCAAGCTTCGGACAATTAAACCTTTTCTCTATGTTCCTTATGGATTTCACCTATAGCTATTTTCTGAAAATTTGAGGCATTGGACTAGCTATTAAAATATAATATTATAATGGGCCAAACTCATTTATAACGCATTGAAAAAAAAATGATTTGAGCGAAGTATAAATCGTCCGAAGGGTCCGGAGGTAGTCCGCTTTCCCCTATTACTGTTATCAAGTGCTTTTGCATTATCGACTTTTCTTTGTATTGATTCCTGTCATGACTGTTTTCCCCAGTGATTTAATGAACTTTTCTTCTCCGTGTTTTAAAACCACCAAACAGTCGTGACAGGAATCAATACGGAGAAAAGTCGATTATGTGGAAACACTTGAGAACAGTAAAGTGCTTAAAAAAACATGTTCTTTTTTCATTGGAATAGCAACACTATTCCTTTGTTATTTTTAAAATAAAAAGAAAGAAAAAACGTTTGAGGTAATGCCCAAAATTGTGAAATGATTATGTTTTTTCGTTTAATAAAAATGTAAAAGATGCGTTGATATTATTGGTTAGATCATGATTTAGAGTCGTTATTAAATTTACCGAGTATAGATAAGATAGATAACTTTTTTTTCAATTTGACAAATTCTTTTCATTTTATGACTATGACAATTTTTTTATATTGCAAAATTGTCTGAAATGTAGGCATTTGCTGTTAATCGGTTTGAAGTTTGAAACCGTTAATCGATTTCAGTTTTATTATTAATTTTCGGCCAGTAAAAAGCGTCCCGTCTTTAAATGGTTAAGTATTATAGTCAATATCAATATAGATTTCCCTTTCTATTTTTAAAAATAGATTTGATAAAAGAAGATATACCAAGGTATGAGGCATCCTGATAGCCTACGTCTTCAAAATTCACTAAATAACTTTATCAATTAGAGTGAATTGGAGTTTTCCAATCGCATACAGTTTACTTAATGGCGTCTATATATTATGAGAAATTTTCTCTAGGGTATCTACAATGTGTAGGTACCCTAAGCTAGAAAATTTTATTCTTCCCGGAAAAGGATAATTTAATTAAATATTTCTCGAGCTAGAGACATTCCTATTAATTTACTATATAATCATTGTTTTCACCGGAAAAGCAACAACTCATTTCGCAAACCACTTTCAAACTTTTTTCAGTGAATTTATAAATTTTGAATGACTGAAGCTATTCTGGGATGAATTTTTGGAATCGAAATTACACAATGAATTTTAGGAGAGATTTTATACAATCTCAGTTTTTGTGGTCCGAGGTGAAATGCTACCTCGTTAGATCGGGCCCAAATTTTGGATTTATACGTTTTGACAATCATAGATCACGAATTTCATATGCGACATAAACCGATTTTCGTGCACGTCCGTCCGTCGTATAACCACTTCTGGAGAAAGAACGGAGGAGAGCTATCGACAAGAGGTTTTTGTTAAATGTCGTTGAGCAGCTAGAAGTTGATGATGTCAGATCCACTCCCGCACCTTTCCTTCTTCCATTTTGGAACACCCTCAAATTTTGTTTTCTTAATAACTCAGCCTCTCTTGCATTGATCGTTCTCAAATTTTAGTATGTTAGCTGGGTCCAAGACCTTTCGATTAAAATAAATTAGGCCCCTGACTCCCCTGAGCCGAAAAAAAATTGAAAATTTTTTGTGTTTTGGGAAGCCCTCGTTGAATACTATAACTTTTTTTTGACAACCTATTTTCATCCGATTTAATCGAAAGTCTGATTAATCGAAAAATCGATTTATGAAAATCTAATACCGAATATTTTGAAAACTACACGATGCTTTTTCTTTAAATTTTAATTTGTTGTAGTTCAGGTCGAGTTATATGCATAAGCCTTAGGCTTGAGTCCCTTGTAAGTCCCACATACCTTACTGTTCTGGCTTAGATTGGGCTCAAAACGCGAACTGAGAACAAAACGGATCGAGTAAAAAAGTAAAAGTTATACTGCATAGGGTAAAGTGGTACAAGTTGGACAGTGGTACAAGTTGGACAATGGTACAATTTGGACAGAGCTTTTTATCTTGATAAATTTAGTACTGCATTTTTATTTGTATATTTTTAATGCTTTAGTTTTATAATTTGGTTTCTAGTGCTTAAAAACAAATTTTGTACTGTATTTATCAAGAAAAAAGCCATGTCCAACTTGTACCAGCGAATTGTCCAACTTGTAACACTAATTCCAAATTATACACTTTACCCTATTTCTGGTACATTATAATCAAGGCCAAGATACTGGCAATTTATGGCAAAATTTTGAAGTGAATTTTAAATTTTTCAACCTGTTATATATTTTTTTTGCTGTTTTCCCTACTTACGGAACATCGAATTTGGTAATCGGGATTTAAAGGGCATTCTTTCTAAGAGATTAGTTATTCAAATGGCATATTTAAATAATCCACTCAGAAAAATTTATACACCTTTTCAACGTATTTTTTGCCACATAATTTAGTGTTTACATTCGTGACTTAGATGCTATATCTCTAAAGTACTTTCGCATCGTTTATTTCTTTTACCGGTTCTCAATCGATTTGTACCGATTCATAAATCTCTCAAAAGATTACCCAAAAACTTTTAAAAGTAATAGGATTGATTTTCGGATAAAAATTTTTTATCGGTCATGAACTGGTTCATTATCAATTCAAAACCGATTAAAACCAGTTCAGTTTTATAGGAAATTCCAAGACCTTTCCAGCGAGCCCAAACATGACCCCATCTGTTTGATAAATGCGCTCTCTAGTGTCTTTTTATCCTTTGACCTTGAAAACCCGTTAGTAGGAGTGATACAACGGTACTTTCGTCGGAGGACTAAGAGTCCGCCTGGGTAATCTCTACAACATATCCGAATATGAAAAAAATCGTGGAAAATGAGGGGCATGTTAACGATTCTTGAGTCGACTTACGGGGGAAGGGGGTCCCCCGAAGGTCCCAAGTCGTTATCTCTAACCGTTTGGCCTTTAGAGTTGGCGATGGCCAGACGGACAGACGGACAAACAGCGTGATATTTCTCAGAAATCGTCTGAAACGTCAAGATTTGTTGACAAAAGTGGTCTCTGGGGAATGGAAATTGGGGGGGGGGTGAAAAAATTGAGGGGTTATATGTGGAGGTCAGACTGAAAAATGAACATATCCTATGCTTCAACCCTAGGATATGTTCATTTTTCATTCTGAGCTCCACATAGATAGGGGAAACTGGGGCACCACCAAACACGGGGTACCACCGAACACTAATTTTTATTTCCAAACTACTTGGACTATCTCGACCATTCCTTTAGTGGGCAAGCATCCCTATAGTGCTTAAAATTCCTATAGGTCTGGTCTTACCCTCTGAAGTCGAATATCCGATTAAAAAATCGCAGTGTTCGGTGGTACCCCGTGTTTGGTGGTGCCCCAGTTTCCCCTACTGCTCTCAATGTGGGGTTCGAGTAGTAAAAAATGATTAGTAAAATCAATTGATGGTTGATAAATTTTCAAACGGGATTTTCTCTCTGGGATCAAAATAAAATTTTCCAATTTTCTATGGGAAAATAAGCCTTTTTTTCATCCGGAGTTAATGCATTTTCAACAGAGAGGAAAAATGGAAAACAATTACATTTTACATGGATTAATGTGAAATATCTTTAGGGATATGAAATACAATTTATAGTGCATTCTGTAATTTTACCTCAAAGAAAGTCATTTTTACGAACATGTTGAATTTATATAGAAAGTTCTATTGTGACAGTACATAAAGTAAACAAATATCTAATGTGTATGAGTTTATTTTATTCAATTAAATCATTGTTGTCTAAAAGATTAAATTTACTGAGCTTTCACACATGTAGAGGTTTATCAAGATTTCTTGTAACTTCATTCATATTCATATTGTTGTTTGTCTAGTTCTCTATTTTGTTTGATGCAAGAGAAAAATTGTGATTTCTGGTTTTCCCATGTGAAGAGGAATCCTGGAGTGTTTCAGAGTGGATAGAAAACTTTTCTATGACTCTGCAGAGAAATAATTTTTATTTCTGCATCAAGTATCTCTTTCTGTAGTTTGGATTTTTTTTTGGTTGAAAAACTTGTTATAGAAATATATTCTTTTTACCATTCTGAGGTGAAGACTTTACACAGTTCTAGTTAGTGTAAGCTCGGTAGTTTCTAAAGTTGACAGGACTTCTATTTTCAAAATATATGAAAAAAAATTCAAGGAAAAAAGGGGATCTTTTTTTATTGAATATGGAAGATTGCGCAAAAGATAAAGTTTATGAAGGATATATTTTATTGCGATTTTTTAAAAATATTTTTTCTAAAGTTATTTCTTGGAAAAATTTAAGAAAAAGCAAGGGAGTGATTTAAGTGACAGACCAGCCACTAATGAAATTTTCCTGATTCGAATACCATTTAGGTCATTAAAATTTTTTCCAATTATAAGTGTTCAAATAGGGTCTGGAATTTAGGATTAACTAGGGTAAATGTCCTAATTCAAAACCATTTCCAGAGGCTTTAACTTTGACAGAAGATTCAACACATTCAGTTCATATTTTTTCTGAAGAGAATTAAATAAATTTGCTCCTTGACTCTTCTAGAATGTTACTGTTTAGTGAAAATTCTTTATATATAATTTGAAAACTTCTTAAACACAAGAAAAATACGCGAGTGTAAAATGCTTCTATTGGAAACAAATTAATCCAAATGGAGACATGGTAAAGTTTCTAATTGGAGACAAACAGTATAAGTGAAACCACGACGAGAGGCTTCCAAAACCTTGTTGTGTTGCTCTTGAGTGCAGGATTTGTTCTTATTCCTAGTCTTTTCTCCTTTCCCATCTAAAACAATAAGAAAATCTCTCCAAAAAAAATCGTATTTCCGGGGTTTCCTATTGAAGCATTTGCAGACACTTCAGAAAAACCCTTTTTGTTCACAAAATAGGTAATTATTTCAATTGAAAACTTCACGTACCGTTAACAATAAAGATTAGCACTTAATTTAACTAAAATTATCCAGAAATATGACATAAATGTTAAACAAAACGAATAAACAACTATCACCTCATTGTGTTTTTCATTGGAAAACATGGTCGATCGATGAAAAATTCGATGGTGAAAAGGTACACTTTTAATTTTTCTGAGAAATTAACAAATTAAAATTTGTGAATATGAATAGATTTTCGCTTTATTTGCAGCAAAATTAACTAAATAATGAAACTGTGGTATAGAAAATATATAAATATAATAATTAGTACTGTATTTATCGTGAAAACAATTACGTTTCCATTTGGAGTAGCGAAAAATTTCCATTTGAAGCAGGTTTTTAATTAGCTTAATTTACCCTACTCACTAAGGCAAAATAATAATTGTCTAAAATCCATATTACCAGGAAGGCGTGGTTCTTCTGTTTAATCTACTGCCTGATATTATTATTTTCCATAGAAATTTCCTTTTCTACATATCGTTTTATGCTTCAAAAATTATGATTTATACAAATTTAAATATATAATATGCAAATATCTAAATGATGATGTCCTAGACAATAACAGTAATAGATTTTCGCAAAATTTTCGGTTGAAAACATTTCTTTCATTCAAGATCATTATTTACAATTTTAGTTTGTATTCTTTTTATTTATTCCTCATTAAAAGTTTGAGAGGCAGAACTCAAGTCAAAAGTTTATTCACGGTGGTCCAGTTCAGAATTTATACTTTTTTTTAACTTATTGTAAAGAAAAGAGACTAATGGCATCTCCACAATAGAGAAAGTTATGTCCATATTGAAGACTTTGTTCTACACAATCACAGAGAATTTGCTTCAATATGGACATAAATTTCTCTAGTGTGTAGAGGCCATAATATTCATTTTAAAACAAGATAAAACAAGATTGTATGAAATTTATTTTTAAATGAATTTCATACAATTATTAATTCATTCATCAGTGGGTGATATAACTAGTTCTAGATATTATTCTCTCTCACTGAAATGTTTAAAATATTTATGTCTGAAAAACAATAGTTAAACAATAAAACTTAGGATTTAATAATAATGAATAATAATAATAATTTTTATTTTTTATATAAAGCATGAAATTTAACAATTATGCCCAACGCACAATAACTTTTGTTTGTAAACATGTTTTCAAAATTTTCTATGAGAGAGAGCGAGATGACTAGATCTAGATCTCACTCACTCTCATTGAAATGTCAAAAACATGCTTACAAAACAAAAATTATTGTTGGCTAGTCATTAAGTGAACGTATACAACAATTTTTTAAACTTGTTTGCTTTTAATTATTTTGATTATTATTTTAATAAATTGAATTGATAATTTTTAGATTTTTTTAAACTGTCTTATAGTGTTTTTCTTTTAAAAGAAAAAAAGAGGGTGCTTGGAGCGAAAATGCGGATGAAAATGGTTTAATTTTTTTGCATATGGGCAGAATCATATTGACAGTAAAATGCTCACATGTATTTCGTTAATTTACGCATTTTCATTCCAATTCTTTCGCAAATTCACAATTACCGTATTACCTTATCTTATACTCTGAGGCACTAGGTGAAAATAATATAAGAAAATTAAAGAAATGAAACGAAAATGCGATAAACGGTGAGCAAAAAAAACTGTACGATTAATTATTCGTATAGTCTTTTTCGCTGACCGTTTATCGCATTTTCATTTTATTTTTTTTTAATTTTCTTATATTATTTTCACCTAGTGGTTCAGAGTATACGAGTAATCGAGAATTTCCGTAAGAATTGCAATGAAAATGCGTAAATTAACGAAATACGGTGAGCATTTCACTGTCAATGTGATTATTACCTAAAGCTGAGAGCAAAACCCGGCTATTATAATAGAGAAATACATATACAACAGACTCTTTTTGTTTATAAGAACTCGAACATGTATAAATAAATGATTATTATTTAGTTTTCTTTTAAAGATATATAAAGCAATTTTAGTATTTTCAAAAAAAAACATTTTTTAGTTTATTTAGTATCAAAAATTAAATAAACCCTCCGTTCCGAAAAAAATCGTATGTATTTTTAGTACATTGCTGTATGACTTTCTTGGAAACAGGAGTAGCTTTCTGCTCTAGTTAGAATGAAATTAAGAAAAATACATTAAAGAAGTTAATTAAATTTATTAATTTAAATTAATAGTTGGAATTAAATTTAAAAAAATCTTACCTATTTAAAAATAAAAGGACTCAAATTTTGCTCAGAACTTGAGGGTGGGGGTATGATGTAATGACAATAAAAACCTTTGAAATATTCTGAAAATTTTAAATATTCATAAAAATACTTGCTCATAAAATTCTCAAAGGGAATCGAGAATATTGAGTTGGTCAATTGAGTAGCTTATGGGATAATCTATAGGCAGGAAAACTTATAAAGAAGATTGAAAATAAAAATCAGTGTGCATTGTAAATTTCCCACCGCAATTTCCGCAATGCATTCGCTTCAGTGCATGTTCTTTGAATATGATCCAATATTTGACACTTAATTCACTACCATATGCACATTATTTCATGTCAAAAAAATTATAATTAAATTAAAATATCAAAATACTTTCATTGTTCTATTTATGCTGTACTGTAAATATACCTTTATTTCAAATTTTAAAGTTAAAAATTTAAATTTCCTTTTCTTTATGGTGACAGAAGTTGAATAATTTTTCTGCATTGTATTTTTCAATAATCTTTCCTATTTTGTTCTCATGGTTTATCAGATCTACTGTACGTGCAATTCTCACTCTAGTTTTAATCAATTTTTCCCCATCAGCATCATCATACTAGCGGAATCCCCGTTGTCAAATAACATGGTGAAAATACACGTTAGTGAACACAAATAGAAAGTGAGGCTGATGGGGCGGTTAGTGGGGGTATAGGGGGTTGAGTCGAACATGGCAAACATACAAGTTGTTCATGTTGTTAAATATTAAATTAATCAACATCACACAATGTGAATAGTCGACTTTTATTGTTAGTGTGGCTAATAATATCAATGGCGCGGAAAGTGCTTCATGTGAATTTTAATTTAGTACGCACTCTCCTGTGGATATTTTAGCAAATAATATTCAATTATTGAGCAAATAATATTCAATGAGAATACCCGTCTGAGGTGATAAACGTTCTGTCGGTTGGATATTATATTTTTGATGAACATAAAAAAAAAATTCTCCCTTGACTGAACATTGTGAATTGAATTAGAAAAATTATCCAATAACCTTTTATGTCCACTGATGACTTTTATGGATGACAAAAAAAAAAACGCCCCAGTTGGGTGGGAGCTGGGAAATCATCCCTCTTAACTTTCCAATTTTTTTTCTCATTATTTGTCCAATGCACGCAAACGAGTCCTATTGTCCATATTCTACACTCCTTCTGGAAAAAAAAGAAAATTGTACTCTCCAAGGCATTAAATAATGATAAACTGTCCAAAAATACGTCGCTATTGTTCTTCACATATTACATTTTCAGTATTTGTAAAAGAACTGAAGATATACAAGAAGAGTGAATTTGATTTTTCGCCTCGCAGCCGAGAATCATTTGTTTGTTAGTCTTTTTCATGTATTTTTCCAACTCTCGTCAATTTCCCATAACTCCACCCAAATATTAACTTTAGAAAAAAACCGAGCCTCAATGTAAAATTATCCTTGGGGGCTGAAACTTCTTGTTGCTTGCTTCTTTTTATACAATACAAATTTTTTTAATAACACCATTTACAGGAAATTTGATGCATGTTTCATCAATACAACAGACATTCAAGTTTTTCAACAGAGTATCTAACAATGAATCATTCGAGAAGCATTCACGCCAGATAAGGGTGGATTTTTTTTTAGAATTTTGACAGTTTTAGGAAAAATTGAGGGTTGTCTAGCAATATGGCATAAAATATATTTATTATTGTGGTACAGTTATTTAGCAAAGTATAAAGGCTGAACTGTAATTAATGTTCAAAAGATGTTTCATATTTTGAAAACTTATTTAAAATGAATATAAATCGTTTCGTTCTAAAATGTGTTAAACAATTTATATTTATAAATTTATCTATATAGATCTAAAATATTTTAAAATTATAATTATTATTTTATATCTCGCAAGACGAAAAGAAATCTGGTAGGGGAGGGTGGGCCAGTTCAAGCAGCTGAACTTCTTTTTAGAACGCATTTGTTAAACGAATATGAACCATATTCAAACTAACTATGTTCCATTAGTTTTTCTTGAGTATTGACTATCTGAAAATATATGGAACACCTGCTAAATAACTATTTTACGTCTTAAACATGCAAATTTTCGAAGTAATGCACGCGCGAAAGTGCCCCGTGAAAATAAAAAAATCCTATTTTCATAAAGATTTATTAAACTTCAAGAAGAAGTAGTGAAAAAAAAAACAAATATTAAAATGTCCACATCTTCGTTTTTCCAATTTGAAAATTGATCATGAAAATTATGAATGAAGGGCCTTCCGAAAAGCTAAAACTCTTCAGAACATCGTTTGTGGGATACTACCAGATATCAGAGATATACGATTTTTCGATGAATCAAACATTCGATAAAATCGGATGCAATTGGGGTATCAAAAAATTTGTAGTGTTCCACGAGAACTTCCCGAAACACGGGAATTTTTAAAATTCGAACAATTACAACCGGAGATATGGCCATTTGAAAATTAAATCTTTGATCCCATATAGCTCCCCTCATGGCAGCCGTTATAGTTATGTTACTTTTGTAATCGAAATCTCTTACGGCGTTATCACACTTGCACATTAAAATCTTAATGTGATTCACATTAATTGACGCTTGTGAGCGTCCAAATATGTTATTAGGTGAGATTCTTAACAATCTCACCTACTATAATCCTAACAAAATTTCATGTCTTCCGATCACGCTCAAACTTGGCCAAAATGTGTTTCGCCACTTCCTGATCACGAATATATGGGGGGCTAAGTTACGTTCCCGGCCGGCCGGCCGGCCGTCCGTCCGGCCGTCCGGCCGCTCTTTGGAGCTTAATAGCTCCTAAACTAAAAAAGATATCGACTTGCGGTTTTCGGCAAAGGTTAAATATCGTATGAAAATTGCAACATGGTGCATTGACCCCCCACCCCCCACCCCTCCTTCCGCCATTTTGAAGACTCCCCTTTTTTTGTTTTCTCAATAGCTCCGGCCCTATGGCATCGAGCGGGCTCAAATTTTAGTATGTTATAGCTGGGCCTTAGAGCTTTCCATCAATACCAAACTTAAGGTCCCCCGACCCCCCTGACCCGAGCTATAAGGGTCCAAAAAAATTTTCTTAAAATGGCCATAACTCCGGTTCTAATTGTCAGAATTTAAAAAATGAGGGCTTTTTGGAAAGCTCTCGTGAAATGCCACTTCCTCTTCTAACATCGGAAGTTCATAAAACCACCGCTAGGGGCGCTATTATTAAAAAGAAAATTTTTAAATCTTAAAAGTTAAATAACTCAAAAATTCCTTATGCGATCGGGCTGAAATTTTAGTATGTTGTAGCCGTTGATTATACCTATCAAACAAAAAAACCTTAAGTCGATCCATAACCCCTGACCCGAGCTATAAGGGGTCAAAGTTCGAACATTGACCGGCCTCTATCTCCGGTTCTAATTAACATATCGACATAAATTTTACCTTTTTGGTTTCGTCTCGATGAGCACTTTCAGATGGAAGTTCAAAAAGTCACCACAGGTGGCGCTGTGATAGCGTCAAAATTCATCGAAATTCAAAGTCACTTTTCTCAAAAACGGCATTGTGCAAGTTAATGAAATTTTAGTATGTTGTAGTCCAGTCTAGGACGTTTCCAAAATGGTGCGTATGTGCGCTGTGGTTTCAATAGAACCGGAGATATGAGGGGTCAAAGTTCACAAAATTTAAAAAATCATATCTCCGGTTCTATGTGACCGATTTTGATGAATGAGGGCTTAAACGAAAGATCTCACCAAATACTACAACTTTCTAGAACATTTGAACTTCGTGGGACCAACACCAGGGGCGCCACAGTCGAAAAACGAATTTCAATATCACATAACCTCAATTATCTCGACTGTCGCTGAACCGATTTTGATGATTGCTTAGACATAATTGTAGAGGACATTTGTCTCTACATTTCGTCCATACATCATTTTCCGGTCAGACTACGCTATCACTCCGATTTTGCCGTTTAAGTGTGAAAAAATTGATTTTTCCCTTAATAACGCTTTGAAATCACTCAGATGCCAATTTGACTGCCTCTACTCCACCAAGACACTTAAAATAGGGTTTTAAATGGAAAATCCCACAGAATACAACAATTCTTTGATATAGTTGAAGTTCAACAAATGACTACTTGGGGCACTTTGGATGAAAAAACGAGTTAAGAAACAAAAAACCTCGATTATCTTGGCTTCTGAGTAATCGATGAGATCATGTTCTATGGAAAAATTATAGAGAACATTCTGGTCTATATTTCACCCATATAACACTTTTCTGTCAGTTCATCCAAATCCTTGATATTTTGGTTTAAATACAAAATTTGTATAATTTCACGAATTTTATTCAAGATAACTGAATGGCGTCTCCCTACTTCAGCATCAAATCGAATTTGCATGCACTCCGAGTTAGTTCACGTTAAGAATCTCACCTACATAAGCCGGTTAGGATTATCTGTCCCTTTGTGTCTTTGAGTCACTTAATATTTGGGGTTTTTCTATTTATTGATAAAGAAGTGAACTTGGCCTGCAAAAATAAGTTTAAATTTACCTAAAGCATAAATATTTTTCACATTAAAAAATTAAAGAGAAAATCGCATTAATTTTTCGCATTAATGCTATAATTCAATTTACATCAAATTTTGCGGGCCAAGTCTACCTTTTTATCAACAAATAGATCAAATTTTGAATATAAAATGATTCAAACACACGAATTACACATTTGGATTCTCACCAGCGACAATTAATGTGAATCATATTAAAATTTTAATGTGCAAGTGTGATAACACAGTTAGACTCAGCTATAATGTAGTAAAATTTGAGATCAATCGATGCTACAGGGGCTGATTGCGAAAACAAAATTTAAAGGTGTTCCAAAATGGTGGAAGAGGGGGGTGGATCTGACATCACTTATTTCTAGTTTCTCATCGATATTTAGCCTTTGCCAAGCTATTGAGCTATCAGGTTTTTTTTTTTGATCTGTTAGCTTTTAGTTAAAGCTTGGTAGAGCACTCGTCTAGTGTATTTAAAAAACTTAAAAAAAGAAAAACTTTAAAAATACTTATATGCCATTAAAAATTCATGCAAATAATAATTTCAGGACAACTGGGGTAGCATCATACAATTTTAAAAGGTGATTTAAGTGAATTTTAGAGTAATGCTGTTTAGTTAATATTTTTTGAGTGTATGTTTGGGTTCGATCAGAAGGCGTTCCCACGCAAGATCCGGAATTTGATTCATCCACCTTGTCCTAGGTCTTCCCTGGGATCCAGGTCTCCTCACAATGGCTTGCATAGCTTTCCTGTTGAATCTTTTTTTGTTCATGCGTTGAACATGACCATGCCATCGAAGTTGTGATCTCTCAACTCGAAGAAGCAACTCCTCGACTCCTAGCTTCTCGCGAACGGCTACGTTCCTCACTTGATCTCGACGAGTGATTCCCTAAACCGCCCAGAGGTACCTCATCTCGGCAGCTTGTACTCGTGATCTTATACTTTCGGTCATTACCCAAATCTGATGACCGTAGGTGAGAATAGGAATAAACACAGCTTTGAATTGAAAATCGATAATTTGGCTAAACGACTAAGCTTGGGTTTCCTAACCACGCTTCTGCCAAGCTCCCTCATAACTGCAGAAGCTTAACCGATTCGCGATGAGAGTTCTGCGTCCATCCTACAATCACTTGTAAACAACACACCGAGATTATAAATTACAATTCAAGTTAATTTAGTTCAGCTAGGTAGATGTAGTAATTTTCGAAATTCATGCATTCATAAACTGATCATTTTTTTTTACTAAGGATTGGTTTTCAAGCTTCGCACATACACTGGCTTCATACATTTGATATTTTTCACTGGTGGCAGCCAAAATCCCGAAAGCCAAAATCCCAAAAGCCAAAATCCCGAACGCCAAAATCCCGAAAAACCCAAATTCCCGAAAGCCAAAATCCCGAAAGCCATAATCTCGAATATTTAAAATCCTGAAAGGGATGAAATTATATGGAGGAAAATGTTTAGAATAATTTCCAAAAACACAGAAGATTTCCCTTTGCCTCCAGCAAGCGCGGGTGCAATCGTGGTAGTAGCTATGATACTTTTAAGAATTCGGGATTTTGGCTTTCGGGATTTTGGTTTTCGGGATTTTGATCGTGACCTATTTTTCACATGTTCCTTTAATGAATTTAACCTATTTTTTTCAGGAAATATGTGACTTAAGACTAGCTATTAAAACATATTTACTATTAGGTCAGATTCATTAAATGAATATGGAGTAAATCGTAAATATGAAGTGGTTGAAGCCAGAAGGCGAAGCCTGAAAGCTGTCCCCTACACATACATCTTATCTCTGAACTCTTATATCCTATCAAAAAATCAGTGTTCGGGACTTCCTATACACGGACTTACCCCAGTTGCTCTTATGTGAGAAATAATGTATCTGTTATTGACTCAAACAGAGGTTAAAAGGACAGTATTGATGATGCTGAGTTATCATTGAAAATTAGAGCCCTTCTATTTATAGATTGCACTTAAAAGCTTTCTCGTAGTTAAGTTCTTGTACTATGTAGATAAACTTGAATTATTTTACGTTTATGGTACAATGCTTTTCACATCAATTTTCTCCAATGCCTAAAACACCCATGTGATGTCTTTAAAATCCCCTTAAAAGTCATCCTCAATTTCGTTGAATTATCATGTTAGATAATCGGCAGTTCTGGTAGCTCTGAAGTGTTTCTAAAAGCCCATAAAAATGCCTTAGAGAAAAAAGATGTTTATTTTCTTTTTGCCCTAAAAGACACCTTTGAAAGTTTTGCAATGTTGATCGTATATATGGATATTGAATTAACCTTGTGGGAATTCGATGGTCCCATCGTTGAGCTCTCTGTTACTGTGGTGAAAGGTAGTCCTAGGCATGGGTTCATCCCTCTCTTGGGATTTATACGCACCCCATTTTGACCTACATCGCTCAGCTCCTCCAACCATCTGGGGCTTCCTATTTTTTTTTCGTAGGGTTGGCAAAATATGAAAATAAAAACAAATGTGCAGTATACATTGTGATAAATTGTGAAAAGAGTGAATTGAGCATGTTCTTGCTATTTCTCAACTCGTCTCCTTTTTCCACCCCCATTCGTTCCACTTTTCACAGAAATTTTCCAACATAAGGAAATGTGTGTGTGTTAGGGGTGGTTTTCCTGAGTTATCACACCTCGAGGATTTTTCATTTCGTCTATCCAAACAAATCCAGTTCATCGAGTAAATTATTGCCATTTCCTCAGTCATTTGCCAAAGCATCTCCAGGCAACTTCCACCCGGATGGTGATGGTGTTCCAATTCAGTGTCTCGATAGTGAAAGTGGTGGATGATGGGAGGAGTGGTACGAATGAGAAAGTGTTGTGATGTTTTAAGAAATTAATGCAGCAATAATAGAAAAAAAAACATCGTTATTTCTCATGAAATTCAAAAAAAGAGAAGGGGAATCACGAGTATTTCAAATAATCCTTCAGCAGTGTTACAGCACGTCTTAAAGACGTGATTAATATTAAAAGAAGGAGTCATGTGCTTCATCTCGAGCTTATCACAGTTTTTCATGATAAGACGCATGTTGTAGGAAAATGTGCTTATGGAGGAAAATGTGAAAAGTACATAACGCTGGATTATTAATTAAAATTAAGAAATTAAATTAGGGGACATTCCTTAAAGACATCTTGCTACTTTTTAGCCTCACTCTAAAGCGTGGGGTGTGCTTGAGATAAATTTTCCAGTGTATAACAGACACACAAAGCAACAACAAAAAAAATTTAGCATCATTGCTCCAGCAACTTCATCTGGTTGGTGGATACCGTGAGAAAATGGAAAACTCCAAAATGGCCCTCCAAAGGACACTTACAGCCACCTTCAGTATTACCTCAATTATATGGATATGGCTTCTCATCGCAGCGAGAGTACCAACAGCACGAGCTAAAATTGGTAATTATTGTATCTTTTAGCAGCATTTTTTCACCTTAACTATCCCCCACCTCAGAAAGCTTCCTCTCTTTCTTTTTTTTTGGTAATTTAAAAGCTACAGATAAAGTAACTTAACGTCATGGGAACTGTGATTCTTCCATTGCAAATTCGTTTTATGAACCAACTTTGGGTTTGGGGTCAAATCCTTGAAAACTCCTTGATGGGTTTTCAAGTTAAGTGCGGTTTTGGAACGTTCTTATAATGCTATTTTAATGAAAAATGAACATGTTTTTTTTAATAGTTTACTTTTCTCAAATGCTCCTGCATTATCGGCTTTTCGTTGTATTAGTTCCTAACTAAATTATTTTGAAGATAAAATTCGGACAACGAATTTTCAAAATTCTTAAAATTATAATCTAAGTTCGCAAATAGCATAAATGCGTGATGGAAAACTTAACCAAAATCAGTTTTTCAAAAATTAGACCTTAAAACAAATTACGTTCATTGAAGAAAGCTGAAACGTTTAAGACAAATTATCAATATAATCTTTTTCTAAACTAAAATAAAACACATTGTAGGGTAAGTGTGCCAAATTTCGGTATAGTTGCATGCATGCGTTAAAGTCCCAAGTTTGAAATGTAATATTTTAAAGAGTGTTGCTTGGAACCTTGCAAAGAGTTTACCATTTTTATTTACTCTAAAATCATTCTTAATACATTTTAAAATGAATAGAAATATAGACATAACTTTGGTGCCCCATTTCGGCCACCTTTATACTCATAGTTCCTTGCCCTTCGGGAATTCTTCCAGTAGTGTCTGTTTGACGTCATCTCGTTTGTCGAAGCTACATTTTTTGTTATTCTTTTGCATTGTATAATCTCTAGAGTACGTAAAATCTAAAATTTCATGGAAATTCGTGGAACAAAAAAGGGTGGCCGAAATTGCAAGCTGGCCGGAATTTGGCTCACTTACCCTAAACGGTAGGCTGTCTGTGCCGGTTTTTATAGTTTGTGATTTTAGAATCACGGACATTTTAAAATTGATTTGAAAAATATGAATCCAATCGGAGATTATTGATAGCACCGCAGCATTGCAATAGCTGTGATTTTAAAACAATCACACCTAAAAGCTTTCCTGAGACAAATGTTTGAGCTTCTATATGTGAATTTTTATCGTTGGTAAATCGCTTTTCGACACATCAACTTCTTCCCCTGGCACTTCAGCATTTCAGGGCTTCTCATCGCAAATATTTCCTGCCATAATATGTCATGCTACTGTTTAGCATGTCCCCGGAGGATGAGACATTTTTGAGTTTTAGAGAAAGTTTTCTGCTCCATTGACATCCTGAAGCGAAAGAAGAGAAAGTGGTGAATTGAATTTTATATATTGCGCATTTTTACATAATATTTGGTAGGTGCCTTTGGAAATGAAAGCACTGATTTAAAGTAACAGACTAAATTTTACTTTTTTGTAAATTAATAAAAATTTGACATTTTTGATAATTTATGTGATTTTCCCATGCTAAAGATATATCTTTACGTTAAATTGTTTTTTTCCAATTTCGGTGCTCTTAATTAAGGATTAAAATTCCGCTTTAACTTGTTTGTTGCATATAAGTACCGAAAAAAATATCGAATGGAGGAGTAAAATGTTGTGGAGTGAGTCCCTAGCAGATTGAATAAGTTATGTAATCGAAAACTTTTAAATTTCTTTACATACCTATAAGGAGATTGCATACCTATAGTTCAAGGATTTTGATAGAATAATTATAGAAAATTATTTACACAATATGAATCATTGGACTCAATGAGCAACCCAAAATTCGGAAAACTTGACACTTAATCACTTTTCTAGTAGAGAAAAATAAATACTTGTACAAATTACAACTCTTTACTGCAAGTGGAATTCATTACTATTTCCACATAGGGGCCACTTTTATTGAAATAGTGAATTTTACGTTAATTATATTGCTGGGTAACATCCTCAAAGAATGTAAATGTTCTTTGATTACTTGTTTTTGTAGTGAGCCATTAGTAGTGCTATCATTGGGAGCTTTTATGTATCTCCCCTTTACACTGTTAAAAAAATTAGTCCGTATTTTCTACAATTCTTATATTTTAGGAATTTTCTGGGTCAAAATCTATGAGGAATTAACAGAAATTAATAAAATTCATAGAATTTTTCTTTATCGAAAATACTAATTAGGGGGAAATCAGGTAGGGGAAAGCGCGCTACCTTCGGACGATTTATGCTTCGGACAAATCATTTTTTTTCAATGTGTTATAAATGAATTTGATCCATTATAATATAATATTTTAATAACAAATTGAGTGCCTCAAATTTTCATAAAAGGGCTATGGGTGAAACCCATAAGGAACATAGAGAAAAAATTGAATTGTCCGAAGCTTGAGTCGTCCGAAGGTAGCGCGCTTTCCCCTACCTTTGAGTTATGGCACCTTTGAAATAGGATTTTTCTCCTATTTTTACATGAAACTGGACCTTCTCACGATATAATTTAGCTCCATAGACCAATTGTGATGCAAATTTATACCACGGGAAAGGTTTGTTTCTATTTAAACAAACCTATCTATTCAAAACCTTCTATTCAAAAAAACAGATTATTAAAATTTCTGTTTAGTTCTGTGCAATGTATAAAAATGAATTAGTAATTTTAACTGTTTGATAGCTTGTATCTAAATGCCAATTTAATAGTGATGTTTATGTTGTTCCAGTATAGACAATTTAGTATATAATTTTCTGTTAAATGTAATTTTCACTATTCTATTTTACTCAGTGAATTTTTCATAAAATCCCTATTAGGTGAGATTCTTAACAATCTCACCTACTATAATCCTAACAAAATTTCATGTCGTCCGATCGACCTCAAACTTGGCCAAAATGTGTTTCAGCACTTCCTGATCACGAATATATATGTGGCTATTTTACGTTCCCGGCCGGCCGGCCGGCCGCTCTTTGGAGCTTAATAGCTCCTAAACTAAAAAAGATATCGACTTGCGGTTTTCGGCAAAGGTTATATATCGGGTGAAAATTGCAACTTGGTTCATTGACCCCCCACCCCCCACCCCTCCTTCCGCCATTTTGAAGACCCCCCTTTTTTTGTTTTCTCAATAGCTCCGCCCCTATGGCATCGAGCGGGCTCAAATTTTAGTATGTTATAGCTGGGTCTTAGAGCTTTCCATCAATACCAAACTTAAGGTCCCCCGACCCCCCTGACCCGAGCTATAAGGGTCCAAAAAAATTCTTAAAATGGCCATAACTCCGGTTATAATTGTCAGAATTGAAAAAGTGAGGGCTTTTTGGAAAGCTCTCATGAAATGCCACTTCCCCTTCTAACATCCCAAGTTCATAAAACCACCGCTAGGGGCGCTATTATTAAAAAGAAAATTTTTAAATCTTAAAAGTTAAATAACTCAAAAATTCCATTGTGCATCCGGCTGAAATTTTAGTATGTTGTAGCCGTTGATTATACCTATCAAACAAAAAAAACCTTAAGTCGATCCATAACCCCTGACCCGAGCTATAAGGGGTCAAAGTTCGAACATTGACCGGCCTCTATCTCCGATTCTACCTAACATAGCGACCTAAATTTTACCTTTTTGGTTTCGCCTCGATGAGCACTTTCAGATGGAAGTTCAAAAATTCACCACAGGTGGCGCTGTGATAGCGTCAAAATTCATCGAAATTCAAAGTCACTTTTCTCAAAAACGGCATTGTGCAAGTTAATCAAATTTTAGTATGTTGTAGTCCAGTCTAGGACGTTTCCAAAATGGTGCGTAAGTGCGCTGTGGTTAAAACAGAACCGGAGATATGAGGGGTCAAAGTTCACAAAATTCAAAAAATCATATCTCCGGTTCTATGTGACCGATTTTGATGAATGAGGGCTTAAACGAAAGATCTCACCAAATGCTACAACTTTCTAGAATATTTGAACTTCGTGGGACCAACACCAGGGGCGCCACAGTCGAAAAACCATTTTCAATATCACATAACCTCAATTATCTCGACTGTCGCTGAACCGATTTTGATGATTACTTCGACATAATTGTAGAGAACATTTGTCTCTACATTTCGTCCATACATCATTTTCCGCTCAGACTACGCTATCACTCCGATTTTGCCGTTTAAGTGTGAAAAAATTGATTTTTCCAATAATAACGCTTTGAAATCACTCAGATGCCAATTTGACTGCCTCTACTCCACAAAGATACTTAAAATATGGTTTTAAATGGAAAGTCCCACAAAATACAACAATTCTTTGATATAGTTGAAGTTCAACAAATGACTACTTGGGGCACTCTGGATGAAGAAACAAATTAAGAAACAAAAAACCTCGCTTATCTTGGCTTCTGAGTAATCGATGAGATCATGTTCTATAGAAAAATTATAGAGAACATTCTGGTCTACATTTCACCCATATATCACTTTTCTGTCAGTTCATCCAAATCCTTGATATTTTGGTTTAAATACAAAATTTGTATAATTTCACGAATTTGATTCAAGATAACTGAATGGCGACTCACAATTTCAGCTCTAAATCGAATTTGCATGCACTCCGAGTTAGCTCACGTTAAGAATCTCACCTACATAAGCCGGTTAGGATTATCTGTCCTTTTTGACCTAAAAATACAAACGGAAATACTTTTTTCTGTTTTGTTTTTTTTTTACAACCCAGTTATTACTCAGGAAAAAAGTCTCCACAATAAATAATTCCTCATGAGTTGCATCATATGAACTCGGCTAATTCCATGGGACATGACAAAGTATACCAATCTATGAGTAATTTGAAATACTATGCGTTCTGGGGAATTTTCTGTGGCGCATAAATTTATAAAGTGTAATCCGGATGCGTCCATTTGGAGTGGTCATCGATTCTTCTATGATTAATTTGCCAGAATATCGGGTGCACAAAAAAGCACTACATTCTCTGATACAAATACCCTAAAATGTTCTATAAATCGATACAATTGCTTCACATTAATTTTGACACGACATGCCTCTCATTTTTCACATAATTACACACAATGATTAAAACCATACAGGGGACATATAGGGGATGATTTTTGGACATGAAAAATTAACATATTCACTTTGTCCACTTCAATTGGAATCACTTTTAATGCTCGAACTCCAAAGAGAGGGATTTAATATTCCTAAAATTTTGAGTTGTTTTAAATTGTTTAGAATTATTAATCGTGTAAAATTTTTAAATTATGAATTAACTGAATTAATAAGAAAAAAATGAGGTTACGTTAAATCATTCGTCCATCCACTTAGATGTGAGTAGGGTTAGTGGCAACCAATTTAGAATATCGATTTTGACTCTTAAGTGGCTCCGTGAAGAGGTCCTCAGACTAGAATTTCAGTAAAGTATCCGAAATACTTAAAGTCCTAATTAGCAAGAAATTCAATTACTTTTTTTTAGAATCTAATGGACAAATTACCCTTTATATCCTACCCTAAATCAAAATTTCCCAAAAATCTAAACTGTTGTGAATTTAAAGAAGTTAAGCTATGTGAAACTAATCCTTACACTGGTTTCACTTTATGGAAAAAATTTCTATATATTCAATATTGAAATTGATTTAGTAAAACTTGAAAAAATACTGCAAAATGGCTTGTTGTTCAGAAAATCCAGACTTTTGGGAACTGGACTAAGCTAGTCTGAACACCGCTTTAGGTAGTAAGTCCCTATAAGTTAATGTTGCTTAGTGACATTTTTTATTGTGATATATAGCTTTTTGTTAAAACCATTTTTCTTTAACATGTTTAACTATAATTTAATTTTATACTGCGTATTTTTTCTACTTTCAAAAATGTTTGGAAGATCATTTTAGCGCATGTTTTGGTCATACACGAAAATGCCCTTGAATGATTTTCAATAACAGTTATCCAAGGTCAAAATTTGGATTTACTTTGAAAGATCTTAAAATTCGGGCAGGTCTGAACTGGTTTTAACCGATAAAATTAGAAAGTAAAACCGATACGCTATTTTGGAAAGTCTTTTATATGACTTATAATTCGTCTTGAAATCTATCTAGAACCGAAAAACACAGAAAAGTACTCAGTTCAATAAAAGTACTATTATAGATAATTGCACCTTGGTAAATCGACTACACCCTAGGGATGAATAAACTCATCAGTGACCTACATGAAATAAAATCATACTGGCTTTCCTTAGTGATGCTTTATTTTGTAACTACGCCCTTATTGTGTAGGATGCCTCAGAATTTAATATCTTGAGTTCTTCTAGATGTTACTTAAGGTATGACCTAGATTCAGAGTGGGTGATTAGAAGTTCCAAAAATTACTTCGAGGACAATTGTTTCGAACTCCGACAGAACCGACAGAGCATTTTCTCTTGCTAGGGGTAGTCATTGGAGTATCTGCAAAGCTCTCAGGATCCAAGGGATGGTCTTCATGTTTTATCCTTTATAAAATAGGTTTTTCTTTTTTATTCCCAATATAATCCTCACGGCGACTACCCTTGCCAAATGCTCAATCTGTACCGCGGATATTTAGCAACTAGAGATATTTAGAGATCAAGGGGTATAGTTTGACGGTATTACTTCCGGCCTGTCTTTACTTAAGGCTTCCTCATCCTCATAAAAAATTTAACCTTTTGTAACAAAATTATTTAGAAAAATTTGAAAATTAAAAATGTTTGATGTTCCATGAGTGCATCACATATTTTTGGTTTCTATAATTTTTTGACAAAAATTTCGACAAAGCCTTAAGTAAAGGTAACAAGTCATGCCGCCACTCTACACGTAATTTGGAATAATTGACACGGCTATTGCAATCCTAACTACGGGGAAAAATCATCTGAATTGTAGAGGGGTAGGGTAAAGGCTCATAATTTTGTCCAGTCTGCTTATAAGCATCGATGTTCCAAGTTTGAAGTGCGATATTTTCAATACTAATTGACTTATTTTGTTACTCTCTTTTCAGAAGGGTTGTTTAGAAACTTGGAAAGCTATTTATCGTCTCATTTTTACTAAAAATAGTTTTAATACGTTTAAAAATGAATTGATATGTAGAGGTGAATTTGACTCTTATTTTGGACAACTTGGTTATTAATTTGGACAACTTGGCTGTAAATTTGGACAGCTAATCCGCCTCAACAACTTTCGAGAACCAATCTTACCAAGTCCTCTTCCTGTTCATATAAGGGAAACGTAGAATGTCACAAGAAGCCCGAAAACTTTCCATATCATTCATTAAAGTGAGTTGACTTCGGTACTCCAAGTACGTGAGGATTAGCTGGCCTTTCCAGGAGCCTTTCAAGGCATTTCTCGCTACATTTCTTTCGTAGAGATGATGCTTCTTTGTTTCTTCAGGCATTTGTCCAACCCAGTCATCACAAAAGCTAAAACTTCACGAAATTTCGTGAGAAAAACACCTGTCCAAAATAAGGAGTATCACCTCACTGGTGAATGTCTTAAAAAATTTCCCATTTTTCACACGAAAAATCTACTTCACAAGGCAAATCTCATTGCAGGTCAAATGTACAAATCACCATTAACATGAATCAACACAATATTCAATGAATATTCAATAATATCTCTCAAAAAAAGAGAAGAAACATTGTTAGTACTTCTCCATAGCTAAATGAGACTGAAGTAAACACGAAGTTCTGTCATATTTCTCGTAAGCAATTGCTTACACTGAATTTTCAACAAGACAATTTCAACTCAAATCATATTCTAAATGTAACGAATTTAGTGTTAAAATCTTCCAAAAAGAACAAATATTTAGATAGTATTCATTTTTCATCAAATATTGGAATAAAAATCCATCATCTTAATCAATTTATTTTTAGTGTCCAATTTTAAACTCAAAGTGTCCAAAATAAGAAACTGGACAAAATTATGAGCCTTTCCCCTAATGCTAGAATCTTTTCTTCTGTGTCTATTCCTCAAGCATTGGGTCCTTGTCATTTATTGTGGCCAATCCATGTTGGTCTCTCGAAGTATAGGATTAAGTGTAAAAACTAGACTTAAGACAATATTACTTGGAATTTTCATAACAAAACGAGTAAGTGGAGTAAGTGAAGCCATGAGAGAGCAAAGTAGGCATTGTGGAAGGCAAGTGAGGAAAATATAGTGAATAATACACTACCTCTTATGATGTCTACACCGTCTACCCACTAGAAGCAATTTTTGTCAAAAATTGCCCTTTTTAAAAAATTCTGTCATTTCTGCCTGAAAGGATAAGGGAAATTTTCTTTAAAAAAGGATTTTTTTTAAGAAATTTCTACTGTGTAGAGGCCATTAGGCTATAAAGAGGAAACATAGCGAAATGGTGGAGTTCGTGATCATGATGTTATCCATTTGAGTTAAAATCATAAAACATTAACTAATCTATAGATATGTGATACCAGTCACGAATTCGAGCATTCTGCTCGAGCTGTACAGCTTTGTCACCAATTTTAGGAAGAAGTAACTAATTAAGCTTAGTGAAATTTATGTTTGAAGTATTTAATATTTCTCCAAACCTTTAACAGTGGCATTGAGTTAGGGGTAATATAAATGTTTGCAGAAAAATTCGCGTGAATTGGTAAACAGATGGAAATTTGAAATTTATGTGCGGGTACAAGCAGAAAAAAAAGTATCCCTTAGTCTGAGATGAATTGCACCCAGACTTGGGACAAGTGTGAGGGGTTTCTTGAAAGTAACAAAAAAAAAATCTTAAAGGCGAAAAAGGATAGTCTGAAGCACATGCGGGGGTATAAATGGGGCTCAAGGGGTATGCAAATGAGATAAAAGTTGACGAGACGACTCATAAATTCACAGGAGTGGAGACAGCAATGAAATGTATGGAAAATTGAAATACCAATTCAAATATTTGTTGGAAAACTTCATCCCCGTCATCGATGTTGGAAGCTCATTCTCTCTCCGACAGGGAGTTCAAGAAGTGAAGATTTTCCTAAACTCATCCTCCAATCTACTATTACGTAAATTTTCCTCAACTTTTCGTTCCTCAAACCATGAGTTTTGACTCTCTCTCTCTCTGGAAAGACAGGGTATTGGATGAATATGTGTGAGAATCTCCAGGGCGTTGCTATACGAAGACTAGAAGATACTGGGAAGAAAAGGGATCAAAATGGGAACAAGAGCCAAGTTGGGGGAGGAAGGGAAAATTCTCAGAAATTGATGGAAGGAACGACACATCCTTTTATGCAAATCTTCATCTCATGGCATCACGTTATAATTTATACAGTGTCCTTCCCCAAAACTCTCTTGTTAAAATCATCGAAATGTCACTCAGTTGGTACATGGGTTCAAGTATGTACACTAAATTTAAACTGTCCTCCGGCCACATCATTCCCTTTTCTCACAGACTTTCTATAGGAAAGTCCAAGGAGTTTTATTCTTGGTACGAAAGACCAAAAATAAAATTCATACCACGATTCACTTGGCAATTCTGCTGCAAGTTTGTTCTTCCAAAGATCCTTCTTGGGATTCTAACCATGAATTGAGAATTCAGATTCGCCTGCGAAGTATTTTCTTTCCCAAATCCAATTAAAGCTTTTCCGCAGATTTCACCAAAAGTTTACCATGAGAAGTAAATTTTTTTGATTTTCATGAAATGCTGAATTTTATTTTGCCCTGGATAATTTTTCACTTCACTGTGTGACAATCCATGTAGAAATGTGTTTTTTAAATTAATTTGATTGGCCTGAGGGTCCGGACCTTGGTGTACATTCTTGAAATCATGTACCAACTCTGATGATTTCAACATAACAGTTTTGGAGAAATAATAATAATAATAATAATTATAATATTTTATTACACTTAAGCATATACGACTGATACAAAGTTCATTAAGCAATAAGGCATTCATTTTCTTGCGTCCGCCGCCGTCTTACCGTTGATGACCAGCCTCCAAAACCAAACGGCGGAAATGTTTCTTCACAGGCTGTATAGTCTATATAGTATACACTACATATAAATGCATAAATGAGTCCCTATTGCCATTTTATGTAGAGACTTGAATTTAAGGATTTCGTATACAAAAACGTTTTTTTCTTGAATTAATTTCTCAGAATTTTCTTAACAATCCTGAATCGTATCTTGTTTCCAATGTAATTCCTTTATTCCTGATGTTTTTGAGTATACCTCAATTACTGCTCGAACTGAAAGAGAGAGGCATTATATTCATCGACTTTTTCCAACTTCTCACCGTCCTACATCTTAAAGGGTAAATCAACTTCCAGTCTTCGATGACCCCCAATAAAAAAAAAAATTATCCTTTTATGTTTTTTTTTAAAATTTTTCTCTAACTCCCTCCCTCCAAAAGCATGTCTTTTGGTTTATTTCGAAAACAGCTACTGTACTATTTCTCTTATTTTTTGATATGTTTTGGAGGTGGTCCAGGTAAACATTTCGTTCAAACATACCTTTGGTAGGAAAATTCGCTATCTTGAATTTTTGAAGGAAAAAGTTTGAACTACTTTGGAGGGCCCACTTTTCAACTAATTTGATTAAATTTGGATTTTTTGGAAAGGTTTTGAAATTTCAAACCCGACTGCATTGGTCACACTCGGTAATGAATCGGTAAAAGTACCCGTAAATTACTTATCTTTTTTAAATATTATGTTTTTATGTCCGTATACTTGTAACCAACTAGAGTCCAAACGATAACAGACACGAACTTACGGTTTTCGAGGAATCCCTCATAAGTCTTCTCAAGGATCGTTATTGATTTTGAAGTATTTTTTTTATGATTTATGAATTAATTTAATTGCAAGTATACAAGTAAGCACCAAAAGACCGTGCAAAAAAATAATTCACGGAGAGCTCTCTCTCGTAAGTTCGAGCATTCCGCAAAGCTGGGACGCTTTGTCATCTCTTTTTTTTTTACAGCAAATAAGTTTTCAAAAAAAAATAATGTTTTAAAATGAAAAATAACGATTCTGAGTGGATTGAGTAAAGTAACTAACGGATGAAACTTGCTGATTTCTTTCTAATATTTTATACATATTCTTTTGGTATTTTTGTACTGTAGGACAGTAAAAAACTAAATTTTATTTTAAAAAAATTAAATTTGGTCAGTGTGCTCGATTTAAAGAAGCTTAATCAATAATATAATCTTATACAAAGATTTAACAAGCTAAAATTTAGTGATATACCATGTAGGTTTGAGATTTTGAAGCATTTCACCTTCAGATCTGCTTTTGAAAAGCGATTTGGAATCATATAGGGTAAGTGTGCCAAATTCAGGCCAGCTTGCAATTCCGGCCACTTGTTTTGTTCCTCGAATTTCCATGAATTTTTAGTTTTTACATACTCTAGAGATTATACAATGCAAAAGAATAACAAAAAATGGACATTGGAAGAATTCCTCAAGGGCAAGGAACTATGAGAATGAAGGTGGCCGAAATAGGACACCAAAGCTGTGTCTACATTTTAATTCATTTTAAAATGTATTAAGAATGATTTTAAAGTAAATAAGGACGATAAACTTTCTACAAGGTTCTAAGCAACACTCCTTAAGTATAGAAGGAATAAAAAAAAATCAATTTATATTAAAGATATTACATTTCAAACTTGAGACTTTGGCACTTGCATGCAACTATGCCGAAATTTGGCACACTTAAGGTGTCTACACATTGGAGCTGATTTCATCAAGAATTATTTCAAAAATTTTTTAAAGAAAAATTCATATTTTTGAAGGAATTCTTGAAGAAAAATGCCTCCACACTGGGTTTTTTATTTTCCATCAAAAAAATTTTGACAGAATGCCATCATTTCCAAGTCTCTTGCTCTTCTGACTGTTTTTCACGAAAATTTGTTGTTTCACTGCTGGAAAAAGTGAGAAAAACGTTTGGCGAAGTTCCTTGGGATAGTATTTAGTGAATTTCTGAAGAAAATCTTCTAAATATGCAAGGGAATAGTGTTTTTCTGGAGATGTCGCTCCTGGTGGAATCCAACCCAGCCTTTGAAGGAACATTACCTGTGATTTTCTGGACTTTTTTTGAAGGATTTTACTTTAGTTTTTTTTATTTCTTACCACCTTTTCATGCACTATTACTCAAACTGGGAGTCCCACTGAAGAATCGAAGGCCTGTGGCTATCCAGTTCTGGTGTTCTCGAAAGGCAGCAATCCCATATACAATATATATAGTTCCTAGTGGTTGAGAAAGTGAATGCTATAGAAGATCATTCTGATGTTCTTCTGGGGATTCAAATGATGGCTTCTGGTAGCTCCGGACAGCTCTCGTTTGCATTGAGATCTCCTCGGTGGCTTTGGTTAGCTCTTGTTTTTAATTGGTAACCAAGGCATATAGAGATTCCAAAGTGCCCGTAAATTTTCTCCTTTCCACCCATCTTGCAATCCATGGAGTACGAGGCCACTGTACTGTGGAATACCTCAAGAATACACAGATGGATTAACTTCCGGCAATTTCTGGAGGAAAATCACAGGAAATGTTCCTTCAAAGGCTGGGTTGGATTCCACCAGGAACGACATCCCCAGAAAAACACTATTCCCTTGCATATTTAGAAGATTTTCTTCAGAAATTTACTAAATACTATCCCAAGGAACTTCACCAAACGTTTTTCTCACTTTTTCCAGCAGAAAATAACAAATTTTCGTGAAAAACAATCTTGAATCGTGATGGTTTCCGTCAAGAATTCTGTCAAGAATGACTTTGATGAATTTTATTCCAATGTGTAGCGGTTAATTTCTTTCAAAAATTCTTGATGGAAATTACCTTCAATTGGATATGATTTTTGAAGAAATTTGTCTACACATTAGACAAATTTTTTTCAAAAATCCATCTTTTTGTCAAAAATTCTCACCAATGTGTAGGCAATTTTCTTGAAGAATACTTCTTGAAGCTCATTTTTGATAGAAATTTCTTATAATGTGTAGACACCTTTACCCTATTCAGATAAAGATTTTAAATTTTAAAAAGTTTAAGTTCTTTCCAATAAGTTTAAGGTTTGCAATAACCAAGCCGTTATAAGAAAATCAAATTTTGTTGATTCAAATTATAATAAAACATGGCTATGTTTATTTTAATTACAGGAAACTCTATCATTTAGACTTGAGATGAACTCAAGGATAAATTTCAAATTGAGTATTCAGTAGAGTTCCTCAAATTTGAACAATATTTTTAAAAACGTAACGAAATTGACGTGAAATGTACTTTCCATAAATTAAGAAAAATAAAATTAAAGAATATATCAATGTAATTTATTGTGAAATAAGTGGAATTTGTTGTGGAAGTTAATATAATACGATAATAATTGAGAAAACACTAAAGGAAAATGGTCCTAATTCAGACTCCACGCAAAACTTTTTCACACAACCACAAATTTTACATTTTGAATTCAACCGTCGTGGTTCAAATTTAAGGAGTTCAAATTTGAGGAACTCTACTGTATAATCGATAAGCTTTGATTTTGACAATACGTATTTAACTTAAACTTTAATGCTTAAATTTATAGATAACCTCAAAATTTTTAGCTAAATGCTAGATTCGCAAAATAATGCGAATAGAACTTATTTAATTACATTCTTAGGTTTAAGAATAATAAAAAGAATGCCACGCGGAGTTGATATCTGCGAGGACTTCAATTTGACTGGCATTATTTAATAGTCTCAAATATATGTATAAGTGACCAAGTTCCTGCAAACCAGATTGATGTCCAAAATTCTCCAGAGATGATCTGCACCATATCAAATCACTTGCACTGATACGTACATTCGACATTCAATTAATTTGAGTGCTAGCTACGGAATGTTCAACAGGGGCTCCATTATGTCCAGAGAATTTTGAGCCAATAAATTCAACATTGTGGATTGTTGAGAAAAGTTGTTTCACGCCAAATATTTCATTCTCCGAAAAACGTGAAAAATCCAGCGAACACGGGATTGAGATGGAAAATATGGGACGAAAAATACACATTCTATGGGCTAAGAATGTGTTTACCAACTCAAAATTTAGCCTCAATTCCATGTAATTTATTCAATTCTTGGGGAAATGTACTAAGGAAATTGTGCTGAACAAGTGAAAACAGAATATAATGAAACGCGAAGTTACGATTTCATATTTCATGGATTTCATAGATTTTTCAATCAATAAATTTACGTTTTAATATAAAAATAATAATGGAAAATTCAGGTCAACACCTTTTAGCTGCCATAGAAGAAATGTAACTGCTGTTCTTAATTAGTAAACTTTAATAAACTACATATGTTCGAGAAAACGAAAATGACCAAAGTTTTTGGCAATTTGATAAGTCGTATTAGGATACTATTAACAAAACACTGAAAATGAAAACGGAAAAAGAAAGAAAAATCACAATTTTTATTTACTAAAAAGATAAATATTTGCGAAGAAAGTATATCGTGCAAAATAGAATATCATACTGAAAACTAAATATTTGATTTGATGTCGAAGTAAAACAACGCCGTACAACTCAAACACTGAATTAAACAATCCTTCTGCAAATATATGCAATTGCAATATTTTGCAAATTAGAACATATCTTGATTGTCACAATTTTCTTGCTCTTCTAGAGGAAAGAGAGGCAGCTTTAATAATGGGCGCACAATTGAATTGAGTATTTTTCTCACATACTCAAGGGCCAAACGGAGCATTTCCACTGTTTGCCTTTGTTGGTTGGTCACCAATGCTAAGACGGTGATGAACGCATTGCTTTCTAACAAGACTTTATATTTTTATCCATTTTTTTTTGCTTTGAAAATTACCTGATCAAAAGCATCATTTTATCAATAAATTGAAATAAAATTGAAAAAAATATCTTCAGAAAAAAGGCAATGCTCGTCATTTGAAATGATTAACGAGGAATTATGCATTATGAGCTGCTAAAATTGAGCGAAACTGACAATAGGAATTCTTAGTAATAACTTTTTATTGATTTGGATCGCGTATTGCTTGAGAGACGACCATAACAGGTCCAATAACACTGTGAATTCAAAAATGACTCATTTTTCTTAGGGTCATCCAAGTATTGCCAAAGTGATAGCAAAAAGGTGTAACTAGAAGGAACCGAGATTTCAAATTCATTATTTTCTGATTTAGGGGAGACCGGGGAGATTTGGGACACTTTTTCATGTTTTGACTTTGAGACAGTTTTCCAAAAAATTACGATAATGTATTACAATTTCATGCGGTCTATAGGATACTTATTGGTATTGACTTTATAAAAAGTACTCGATAGAACTTGGAAAACAACTGAAATTTCTTAGAGAAGATAATACATTTAACTTGATGCTTTGCCCCAAACCTCCCTGTTTTGGTGGCAGTATGGGACGCAAAAGGGGATGTTTGGGACGCATCGCATTTTTTCTCGCATAATTTGTATTATTGGACCACGTTAATTAATTTTAAATAATAGATTATAAATATTTCTAATAGAAATAAAAATGTTTAATCTTTTATTTCATACTTAGAAATTAATATCAACCTTATTTGTACAATAGAGCCATTTTTCTGTCAATCACTTATTTAATGTATTTTCTTCTTATTTGCCATCCTAGATTTCTTTGCTTTTTTATTTTAAATATTGGAATCATCATTATAAAATTGCTCAGGTGCGTAGATTCTTTTAACACTTTTATTTTTAAACTCATTGGCGGATTCATGACAACTGCATAGTATAACTGCATAGATGAACTTTCACCTTGCCTTTTCTGAGGAACTTGTTAGAATTGTAGAGTATATTTCTTGAGAAATTCTTCTTGACAGAATGGGTTTTAATGGGCTTGCACAAAGATCGATTATCTTCAGAAGAAGAAGTTATTGATTCCCAAGACATTGATGGTTTAATTGTCTCTGTAGACAACTGCTGAACTGTTAAAGTTTGCACAAGAGGAAGATTTCCAGTAGAAATTGGGAATTACTCTCCATTCTGATAGTAACGATTTGCGCGCTACAAAATCTTGCCATAAAATCAATGTCCCATTCATCCCCGTTCAGGTGTTCCAAACATCCCCGCGTGTAGCTTTGGTATTTAAAACCTTTAAATAAAAAACAAGAGTGTATGATCTCGGAAACTTTTATAAAAATATATTCCCAGATTATACTGCTAGCTAATGAGATAGAATAGTTTTGATTGTATATAGCTGATTTAAAATACAAAGAGGAAAACTGATACGTCAAAATAAACAATTTTTATCAATTTTTAACAAAAATTTCATAGAATTTAAGCAATAGAACTGAGGATATCCACTCTTTTAGTCAAAATACATCTTATTGTTGCCTACCATTGAGTAACGGTTAAATCCCATTTATTTCAATAATTAATGAAAAAATCGCCTCGTCCCATACTACCCCTATCGCCCTGTTCCAAACCTCCCCGGTCTCCCCTACTTCTGAAATCTTTCATTTTTGTTTCATCAAAAAAAAACGATGGATTGCAAGTTGAGATCCTAGTATAATAATCAAATTATATTTCTCATTTGAAGTTGCTTAAGGAATAAATGGTATCAACGAGGAATAAACGCTATTTATCACAAAAATATTTTTATATAGGGTGACAAAGCATCCCAGGCCTTGCGAAATGCTCGAACTCGCGTCTTCGCCGATAAAGAAACTCAAAATTACTTTCGCATCATTTGTCGTTTATACTGGTTTACAAGAAATTTGAACCGTTTTATAAATCTTATCGCTTATTAGAAAATCACCCAAAATGACTTAGCAGTGAGATAGTTGACTTTATGACGAAAATTACTTATCGATTCAAAACCGTTTTATTACCGGTTAAAAACCGATTGGAACCAGTTCGATTTTATCAGAAATTCCAAGGCCTTTTCAACGGCACCTGACATGAACCGCTCCGGTTGAGAAATACGTTTTCAATAGTCATTTAAACCTTTAACCCTGAAAACCGTTATTAGGATTGATTAAACGGTTTCTTAAGAAATTAGTTAAAAATCTCAAGTTAGAATGATTCTGTGGTCAGCAATCACTTCATCCTTTAAAATGGTATTTAGTCAGTGAAAAATCTAACATAAAAACGTAAGTGCAACTTTTACAATTATATTAGCATCTGAAAGAAAAACGAAATTGAATTAATTTTCCTTTGCTAAATCGCATTACGATTTCACTGCTTCGAATTTTCCCAATTCAGCAATGACCAAATTTGTTTTTCCACTGACCAAATTCATTTTTTTTTCTGGACAAATGTAAATTTTTTGCAGCCAGTTTTACCAAAATATTGCTCATTCTGCTGGAGCCGAATATTCTCATTCGTTTTGTTTTAATAATACGATATACCTAAAAAATACAATTGAAGCTCTTATTAAACAATAAAGAAGCTTTTAAGGCAGCGATAAAATATAGTATTGTCATTGTTCTTATAGATTATATTTAAAATTTGTTAATGGTATTTACACTGTGTCGAAGGTATCAAATTGAAATTAATATGAGTGGTCAAATCTACGATCTTACACAAACATTTCATGACTCCCGCAACAAACAAAAAAAAAAGAATTGAAATTGACCACTTTTTTGTGGCCAGAATGGTGCATAGAATGTAGAAATTGGAGAACAAGGGTTAGAAATAAAAATCGATTTTACATATTTAATAGGCGTCCCATCGACGAACCCTTTTTCCACCAGAATCTCCCTCTCGAAATTGCTGGTGTCTAACATCAAGAGGCACGATGTGTTTTGCGTTTCAATTTTTTTGTCTCTATTTAGATGCGAGGAAAAAAGGAGTAATAATGGATATAGCTTCATTAAATATCGCTCGATGGACTGACGAGGGACTCTTCTCTGTTTCGCTGTTTTTTTCATCGTCACTTTCTCGATGAGCATGTAGATGGGGATGGTTGTTGGATAGGGGGTTGGAAAAACAAAAAAAAATAACATGTACATCGATACGGTTTAATTTGAAAGCGGAAATTTTCTCTCACTAATTTCTGGGTGCCTTTCTATATATGAGTACTCTCACCTTTCTGGGGCACCCAGAAAAAGCCAGAAATCATTTCCCAGGGCGGTTTTGTATTTTTTTTTGTCCATGAACCATGCAGTAATTTGGACATCTGGAAGAGAGTGAAAATCACGCACTTTTATGAAAAATGATTCATATATTATTTATTGACGGAGAAGCACAAAAGGCTGAAAAGGAAAATGTTGTGGGAAACACCTTTGTTCGATGGCAAAATACATGAAAATTGAACTTCTGGGCTGGTGTTCTTCCTCATCTGATTTATATACGAGAAAATTCTATTATTTTCCTCTTTTTCCTTCTTCTCATTTTCAATAAATCTACCACACATTGCTCTTGCCTCACCCAGGATATTTTCACATATTATACCACCTATAACCCCGTCTCTCAGCGGAAAATTCAGGCAAAGTAAATGGGTGAGCAAGAAGTTCAATTGGCATGAAGCAATGTGAAAATGCCATCAGGCGACATTTGTGCAATTTTGATAATTGGCAAAATTCGCAATTAAAACTTTGCCCCCGGAAAATGAGGAAGTCGATATTGTGGATGGCAAAAAAATTGAACCAAATGTATTTACTGGGGTTGTTAGGGTTCAATGGAAAATTACGATGGAGTATTAGCTTCCCGTCCTTCTGGAAATCTTGTCAAAAAAGTGCCAATTTCCTGCCTATTTTTGCCCCATTGCCTAAATTTAAAACTCACAGGGTAGACTATATGTCATGTTCTAAAATTAAAATTTTAAGAAATTAATTGATTATTTCCCTCCTAAAAAGTTATTAAATGGCAAAGTATCTCAGAAACGCTCGTACACTGAAAGAAATCCGAATACGTTAAAATGACATTCCGGAGATGTTTATTTTACCCTGCAGTATTGATCCGAAATCGGTGTAAATATTATGCTTTTTAGGTGTATTAGGGGTTAAAGTTACTCTTTTTCATGTTAATTTTAACCTTAAAAAGGTGTAAAATTAACATTAAAAAATGTTGATATATTTTTACACCTAAAAGGTGTTAAAGTTATGAGGAAAAAAAGTTAATTGTACCCCCGTTTTTTCTCAGTGTAGAAGAAGGTTTTTTCATATTCCTTTAATGAATTTGCGACCTAGTGGCAATAGGGGAAAGTACTCTCCCTTCGAACGATCATGCCTTCGAATAACCTGATTTTCTTTTACTTTTCCGAAGACGTTTCAACATGATCATCATATAATTATCTATAATTGATAATAAGCTAGCTAATATTTAATAGAAATCTTTAAATCTCTTAGAAAAACTTAAAGAAAATTCACATTATTCGAAGGCATGAACGTTCGAAGGGAGAGTACTTTCCCCTATATTTTAATAGCCAGTCCTAAGTCATACATTTCTTGAAAGAAAGGACAGATTCATTAATGAAGTGTTCAAAGCCAGAGTGTGTGCGAGGCATAAAAGCTCTCCCCTACTTGTGACTTAGACCCTAGTGAGAGATTGATAATATTTCAAAATCCGGACAACGTAGAATTCCAGAACAACCAATTTAGAAGACACAACTCGTTTAAAGGCTGATAAAAGAATCAATTATTTCGATCAACATATTACCACAACGTTTGACTATTTTTTTTTAGAACGGAAGGAGTATTTAATGAATTTCAAATTCGTTTTTTATTTCTGTTCTTGGTATACGAAAAGAAGATATTGCTTTTCAATAGGTTAAACAGAGATCAAAAGGAAAAGCGTTTTTATTGTGATTATGAGAAATCTTTTTCAATTTGCACGGAAATCATCACAAGTGATAATAATAAATAAATACACTTGCTTTTTATAGTAAGTAGATTTCTAAATAATTTTCATTAAGTAGGAGATATGTATTATTTGAATACAAATAAAGTTTTAAGAAATGCACATGCATGATGCAGTTTTTCAAAAAGTTTTAAATAAATTCTAATTCTAATAAATTTAAAATAAATTTAAATAAATAAAATATTTTTTGAATTTCACAAACGAAATTCGTAACATCTGAAGTTAGTCACCTTGTATGGATAAAACGAGAGACTGGGAATAATTTCGTTACGAGAGATCAAGTGAGATGAATTAACAATTTCCCAAGCACTTCAATTGGGCCAATTTAAAGGAAAATTCCCCCACAGCAGACATTGAAGCACCAAAGTCAAGTCAATAAATTCTCGATTAACCAGAGATTTATTTTTGGTCTTTCCAAACTACCACACAGTGGAATTAAGCAATTTAGAAAATGAACAAACTTACTAGCTTTCTTTCAATTGAACTCGTAAGAAAAGACTATATCCCGTCTCTAACCTATAATTTTCCAACACATTTCACCCTTTCTCACTGAGAAATTTCAATTTTCTGCTCAAAACATGCTATTAAATAGTCATGAAATAACTTTTTTTTATTATTTTCTTTTCATACTTTGGTCTAGTATTTAAATGATTTAATACAATATTCCCTTAGGGATTTCTTCTTATTATGTACAAATTAGAGAGAAAATTATTTTTCCTAATAAGTTATTTTTGGATTTCCTGAAAATTTGTCATTTAGAAGTAATACATTTTGTTCTTATTTTTCCTGAATATGGCAATTGGAATTTCTGAGAATTATCTGTATCCAAATAATTCATTTCTAGGGTAAGTGTACCAAATTTCGGCACAGTTGTATGCAAACGCTCAAGTCTTAAGTCTGAAATTTTATATTTTTAGTGGGGGAAACTGGGGCACCACCTAACACGGGGTAGCACCAAATACTGCGATTTTTTAATCAGATATTCGACTTCTAAGGACAAGACCTATAGGAATTTATAGGCATTATAAGGATGCTTCTCTACTAAAGAAATGGTTGAGATAGTCCAAGTAAAGAAATAAAAATTAGTGTTTGGTGCTACCCCGTGTTTGGTGGTGCCCCAGTTTCCCCTATATTTTTTCATAGTTATTTTTAAGTAGCGTCGCTTGGAACTTTGTAGATAGTTTATGGTCTTTGTTTTTTTTAAAATCACTCTTAATACATTTTTAAATGAATAGAAATATAAACACAGCTTTAGGTAATATTTCGGCCACTTTGATTCTTATAGTTCCTTGCCCTTCCGGAATACTTCTTCTAAAGTCTTTTATACATATCATCTCATTCGTCCAGTCGACATATTTGGTTTCTTTTTACATTGTAAAATCAGAGTATGCAAAACTAAAAATTCATGGAAATTTGAGGTAGAATAGAACTGGCCGAAATTTGATACAGTTCCCCTATTGGAACTTATTACTGCTTAATATTCAGGAGTGTTATTTGGAACCGTGAAAAATAATTTATCAACTCTGTTTTCTTTAAATCAATTTCCAAAATGTTTAAAAATGAATAAAAATATTGACAATGCTTTGGGTAGTATTTCGGCAAGTTCGGCTACTTTGAGTGGAATTTCGGCAACCTTATATGACAACGTTGTGTGAAACAACGGAGAGAAAAATTCAAAGCGTCATGACCATGTCACAATATGTTAGAACCGTCAGGGAAATGAGGGCTAATAGCCCAAAGACAACTCGCGGGGATGTGTGCCTTGGTCACTAGAGATTCTCCCAGAACCCTCAGCGCTCCTCCTAGCCTGCGTCTTCACCTCCTGACGATCTAACACGAACTGAACTCTCATCGGCTAACCTCGCTACGATACTCCTCTCCGAGGAGTAGATCTCTTTCTAACACTAGGAGCGCTCTTAGGGAGAACCAGTGCCACACTGGGGACATCTATGATGTCAATTTGAATACCAACGGGGGGTTTAACCGTTGGGGAGAAGCTAGTGCTAACAAATATAAGATTAATATTAAGATTAATACTTTCTGAACTGCGAGAATAGCAAAAAAAAAAGATAGCAATTGTTTTATCTTGCCTCTCTCTCGCATTTTCCCTCTGCGTACAAAGTTGGCAGCAATACAACCGGTCGAAAACTGATCGAATCACAGTTGGCACGCATGGAAAATTGCTCGAATGGCCTGTAATACGATTCAGAAAACAATTAATACGAATAGTAATATCTTACTCATCATTACTCCACTAGAGTATACTCTTTCTAACACACGTGATTTTCTATTTGAAATTTTGAATACTATATATACCTCTCATTCCGGCTTTTCTTAACATTAATATTAATCTTATATGTGACACCACGGTCATACAGAATGGTTTAATATTTAGTTTAACTCATGAGCCAGAGTCGCGAGATCTTCTGTGTAAATCCTGAAGAGTTGACCTTAACATCATAAATAAATTCATGGACTATCATAACGATTTGCACTGCCTGAACTTTTGCAATGCTTATTCCACATCATATTTTTCATACAGGTGATACTTTTTTCTTTCTTTAGATATTTTACAGCTTAAATAAATTGAAAAAGAACTAAAATAAATAGGAATTTTGGTGAAGCAAAAGCTGTGGTCGAAGTAGGAAACATTACCTCACTGCAACATGTCTATTTTTTTTTACATGAAATGCGTGATCCAATTGAGATATTTCATTCGGATTCTAAAGAACGATTCACTATTAACATAAAAAAAATCTTTAATTTTAATTAATTTAATTGTCTGGTCGAACTTATACTGAAAGTGGCCGAAATTACACACTTACCCTACTAAGCTATAACAATATTTTTTTCTATCCGATTTCTCTCTCTGGATACCTATAGTACTTTATACATACATATGATTGAGAGAGAAATTTCACCACTTGAGTTGTTAGAAGATAGCAAAAGAGAATAAGATCAATTTGGGCAAGTTGGAATTTGTCGAGAAACTTCTTGAACTGTTTGGTTAAATAGTGAAAATTCATGAATCCATATTAAAATGTGCTGAACCGTAATCTTATCCTCTTTCAACAGTCATCATTTTCTTGCTATCCAAATGGGTATCACAAAATCACATGAGCGTAACTTTATTTTTTAAACAATATTTTCTTTGATGCGTCCTTTGATGGGCGGAGCTTTATGATCTCTAGACACTACAGAATTTTATGTCCATATTGAAGGAAAATTCCCTACACATGTAGGAAAACTCATCAATATGGACATAAATTTCTCTAGTGTGTAGAGGCGGTAGAGGCCATTAGATAGATGTTGTATTATGTATGCCCTTTGTTTTCTGTTTCTCCTAATTTCCAATTATAAATTAATATTATGGGTTAATGGTTAATATTAAATGGCATGGGGGGGGGGAACAATGCTGAAATATGGGCGGGGCTTAATATCAATATGAAACAAAAATCTTAAGGAAAATTGCAGAAAAAACTAGTAACTTTCGGCGCGGATTGTAAAGACAATTAGGTGGGGCATCAACAAGGCTGTGGTAGGGGGAAGGGGGGCACCTTAGAAAGTGGGACACCTTTGAAATTGGAATTTTTCACTTATGAAATTGAGTTTTATCGTGATATAATTTAGCTGCACAAACAGATTGAGAAGCTAAATTATATCACGATAAAGCTTAATTTTATTTAAAAATAGGTGAAAATCACAAATTCAAAGGTGCCCCACTTCCAAATGTGCCCCACTTCCGCCTAGCGACTGTCCATAGTACAAGTTACAGTCAATTTGAAAAATTATTGAGAAAATCGACGGAGTTGAAGATTTTTGTTTCTTATCTAATTTAATAATTCTAATCTAATCTGATCTATTCCTTTGGGGCGTGGCTTATTAGTTATTTAGAGGCGGGATATTTACCATCCCACCTAAGCATGAAATTTGTGGTCGTTATTGTTCAAAAAGTGGCATTATATCCTCTGAAAATATTTAATAAATAAATTTCTTTTTAATAATTATTAAATTATTTTTATTTTTAATTTATTTTAGTATTATTATTTTTTATTATATTTTTAATATTATTTTTAATATTTTTTTTATTTTTTTTTAATTTAAAAAAATTGAAATTAAAAAAAATTATAAATTAATTTAAAAATAAATAAAAAGAATTAAAAAAATATTAAAAAATCAAAAAATAGAGATTTAAAAGGGACAGATAATCCTAACCGGCTTATGTAGGTGAGATTCTTAACGTGAGCTAACTCGGAGTGCATGCAAATTCGATTTAGAGCTGAAGTTGGGAGACGCCATTCAGTTATCTTGAATAAAATTCGTGAAATTATACAAATTTTGTATTTAAACCAAAATATCAAGGATTTGGATGAACTGACAGAAAAGTGTTATATGGGTGAAATGTAGACCAGAATGTTCTCTATAATTTTCCATAGAACATGATCTCATCGATTACTCAGAAGCCAAGATAAGCGAGGTTTTTTGTTTCTTAACTCGTTTTTTCATCCAGAGTTCCCCAAGTAGTCATTTGTTGAACTTCAACTATATCAAAGAATTGTTGTATTCTGTGGGACTTTCCATTTAAACCCTATTTTAAGTGTCTTGGTGGAGTAGAGGCAGTCAAATTGGCATCTGAGTGATTTCAAAGCGTTATTATGGGAAAAATCCATTTTTTCACACTTAAACGGCAAAATCGGAGTGATAGCGTAGTCTGACCGGAAAATGATGTATGGACGAAATGTAGAGACAAATGTCCTCTACAATTATGTCGAAGTAATCATCAAAATCGGTTCAGCGACAGTCGAGATAATTGAGGTTATGTGATATTGAAATTCGTTTTTTGACTGTGGCGCCCCTGGTGTTGGTCCCACGAAGTTCAAATATTCTAGAAAGTTGTAGTATTTGGTGAGATCTTTCGTTTAAGCCCTCATTCATCAAAATCGGTCACATAGAACCGGAGATATGATTTTTTAAATTTTGTGAACTTTGACCCCTCATATCTCCGGTTCTATTGAAACCACAGCGCACATACGCACCATTTTGGAAACGTCCTAGACTGGACTACAACATACTAAAATTTCATTAACTTGCACAATGCCGTTTTTGAGAAAAGTGACTTTGAATTTCGATGAATTTTGACGCTATCACAGCGCCACCTGTAGTGACTTTTTGAACTTCCATCTGAAAGTGCTCATCGAGACGAAACCAAAAAGGTAAAATTTATGTCGATATGTTAATTAGAACCGGAGATAGAGGCCGGTCAATGTTCGAACTTTGACCCCTTATAGCTCGGGTCAGGGGTTATGGATCGACTTAAGGTTTTTTTTGTTTGATAGGTATAATCAACGGCTACAACATACTAAAATTTCAGCCCGATGCACAATGGAATTTTTGAGTTATTTAACTTTTAAGATTTAAAAATTTTCTTTTTAATAATAGCGCCCCTAGCGGTGGTTTTATGAACTTGCGATGTTAGAAGAGGAAGTGGCATTTCACGAGAGCTTTCCAAAAAGCCCTCATTTTTTAAATTCTGACAATTAGAACCGGAGTTATGGCCATTTTAAGAAAATTTTTTTGGACCCTTATAGCTCGGGTCAGGGGGGTCGGGGGACCTTAAGTTTGATATTGATGGAAAGCTCTAAGGCCCAGCTATAACATACTAAAATTTGAGCCCGCTCGATGCCATAGGGCCGGAGCTATTGAGAAAACAAAAAAAGGGGGGTCTTCAAAATGGCGGAAGGAGGGGTGGGGTGTGGGGGGTCAATGCACCATGTTGCAATTTTCATACGATATTTAACCTTTGCCGAAAACCGCAAGTCGATATCTTTTTTAGTTTAGGAGCTATTAAGCTCCAAAGAGCGGCCGGCCGGCCGGCCGGGAACGTAACTTAGCCCCCCATATATTCGTGATCAGGAAGTGGCGAAACACATTTTGGCCAAGTTTGAGCGCGATCGGAGGACATGAAATTTTGTTAGGATTATAGTAGGTGAGATTGTTAAGAATCTCACCTAATATCTATAATAAAACTTTCGATTGGAACTTACCCAGAAAGTTCAATACTCTGCAAAATATGAGATTCAAACACGCACCATCAGACGTAAGTTTTATTACTAAGATCATTCTCCATATCTTCCTGAAATTGCTATTCATCGATTTTATCAAGTCAAGTACCGATAAACAGATGAAAACTAATATTTTAGCTTCTCCCAGACAATTGATAATAAATATTAACGAATGTTTTATATTAATACGTTTTCTGTCGGATCTGAGGGTGGGGCATGGTATTTTGGTAAATGGAAAAGTTCCTTATCGGCGACATGGAAGATATTTTCTTGGGAGTTGGGGTGTAAAGGAAGTCTCTGGTATTTGCGAAATATGATTGATGGGATGTGGTGTATGAAATTCTTGTGCTGTACATCATCGTAAAATACCCTCCTGGCGTTTTCACGTGATAGAAAGCCAATAAAATACATTAAGATTGTGGTGATGTCTGTTCACCTTATTTTCATGTGACATTCAGCCCGTACTAGTGTCCTCCCAATGGGAGGAATAGGATTCATGAGGTAGAGAAAAGCTCTCATGACCCTTAAAGACTCGTGCAGAACTTTCTACGTGGCCTCCCCTAAAACATTGTGTGGAGAAAGTGAAAGGAATGAGAGAGAAAGATTGAGATCATAATTTCCAATTTCCCAAATTTAGGGGATATTATCCGGCCTATGGGAGTCTCCATGGTCGAACAATTTTCTTATCCACACAATAATGCCCCTCACTTAGTGGGAGTGGGTATTAAAGGGGGTAAATAGTGAAATGATACCTTTTCTGAAAGTTGGGTCCCTTATTAAATTGTACGTATACCATCGCGGAAAATCGACTAGTGGGACATGAGAATAAATTCATATTGGCCAAGGGAAAATCCTCAATTTATGTTACTTCAGATAATACAGATATGGTTTTCCCTCCGTATTTCCAACTCATGCGTTTTTTGAAGCAATTAAATGGAAAATGTAAAGAGAAGAAAAAGGAGATACGGAGGACTGAACCTCCTGGAGCATCAAAATTGAGATGTATTCAAATTTCCCAGGCAGATTTACTCGCCCTCAAGGGGTATTTATCCGAGTATAAAATTGCTCTGTGGACCCGGATGTACCGAAAAAAACTTGTTCAAATAATACTCTTGGAAGATTTAAAAGTATTGAATGGACTTAAAGTGATATTGAGTGTTGGTTAAAGCAATGCTGCACTGAATTTTTTTTGGAATATTTATATTAAAATATAAATTTATATGTAAATTCAAATCTTTTAGGCCTCATATCGTCATGGCGCTTTTCGATATCTAAAAATATGACTCCATACCCTTATTGTTACATTTAAAGCTATTTACAATTTTGAATATTTATGGAGCAATTGAATAATGCTGTTTGTACGTCAGATCATCCGTTAGAAGTTTAATTAAAGATAAAAATTCTTAGCTAATATCGATTTTAATAAAATAAAGTAATAATGTTGGCACAACGTTCCATAGTGGAACAAGGCCTTGTAAGCGAGATTTTCCGGACAACGATGGGGTTATAAATGCAATGCCCCGTGAATCAAGTGCAGTAAAACTCACTGGATACAATTCAGTGAGCTTGAACACGTTTAATACCCATTGGATGTTTGGACTGGCGTGGTTAATGTATGATTGAATATTTTCCGGTGATCGCCAGTGGGAATGAAGTCACCTCAAGATTTAAAACACATTTTTAATCTTCTATAGAGCTTTCGGTCCAGATGTGACTCTGAACAAGGTCTATATCCGGACCGAAAGCTCTGGGGAAGATTAAAAAAGTTTTTTTTTAATCTTGAGGTGACTTCATTCCCACTGAGGATCACCGGAAAATCTTCAATCATACGTATAATACCTGTATATTCCTGGGTGACCCAAAGCGATTTTGAACCGGGGACACTTGCATGATAGAGTGAGTACTCTACCACTTGATCCATTGAGTGCCCAATATCTGTATAATTTACTGACCTACAATCCGAACGATTTGAGATAACGACCTCGTGTCTTCATTGAACGTACTTAATTTTCTCGAGGTAAAATATAAGTCGGTAAAACGTAAATTTTTCCAATCAAGTAATGCATAATATTCGATCAAGTACTCGGTAAGTATCTCAGATTTAAATCCCATTTGGATTTTGTTTGAGCAAAATAGAGAACGCATATCGACAGCTCAGAATATAAAACGAATAGGGGAAACTGGGGCACCATCAAACACGGGGTAGCACCAAACACTGCGATTTTTTAATTAGATATTCGACTTCTGAGGGCAAAACCTATAGCAATTTATAGGCACTACGGATGCTTGTCTACTGAAGAAATGGTTGAGATAGTCCAAGTAGTTAAGAAATAAAAATTAGTGTTTGGTGCTACCCCATGTTTGGTGGTGCCCCAGTTTTCCCTAAGTTGCGAATAGCCAACTTTACATGAGTGTTTTCAAGTTAAGATTTTAGTTGCTGAGTATAGGATTTTTAAGATTTGAAACCCGTAATAACTTTGGGAATAATTAATTTTCCGGTATAATACTTAAAGAGAAGATAGAAGGTATCAAGGAGTAGGGGAGACCGGGGTAGAATTAGCCACCAAATGAAATTTTTGATTGCGTATAATTTGTATAAAAAAATTTTATATGAGGCTGATAAATATTTCAATGAATAATAAGGGAAGTATATATTTAGGATAAAGAGTGGTTTCCTCAATATTCCTTCGAAGGCAAACTATAAGATACCACTATCTAATACTATACGTGGCTAATTCTGCCCTGGTCTCCCCTACCCGGAAAGCGAAAAAAAAAAACAAATTTTTCAAAAACTTTACTTATTTAACTTATATTCTGACAATTCGATATGAAGAACGAATTCAAATCCCGAATGGGGCAAATTCCCAAATTGTCAAAATTCCAGAAGACCAAAATTCCGAATTCGAGATTTAGACTTTCAGATTTTGGCATTTGGGATTTTGGCTTTCGGGATTTCGACCCATTCGGGATTTTGTCTCTACGGGATTTTATCGTACAGATTTTAGCTTTCAAAATTTTGCTCGGCACTGCGTTCTGTTATAATTATATTACTGATACAGCACCGTCAACCAATCAAAGAAAAAGGAAAAATGTATTAAAGGGATCCCAGTCAAAATCCCGAAGCCAAAATCCTGAATTCTTAAAAGTGTCACAGCTACTCCCACGATTGTACTCGCGCTTGCTGGAGGCAAAGAGAAATTATTCTAAACATTTTCCTCCATATAATTTCATCTCTTTCAGGATTTTGAAAATTCGGGATTTTGGCTTTCGGAATTTTGCCTTTCGGGATTTTGGCTGCCACTGATTATTATCACATTAGGTTCTCGTTTTCTTTCTTACTACTCCCAACTTTCACTTATATAACTTTCAATGGTTTTAGTTTCGGTTAAATCAATATATAATGGGGCTTAGTAAAGATTCTAAAGATTAGTGTGTTGTATGAGACACTTGGTATAGTCCATAACTAAATTTCTAATTGTAATCAGTCACTTAGGGGAAGGTGGGGCTACTTTGAGCTCTTGGGCTACATTGTCATACGATTTTTTCGCATATTTCTAAAGGAAACTGGGTTTTAGGATGATGCAATTTGGATAGACAAGACAATTGTCGATCTAAACAAAATAATTTGATGGTCTAGCTTCATTTAGAAATATGCGAAAAAATTGTATAACAAGGTAGCCCCTTAGCCTCATAGCTCAAAGTAGCCCCACTTCCCCCTACTGAATTGTTAAAATAGACCATATGTTATTTTGAAAAGTTTTAAGACTATTAATGAACCATAGACCCATTCTACCGTAAGCGATAATTCGTTGTGCCTGTTTCTCTTGATGATTAGACCTACCATACGTACCATACCTTTGCAATTACCCTGCAAGAATCGATGAAGCTTGAGACGGAGAATTGAAATGTATTATTGAGTTTCCAATTAGAAAGACTTCTGCATATGTGGTGATTAAAGCTTCTGACAGGCTTGGAAATACGTTGAATGGATTTCTTGAAATCTCTTATTGAATGCTGCTGCAACTAGGCAGCAATCAAGCAGCGTAAAGCACCGGATATTCTTAAGGGTTGCACCAATCGAATCACCGCGAAAGATGGAAAACATAAATAACAGCTTTAAAGCATTGAATCCCTCATGGCGAATAAATTCACCCCAGAGACGTTGAAAAGTAAATGTGTGCAAGAGTGAAAAATGAAATTGGAAAATAGTAATTTTTCACTAGCTGTCATCGTCTGTAATTTGTGATGGAGCAAATAGGATGGGGGTCGAGTCGAGACCTCTTTTTTCACCACCCCATGTGAGCTTTGCCACTGATTTTCTCCAGTACTTTTAACACAAGCTTCAAGCTTCGATGGTAGTACAGAATGAAAAGAATGAAAAAAAAAACGGTGTGAGTCAGTTCAATTTGCGGAGCGACACTTGGAAATTAACATTTCACAGAGAGGAATCTACTTTTTCATAGAGTCTGCATTTGATTTCTCATCATACAGAATGTTTCATTAAAAGACTTGTGCTTGGAAAGATAGAATTAGACAAAAAAAAAGGAAAAAGTGAATATAAACCCACATACGATACTCAATATCCTTTTCGGCTTTTCTCTTTTTAGTAGGAAAGTAACTTTACAAATTTCTATTGATTCCATCTGAACTTTTACAATACACTTATCAAAAAATTCATTCCCCAAGATAAAGCATTACAAAGTGTCCCTGAAAATGAGCAACTTTAATTGAAAATTTACCTTAATATCATATCCTTTTTTCCCACCTCAAAGGCAGATTTATTTGTTGTAGATAATGGCAAGAAAAATATTTCTTTTTCATTTTTGGCCTTAGGTAAAACGGAGACAAATATGGCAAAATAGGGTGGGAGTTTTTTCGTATTTGATCACAGGATTAGGGGATGAACTAAATTCGTTAGATTGTGGTATTTCCACATAATTTCTTTTATCATTGACAAATCACATTTCAGCATTTATTGGTATTATACCGTGCGAATAGTCGTTTTTTCCACTTGCAGAAATTATTTTGGGAGATATATTTATTGATATGTTTAGAGAAAAATTAACTTAGGGGAAACTGGGGCACCACCAAACATAGGGTACCACCAAACACTGCGATTTTTTAATCGGATATTCGACTTCCACTGATGCTTGTCCACTGAAGGAATGGTCGAGATAGTCAAAGTAGTTTAGAAATAAAAATTAATGTTTGGTGGTACCCCGTGTTTGGTGGTGCCCCAGTTTCCCCTATTCTACAACTTACGAGATCAAGGTACAAATATTAATTTTAGAGAAACTATACGTAGACAGTGCCAGAAACTGGTATTTTTATTTATTAAAAAATAAAAACTCCATTCTTTAAAGATGTAGAGGAATCAAAATGTTCTGTGAAAATATGTCTTCTAGGTATTTTTTTAATTTTACAAGAACCCGTAATAAAGCGATTTAAAATATGATAATTTTATCCCATGCCTCATATTATTTGCCCCGCAGCATTTCTAAGACTAGTCACAAAACCAGGGGCCTCTCGACATTTCATTTTTCCATACGTTTTTGCATAGAGGCACTGAAGACTATTGCCAAATTTTTCCTAAAGAAAATTGACTTATCAGTCTGATATATTTCGAAATCGTTTATTAAAAGCTATCTAAAAATACATATTTCATAATGTTCGCCGTAATAATACAAGAACTATGAGCAAATTTGTTTAAGTCGCAGTACAATATCTGCAAAATTTTTACAAGGAAAAGTGAAAAATATCTTCACTTTTTATTAGGCTTGATGGGCCCCTACACAAAACTATCTTTTAGGAAACGACTCGATAAATCTATTTCCTTACAGAACAGGGAAAATTCCTTTCACAAAGTTATAGAGTGGTAAATTTCCAATAAAACTGCGGTAATTAGAAATTTCTTGGGTGTTCGGGTAGCTTGTAAAAAAATAAAATACTCGTTTTGTTACTTTTTGCCCCAGTCTCCCCTATTCAAATAGCGAAAGCTAGATTGGTCTTATCCAAAATTGTTCCGAAATAATGACTAGCTGGTTTTGGTTCAGAATTTTATGAACAGCAAAATAAAATTATTGTGTTCGTACATCCCCAACTTCCCCTATAGTGATTTTTCTCTTTTCTCAATTAAAACTACGTTGAATGGAAGTAAATTTTCAAACCTCTTCATGCGATGCCATAAAAGAATCCATATACGAAAGTTGGAAAAAATCGGAATTTGTGTCATCACATCAACGTATGATATTGAACAAAGTTGAAGGGGTAGGATTGTGAAAAATGAGAGAATTTTTCATTTGGAGTTAAAGCAAAATACTATACGAAAAGCCTACGTCCTCACATTTATTTCGACCAAGTTTGGGAGAAAAGACCGCAATTTATTGAGTCGACGATAAATTCAATGACAAATTGCATAACAGAAGCAAGCACAGATGGAAATTCCTTCTATAAACAGCCTGGAAAATTCCGTTGATGGGGGAGATCTCGAGAAGGGTGAAATGGTGAAATTTTCCATTGAGAGATTGCTGACCACTTTGGCTTGCTTTTACCATCTTTCCTTTCAGACCTATTTTTTATCCCTGTCTCCGTCAAAGGGAAAAATACCATCCCAAATTCCATCTCGAAACTGCGTATACATTCAATGAAATTCCTCATGTCAATCGAAGCTGATTTTTTTTTCACCACAGTCTCAACTCATGGAAGGGCCCAATGACGAATTGGAAAATCCTGAAGGATCAATTTGTTGATCAAAAAGACCAAAAGAAATGATTGAGGTTCTTTGAAAATGGAGAGAGGTCCTCAAAATAAAGCAATAAATATTTATGCAATGTATTTTGTAAGTAGCGCTCAAAGTGAGAAGAGATGAAAATGATGGGTATTTCACAGTCAGGAAGACATTACCTGACTTGAGGAAGTTTCTACTACAAAATTTATTGTCATCTTGCAACATGTCAAGGAGTTTGAGGGTGAAAAGCAGACTGATCTGCAGTGAATAAATGCAGAAACATAACAGCTAAAGTGACATGGGGAAATGGAATTGAGCAACATTTATTTCTTTGTCACATTGTTTCGTTAGGATGAACATTTTCAACGTCATATTTGTAGAGAATGCATATATTTGTAGCAGAAAAGCAGCGTGAATGGCTAAGAAATTACATTAGGATTTTTCTTTTGAGGAGAATTCACAAACATTTCCAGATTTTTCGTTATACGTCAAATTTTACATGATAATTCTTTCCATTATAACCAAAAACTATTGTAATGCTGAAATTGATTTGTAGTATCAATTGGTGCTAGTTTGGAAAAACTTTTCATCCACATAGATACCTACACTGAGAAAAAACGGGGCTGCGATTAACTTTTTGTCCTCATAACTTTAACACTTTTTATGTGTAAAAATATATCAACATTTTTTAATGTTAATTTTACATCTTTTTAAGTGTAAAATTAACATGAAAAAGGATAACTGTAACCCCTAATACACCGAATAAGGGTAATATTTACACCGATTTTGGATCAATACTGCAGGGTAAAATTAACATTTCCGGAATGTTGTTTTAACTTTTTCGGATTTCTCTCAGTGTATGATTGAAAAATTTGCGGTAGTGGATTTTCTTTGTCAAAGGTCTAGAATGGTACTAAAAATGCAAACTTCAGAAGAGTTATTTCGCAATTTATTTAACCAAGATCGAATTAAACTAAAAGACATTGAAATAAAGTTACATTCTACAACTTAAGGTGTAAACCCAAGAAAAGAAATCCAAATAAAACTACTTTTACATATGTTTTTCATAAAAACGCATCTTTTAGTGGCTTTCAGTTAACAGATTCTAAGATTTTTTATTATTCCATTGAACTCATCATCGATATAACAGAGCCTTAACCTTAAGACTTATTTTTGCTTACTTGCTTTTAACTTGAAGACCAAACGCTGAGGGATATCGTATTTCGATCTTCAGTGAATCAGCAATAAATTTATAATCGCCAGGGATGTTGTTTATTTATTTTCCCTTAACCTGATCCATTTTCCTCCGAGAGCAGCGTCTTTTATATATTTCAAAAACAGCTCTATGATTTCCTTTAATTTCGGATAGGATTTTGATATTATCTGTGAGCTTTTCAACCTTTTATGCCAAATAGTATTAATTCCATTTTACAGTTTTTGAAATCTAAAAGATGATAAACTAAGATGATAAATATGTTTTATTATAATAAGGGGTTGCAAATTGTCTCATGTTTTGCCAAATGCTCGATTACATGGATGCTATACCTCAAAAATACTTTCGTATAATTTACCATATGTTCTCAAGAGTTTTTTTTTAAATATTTGACCTTGAAAACCCGTTATTAGGAATAATTCAAGGATGCTTAGGGAACCTTTAAAACATATCCAAAAACGAAAAAAATCGTGCGACTCTTTCTCGAGCATTCTCAAAACAATGTATTTGGCTGGAATGGAGAGAAATGAGGAGAAAATAAGGAGCATATTGAAGGTCCCTGGGTCGACTTATGGGAAGGTCTGAAGTCTTCATCCCTCACCGTTCGGCCTCTAAAGCTCGTGACAGCCGGACGGACGGATAAGCGGACAGACGGACAAACAGCGTGACGTCAAAATAACTCTAAACTTCATATTTCCAAAATTCTATCAAAATATAATCCCTTGGGGGTAAGGAGTCGAAATATACTAAATATTATATAGGGGAAAGACTCATAATTTTGTCCAGTTTCTTATTTTGGACACTTTGAGCATAAAATTGGACACTAAAAATAAATTGAATAAAATGATGGATTTTTATTCCAATATTTGATGAATAGTGAATTCTATCTAAATATCTGTTCTTTTTGGAAGATTTTAACACTAAATACGTAAAATTTTGAATATGATTTGAGTTAAAATTGCTTTGTTGAAAATTCAGTGTGAGCAATTGCTTACAAAAAATATGACAGAACTTCGTGATTACTTCAGTTTTATTTAGCTGTGATGAAGTACTAACAATGTTTCTTCGCTTTTTTTTGAGTGATATTATTGAATATTCATTAAAAATTGTGTTGATTCACGTTAGTGGTGATTTGTACATTTGACTTGAAGTGAGATTTGCCTTGTGAATTAGATTTTTTGTGTGAAAAATGGGAAATTTTCTAAGAGGTTCACCAGTGAGGCGATAATCTTTATATTGGACAGGTGTTTTTCTCACGAAATTTCGTGAAGTTTTAGCTTTTGTGATGACTAGGTTGGACAAATGCCTGGAGAAACAAAGGAGCATCATCTCTACGAAAGAGGTGTAGCGAGAAATGCCTTGAAAGGCTCCCGGAAAGGCCAGGGTATGCGCGAATTCGCGCATACTTGGAGTACTGAAGTCAACTCACTTTAATGAATGATATGGAAAGTTTCTGGGCTTCTCTTGTGACATCCTACGTTTCCCTTAGATGAACAGGAAGAGGACTTGGTAAGATTGGTTCATGAAATGAAGAACAATGAGTATCCTGTTGAGGCGGATTAGCTGTCCAAATTTACAGTCATGTCCAAATTAATAACCAAGTTGTCCAAAATAAGAGTCAAATTCACCTTTACATATCAAATCATTTTTAAACATGTTAAAACTAATTTTAGTAAAAATGAGATGATAAATAGCTTGCCAAGTTTCTAAACAACCCTTCTGAAAAGAGAGTAACAAAAAAAGTCAATTAGTGTTGGAATTATCGCACTTCAAACTTGGAAAATCGATGCTTATAAGCAGACTGGACCAAATTATGAGCCTTTACCCTATAACTCAAAATCGAAGGATTATTCTCTCTCTCTGGAGTTCGATCACTAAAAGCAAATTAATGGCGCTATTTCAATGAAAAATTAATCGTTTTTAGTAAATAGCTTTTCTTGTGTGATTCTGCGTTATCGATGTTTTTATCACGACTGTTTTCCCCAGTCCTCATCATATTCCAAAGCCATCAAACAGTCGTGACAGGACCTAATACAAAGAAAAGTCGATTACGCAGAAGCGCATAAGGTACTAAAAATACTACTAAAACGAAACTTCCGTTTTCATTGCTATTGAATTTCAGAAAAAAAAACTTAGGATTATACTTTAAATAAATTGTGATATTTTAACGATACTTTCTATAAATGTTCCAATTCCTAGCTAAGTGATTATGTTTCCGTTTTTTTTTATTAAAAAAAAAGATAAATTACAAGTTGATAATATCGCAAATTAGACTAATTCTTAAATACAGTCGATATGCAGAGAAACTTTGAGTTCTTGATTTCTGGACATCTTATATCTCTTACTAGTTTCTGAGCAAATTTGATTTTTAATAAGGATAATTCTTCAATTGTCCTATTTTAAGAATTGTAATTGGAAACAACATTTGACTAAACTAGTAAATTTTGCATGTAAGGAAATCAAATGAAAATCAAGTGGTATACTTTAAGAATAATGATCGATATGCATTCAACACAACAAACTCTTAAGGCACAGGTCTTTGATCACCTTTAATTAATTCTCCGCCTTCATCCTTCAGGCAAACTACTCAAGAGCAACTTTAGCAATTGGGGTTGAACTGATGGGCATTCATGTGTGGAAGGAGGTCAAAAACACATTGGAGACCACAAGTGGGTTGTCTTCGAAATAATATCTTCTACTTGGTATATATATAAGAGTAAAAATTTAGCATCTCCAGAGGTGGTGCTTTGTCCGGAAATGCCCATCTATTGTGTTACTAATTGCAGCATTTATCGGTAGGGCGGAAAAGAACACGTGCGGTGTTCCAAAGGATTTATCAAATGAGGGGAATCAATTAAGGAAATATCCATGAGAAAATGTCAGTGAATGTTGATGTTTAGCCAAGTTGGTTCTGGCTATGACGGAATTGAGCAAAATCTAGGGGAATGCCGATAAGGTTGAACTTAACACAATAATTGAATTTTTCGTGTGATGTATTAAAATGCAAATTTAGTTAAGTCTCGCGATGGAACACGAACCCCTGAATTTCGTGACTTGGTCAACAGTCGCTCTGGAACTTATTTATGCGTTCAATGTTCACAAATACCACGAGGAGGGAGGTATTTTGGGTGGGGTCATATGTGGGTGGGTAATAATTTGCATTTATGCAAATTCACACACCCACAGAAGACGATGTACAAGTAGATAATGTATTTAGAATAGATGTGAGGGCATCATTAGAAGACAGCATGTACTGTGTACAGTAACAATTTTTTTTGCCAAAATCCTCTTTTCCCTCTCTTGCAAGAAACATTTCCTGCTCCATATCGATTTAATAGAAGTAATATACAACTACTTTTCTTAAAACCTACACGTGCGACTACTTAAGTGTTGCTGTACTTCTAACTAAATAGAATACTTAAGAAGGGGATTATGCACAAAAAGTATAATGACAAAAATTTTTCAACAAATGTGTGAAGCCTTTCAGGCTTCAACTAGTTTGCAAAATTTCGTATAAATATTCGTAAATATAATAACTAATTTTTTGATAAATGTGCTTTTGCACCGTTTCAACAAACAGTTTTTCAAAGTGATAAGTAAAACCGTTTTTCCAAACGTATTGCGTATTATTAATTACGTATTGTTTATAATTCGAAATATAGTTGCATTACTTCGACGAAATTTTGACAACATTTTGAGTTGATACTATATTACCAATCAGTTAACATAATAAAAGAGACGGCAAAGCGTCCCAGTTTTGCGAAATGTTCGAACTCACGAGACAGAGCTCTCTGTTAATTAGTCTTTCGCATGATCTTTTCGTGCTTACTGATCTACTAGATATCAAATTGATTCACAAATCACAATAGTATTTGGAAATCAAAAAATCAGTACTTAAACGATTCATTATCGATAAATATTGATGAATCCGGGTTTGATATTTCTATACCTTTCCAGAAAATCCAAATTTAAACAAATCGGTTGGAAAAATTGGTTTGTACTGTTCAAAATTTAATATACATTTTACTGACCGAATTTTATATTTTGTTGTGCAATTTTTTGATAAATGTGCCTTTGAATCATTTCAAGAAACAGGGGTGACATGATAACTTCTTTTCGATAGTATCGAATGTCGATTCTAAAAATTTTAAATGATAGTTAGGGGAAAGGCTCATAGTTTTGTCCAGTTTCTTATTTTGGACACTATGAGGATAAAATTGGACACTAAAAATAAATTGATTAAAATTTTAGATTTTTATTCCAATATTTGATGAATAATGAATTCTATCTAAATATTTGTTCTTTTTGGAAGATTTTAACACTAAATACGTTAAATTTTGAATATGATTTGAGTTGAAATTGCGTTGTGGAATATTCAGTGTGAGCAATTGCTTACGAGAAATATGACAGAACTTCGTGTTTACTTCAGTCTTATTTAGCTGTGATAAAGTACTAACAATGTTTCTTCGCTTTTTTTGAGTGATATTATTAAATATTCATTGAAAATTGTGTTGATTCACGTTAGTAGTGATTTTCACATTTGACCTGAAGTGAGATTTGCCTTGTGAATTACGTTTTTCGTTTGAAAAATGGGAAATTTTTTAGACATTTACCAGTGAGGTAATACTCCTTATTTTGGAAAGGTGTTTTTCTCTGGAAATTTCGTGAAGTTTTAGCTTGGAAGGTTGGACAAATGCCTGGAGAAACAAAGGAGCATCATCTCTATGAAAGAGATGTAGAGAGAAATGCCTTGAAAGGCTCCCGGAAAGGCCAGGGAATGAGCGAATCCGCACGTACTTGGAGTACCGAAGTCAACTCACTTTAATGAATGATATGGAAAGTTTCCGGGCTTCTTGTGACATTCTACGTTTCCCTTACATGAACAGGAAGAGGACTTTTTAAGATTGGTTCTCGAAATGAAGAACAATGGGCATCCTGTTAAGGCGGATTAGCTGTCCAAATTTACAGCCAAGTTGTCCAAATTAATAACCAAGTTGTCCAAAATAAGAGTCAAATTCACCTCTACATGTTAATTCATTTTTAAACGTATTAAGACTAATATTAGTAAAAAATAAGACGATAAATAGCTTGCCAAGTTTCTAAACAACCCTTCTGAAAAGAGAGTAACAAAAAAAGTGAATTAGCATTGAAAATATCGCACTTCAAACTTGGAACATCGATGCTTATAAGCAGACTGGACCAAATTATGAGGCCTTACCCTACACTTTTTTATGGATGTTACAAATTATTAACTGACTCATTCTTTTAAGAATGGTACAATAAGTGGTCCAATAATACTTAAGAATTTGTTATTCACTCAATCTACCAGATACAGACTTATCGATTCGATAGTATCGAAAAAATATCATTCCATCCCAGTTATGCAAAATTACAGGTAATTTTGCAAAATTACCTGTAATTTAGTCCCACCTCCCCCTACTTCGCAACCAATTTTAGGACATAATTAGTACCTTCGATTTCGATTGCTACACTCAGAAAAATAATCGAGTAAAACTTACTCGAATCGATGTTGAATTAACTCTTTTTCGTTTTGATTTTGAATTGACTATATTTTAGAGTTGATTTTACTCCTATTTAGGTGTAACATTCGGAAGAGTTGTTTTAACTTTTTTTTCCTAAAATTTACATGACAAAAGAGTGTAAATAACTTTTTAAGACTGAAAATAACTGGTTTAAGAGTTGAAATAACTCGTTTCAAGAGTAAAAAAATCTTTTTTAGAGTTACAATAACTCTTTCAAATCCCAAAATGAATATGTTTTGCAATTTTGTTTTTTTTTATTTTATTATTTTATTTATTAATTTTTTTTTTTGACCTCAAGTTCCTTATGTTCCGAGCGAAATATCACGTATGATGCAAGCACATGTCTTCATGAAGCACTGTTAGGCATACTTCTAATTGATGTTTCTTATGAACTTTGTCACACGAAAATCTTCTTGACTGAATTATATTCTCAAAACGAAAACACTTAATCATATACTTCAGTTGAGATGAAATTTTACATCGAAAAAGTGTAACAATTACATCGATATTCATAGAGTTAATTCAACTCTGCCATAGAGTTGTTATAACTTTTTAGGTTTTTTCTTAGTGTATAGACAAAGATCTCAATTTTTAATGTAAAATTTTTCACACCCTCAAGTTGCTCACCTTTTTCTATTATCAATTTGGAGATACTTTTATGTTAATTTACAAATGTAAAACAATTTTCTTCACTCAGAGTGAGATAGCAAATTTTGTAAGTAAAACCCAAAGAACAAAATCAATTTTAGTAAGTAAAAATCCATTTTGGTCAGTAAAAAATAAAATGGTTCACAACTTTTTAATTTTATTTTTACCAATGATATTTTACTATTTGCATTTTTTTATTTTTACCGCAAAACCTGGTGCAGAAATTTATAAAATAGATTAAATCGATATTAAACCGATATATGCATCCAAAGTTATGAGAAAGGAAAATTTACTGAGTACTTCGTGATTTCTAGTATTCTACAAGGCTTAGACAATGTGGAACTGTTTTTTTTTTCTTCGGGTTGGTATGTGTGAGGTAAAGTTTTAAGGTATGGGGAAAAGTGTCACATTTATCTTGTCTATTTCTGCGCATTCTGCTCCCCCTTTTTTTCTGCGAAAAATCACAGAATGAGAACAAGAAAAGAGGTTGCTGACCTACCTGAAAATCTCTTTGATAAGACACATACACAGCAATACTTCAAATGCGATGGAAGCTTTCAATGTAGAAATCGATATGGCATTTATTTCTTTGGTGAAGCAGAAAAAAACACACAGAGATACTTTCTCATGGGGAATTGAAGGAGAAGAAATATGGTTAAAGTTACACTAAATTTTATTGGTATTTTCTCATAATAAAATTGATTCTTGCCTGTTGTTTCCATCTTCTCCATTCGAATCCTCTATGTCTCCCTGGAGTACTTTTTGCCATTTCCCTCAATTTCAGGCACAAAAGCAGCACATATTCAATATAAGAAGAATATGTATGGATATCTTATACTTCGATTCTTCCATTCCATGATATTAACATGCATGAATGTGCGAATGGAAAAACCATGAAATTCGCAACAGAGTGATGTAAAAGTGCGTCATAAAATGAATTTTCACCCCATCTCAGACAACCAACATAGTATCACATTTCCACATTGAAAGCCACATAATGGCAATTTCTTAGAGTGCATCCAATAAAATTTTCCAATACATCAATTTCATATATTTTTATATTGTTACACATCACTCGAACCATACCAAAGTTACCAATCACTATTCTATAAATATTTAATGTAATAGCATTTTAATCAAGCATACAAACTCTTCAATATGCAATATCAATGCATCAAATAACATTATACCAATGATTTCCCCTTTGTATTCTCCAGACTCACCTCAAAATAAGGGTAGATCATTTATCAATTTGAGCAGGAAACCTCAAGAGCTAATTAATTGAATCGTTCAGAGAGATTGATGAGATTTTCACTAAAACTCTGAGATATTGAAGTACAAAGAAATGATGAGGTTTGGTTCTCTTCACGATAATACATTCATTTGTGCCGATAAATGTAATAATTTCTGCTAATTAACTACTAATTGGTTCTGCAAGATTATTAATAATCTATCTAGACATACAGATAGACACAAACAATTGAACGATAAGTTTTCAGACGAAAAGAATTATAAATAAAACAACCTTATAATATTGTATGAAATGGCACAAAGAACATTTTTATTTGTTTTTGAGGTATCTGCTTGCTTGGAAAATCCAATATATAATATAAAAGAATAATCACGAGCACTTCAGAGTAAAAGAAATATCAGTAAAACCCAATAAAATACAATAAAAGAAATTGAAATATTGAAATTATCACCCCTGCCCACAGAAAATTATGCTTGAACTTCATTTTACGAATTTAAAATTTCATGAACAATAAATTCTCTTTGGTTGTTTCTTTTTCCACCATAAGATTAGAAAACACACGATTATGGATAATTCTGCTAGGGTGAAAGGAACACCTGTTGACACTTTAAGAACTCGTGTCAGGACTTATGGACACCTTATTCTGTACGATTTGGGATACGAAATTCCAAATCCTTATCCTTATCAAAAACGTAGATTAAAGAAAAACCGTTTTATTACTTAGATTTGATTGGATGCATTAAATAAATTTCAACATTTTGACTAAAGTGCCAATAGGTGTTCCCTGTTGAAGAGGTGTTCCTTCGACCCTACTTCAAGACAAATTGTCCTTTCCTGTGAGTGTCGGTGAGGTGTTTCGGCATTGTATCATATTTTCTTCAGTAGTTCTTGGTTAATCTATTATTTTAGATATTATCACTATTCTGTCTAATCAAGGGCCTCTCAACATTTCATTTTTCTTTACGTTTTTGCATAGAGGCACTGAAGACTATTGGCAAGCTTTTCCTAAAGAGAATTTACTCATCAGTCTGATATATTTCGAAATCGTGCATTAAAAGGTATCTAAAAATACATATTTCATAATGTTTGCCGAATTAATACAAGAACTACGAACAAATTTATATAAGTCGCTGTGCAATATCTGCAAATTTTTTACAAGGAAAAGTGAAAAATATCTTCGCTTTTTATTAGGCTTGATGGGCCCCTGGTCTAACATTATACTCATCAGATTCGAAAAACAGTCGAGTGATAATTTTTGGGTTTCTTCATTCCAAAGCGGTTTAGTATATTTGGAATTTGAATATCAAATAAGTGGAATTTTAGACAGAATAGTGATAATACCCAAAATAATAGACTAACCAAGAATCACTGAGGAAGACACAATACAATGTTGGAAGCCTTGGAACATTGAGTGTTTTATTTTTAAATTAAACCACCTCACCGAGGCTCACCGGAAGGACAAATTTTCCCTGAAATTGCAGAATAAAAATTTCACCAACGCTTCACCATAAGAGATTACAGATAACGACTTCAATGTCTCGCTAGCCCTTAATTTGATGTTACCTGGCGGCGTTCTTTTTTTACTGCTCGAACACAAAAAGAGAGCAGTTATATAATCGACTTTTTTTTCAACTACTCACTGTTCTGGAGCTTAAACGGTAAGAGATATCGACTTACGGTCTTCGATGACCCCTCCTCAAATGACATTATCTCGTACCCAACCTCTTTATTATTCCCCCACCCCTTTCATATGTTTCCTGTCCCTCAAAAATAGGTCAAAAATGAGGTTTTTTCAATTTTGCAAAAAATTGGTCCAAGCTTTTTCAATGACTTTTGGATATGTTTTAGAGCTGGTCCTGGCGAACATTTCGCCCAACATACCTATGACCGGAAAATTCGCCATTTTGAATTATTGAAGGTCAAATACTTTGGAATGCTCATTCTTCTTTTTGGTTAAATTTGGATTTTTTAGAAAAGTATTGCAAATTAGAACCCGGCTGCATCGGTCTTCATCGGTAATGAAACGGTTAAGTACCTATTTTTTGATTTTCAAATGCTTTTTTGATTTATGAATCAATTTGATCTCTAGTAGATCAGTTATTCCAAAAGATTATGCAAAAAGCTAATTCACGGTGAGCTGTATCTCGTGAGTTCGAGCATTCCGCAAATCTGGGACGCTTTGCCATCTCTTTTAACTTATTCATCTATCCTTTGTATCTTGTATGAAAATATTTTTAGTGATATAATTCGTAAACAACTTCTTCGCCGTTCACTGCTTGAACTCCACAAAGAGAGCAGCATATATATATTTCCGTGATTTTGAGTTATATGGAGTCCTACCCCTTAAAGAGTCATATTTTGGTAGAATTTTAGAAATTTGAAGTTTCGATTTTTTTTATGTCACACCTGTCACACTGTTTGTCCATTTTGTTCCTGTCCGAAACCATGTTTTTTTGGGATTGCTCGAAAACGCCTCGGGCTATTTTTTTTTAATTTCTGGATATGTTTTAGAGAGTAGGGGGAAGCTTTGATGTTTCGCATATACGCTACCATCAAACACTTCGTATTTCTTCCGTATTCCTTTATGAATCTCACATATGGCTATATATTTTAATAGCTACTCTTAAATCCCACCTCTCCTGAAAAAATTGGGTGTCTAATTCTTTTTTCCTAGTTTCAGGAAACAAAAATTAAAAACAGGTGCAAAACTGTAATTTTAATGTGTAATATTTTGTACAATTTTGCACAATTTTTATCACTTTTTTTGGAAAACTACTATCACACGATGTAGAGGGGTTATTAGGGTTTAAATTTGTATAAAAACCTCTTGGAATGAAGAAGGCCGTTTTTGTGGGTGGAAAAAAATTCGCAAACTTGACCCATATTCATCGATCGGATATTAAGAATTATCATGTATCGCATAGTGAATCTGGCAACACTATAATTTTAATGTTCTAACATAACCTCACTTGTGTGTTGCGGACGTCGATGCAACATAATCTTCAAATTTCCACATACATTTTGGGGTTGCCAAAGTGACATTTTCATGGAATTTGAAAATCAAAGAAAGAAAATGGATTCCTCAGTGTATAAAATTATGCCTTTTACAAATCTTCATAAAAGTAATATTAAAAGATATTATTCCTCACATAAACTATTTAATCAGATAGACTAGAGTTCCGTCTAAACAATGATGTGTAACTTTTAATGTCGGGTGCAAAATTTACGGTGAAAATGGGACGTTTTTGAGTGATGTAAATTATATGCGAAAATAGAAACTTGATTGAACTATCGGACAAATCGCCATTAAATTTTCATTTTCTTCTAGAGAAAAATGTGAGGATTTCCCAGGATTTTGTGAGATAGGATTTTGAACCTAGTAAGTAAGAGGTTTTTTTGGCATAGTTGGTGAATTGATACGGTTCGTGTTGTAGTCAGAAAAAATTACTTAACTTGGACATCATTTTTGTATGCGAAACATCAAAGCCTCCCCCTACCCAGTCAGACGTCCTATGTACCTTCACATACGAAAATACCACTGAATCATTCCTAGTAACGATTTTTCAAGATCAAAGGTTAAAAGGCTGTAGAGAACGTATTTATATTAATTATATTACGTATTTATATTATTTTATATTAATTTACATTGAGGGATACTTGAGATATTTATACAATATTTATAGGTGTGGAAACCGGTGAGCGTCGGGTAAGAAGAAGCAAAGAAAATTTTCAAATTCTTCCCAAAGCTTTCGGCTCGGACTCCAAGCCTTCCTCAGTGGTCAATTTTTAGTTTTTTCTTGCTTTGTCAAAGAGTTTTTTAGTTCACAGGGCATGAGATTTGGGGCACTGACTGCAGTTAATTTTCTATTAATTTTTAGCAATTTTTCTCTCTTTGTGTGTCTTTCTTAAGATTTCTTTGTGTTTCCAGTCTCACAAAGAAATCTTAAAAAAGACACACAAAGAGAGAAAAATTGCTAAAAATAAGTAGAAAATTAACTGCAGTCAGTGCCCCAAATCTCATGCCCTGTGAACTAAAAGACCCTTTGACAAAGCAAGAAAAAACTAAAAATTGACCACTGAGGAAGGCTTGGAGTCCGAGCCGAAAGCTTTGGGAAGAATTTGAAAATTTTCTTTGCTTCTTACCCGACGCTCACCGGTTTCCACACCTATTGAATTAATCGTCGGAAATTACCAGAAAAAAAAACAAAAATAAATTATATTTTCCCATGGATATTAACACTCTGTAATTAAAATAATTTGCATTAAAATAGTATGATCAATTTTAATAAATTATTTGTGATATGAGCAGGATATTTTTTAAACATATTTAATAGAGATATAACAAAGTGAATCTGGAACTAAGTAATCGGTTTACTCAATTTTCTTACTTATTGACATTTGTTATCAAATTAATCATTTTTGAGTATTGATTTGGAAAATGAGAAACTAGAGCAGGAGAGGGAGAGCGAGAGAGAGAAAGGTTTTCTGAAAGTTTCCAATTTTCCGTCTTTTCCCATGCCTTTTAATAAAAAAATAAATTCTTGGGTAGGTGATGAGAAGTTCCATCGATAAATCTTTTATAATATTTTTCAGGTTATTTTTGGCACATAACCGATCTGCACTTCGATCCAGCATACTCGACAAAGGGCGACGTCCTGAGAAGTGAGTCCATTAGTCATTTTGCTGGAGCCAGATAAATAGCTCTTGTGAATGTTCTAGTTAATTTGCCACACTCACTTGCAGGTTGCTGGTACAGTGAGCACCATCAGGGATCGTCGAGGAGTGTGCCGGGTCGCTTCGGTGATTACAACTGTGATAGTCCATGGAGTCTCCTGGAATCGGCTACGCAAGCGATGCGCTCCCGCCAGGGCGACAATGTGGAATTTGTTCTATGGACAGGGTAAGTGGATTTCTCCATTCACCCTCCCCAAAAAAGCTTGAGAGATTGATGTGTCTGCCTCCGAATGTGGGTGAGAGTTTTGGGGGAGGCGGGGTGTATTGTATATATGAGATACAAGATCTAATTAAGATATTATAAGCACTTACAATGTTAAGCGTGAGGAGTTGAGAACTTGTGGTGTAAGTGGCAAGAATTTAGCATTACCTCGACTTGATCTCCATCTTCATCTCATCCCAAGATATTTCGTATGCAGAAGAAGTTTTAATTTAATCCTATGGTGTCTAATTAAACAAACCACTCATTCAGACACTCTTCCAATTTATCTCCATAGTGAACCATCTGAAAAGTTCAAATAGACATTCAGTTCTTCACTCTTCTTCTCCATCTATTCTGTGTAATTGGTAAAATCCTACAAGAAAAATTGGGAGAAAATTCCATAAGCAGACGAATCATGTTCAGGATACTTTTGCATTGTTATCAGAGTTGAGGGCTACACAGATTAAAGATAAAATGCCAAAATTTTATATATCAGAACCCTAAGAAATATTTATTATGCAACTTTGAATATGCTCAATCCTTAGAAAAAAGCATTTTTATTCTAAAATGTATACCTGGAAAAAAAAATGGCATACTTTATTACAAACTAACAAGTATATCTTCATGATAATCAGATGATAACAATATTTTTTGATACCACAAAATCCTAAGTCAAAAATAATATAACCACAAATACCAAATAATTTTGGCTAATCCTCTATCTCTTTCCTTAAGTTTTTTTTTGCACCTTTTTAAACTAATATAAATATTTTAACACTCAATGAGTCAAGTGGTAGAGTACTCGCTCTATGATGCAAGTGTCCCGGGTTCGTATCCCCTTTAGATCACTAGGAATTTTTCTGGCGTTAAAGGTGTTCGAATTGCATCCAGTGAGCTTCACTGCACTTGATTACATGGGCATGGGACTGACAATCTCATTCCGTACAAGAAAATGCATGTCTCGAAATCCCCTTGCGGGAAGGCCTTGTTCCTTCATGGAATGTTGTGCCAGCATTATTATTATTATTATTAAATATTTTAAAATTATTGTTGAATTATTCGGTATGAAAATTTATGTATTACTGTAATGTAAACTAACTCCCAATGAATTGTATATATTTAAAAAAAATCCTGGTTTATAAACGCTACTTTTCAAATCAGGTCCTGGGCTCCTTCTAAACCGCTCCGGTGTTAATTCCTTAAGAGAGCCTATTCCCTCTCAATCCTTCCAACTTAAAGAGATCCAGGCTGGTTGTTTACATTATTAACAAAATTCTTATATACTTGATAGAAAGGGCATTAGTTCTAGAAATGCCTTCAGATAATCATCACCATGATCATCTTTTCAACCGCTTATCCCTATGGCCGCGGGTTAATGACATCTGTTTTAGTAGCTCATGTCTGTCGATCCTCCGCCATTTTAGGAAAACATTCGCAGTCGATCTTAAGGCTTTCCAAGGCAAGATGCTGAATTTGATTCAGCCACCTTGTCCTAGGACTGCCCCGAAATCGACGCCTCTTCAAAATGGCTTGCACAGCTTGGGGAACGTCTTAAAGAATATTAAAGACAACTAATATCCAGAAGAGATATTCTTCTGTCCATTTCCTCTTACATTTTTTCCAATAATTCTATTAAGATTAAAACTTTTCAATAGTTCAATATTAGAGGAGGTCTGTTATATTATATATATACATATATTTTAATTTTTTGCGATTTTTCACGATGATCATACATTATTTCTTATTATTTACTTACTTGCTTACTTAATATTGACCATTGCAAGCTTTAGAAATGTGAAAACCCACCATTCGTCTCTCAAAAATGAAACTACAAAATATAACACCATTAAAGGAATTTGGTAGCACGTATTTGACCATCGTGAATTACTTTTCCAAATGTGTCAAGCAACTTTTGGTCGATGAAAAATGATCAGCTTTTGGAAAACAATTACTTTTTTATATGAAATACATAAATAATATCTACGCATTATCGGCAACTCTTACGCCAAAACAAGAATAAAAAAAGTATTTATTATAATAATTATGTCTAACTTGTTTCTCGAACATGCTTTGTCAAGAAACCTTTAGTTGACACACTAGGTCTCGTCCTCGTAAGTCTAATATATAATTAAGAAAAACGCATTGTTTATAACTACCCCGTGTTTACTATTGCCCTATTTTTCCTTACAATTATTTTTATTTGCTCAGTTCAGTAATATCCAGTTCGCCTCTTGTGTCCGTCAGGTTTCTTAAAATTATTAGGAATATTCTTGGAATATTTTTGAAGCTTTTTTCTTTAATGATTTTATGAAAGACGCATTTCCTTTCGAAATGTCTTCGTCAAAGTTTTACTATGAAAAATTTTCTTTAGGAATTAATTTTCAGATCTTAAGACAATGAAAGCGTGTGAAAAACTAATAAATGTATGATTTTTGTCACATTTTGCCCCACGTATTCTTTATAAATTAAAGTGAAAAGTCAGTAAAATGTTTATTTTTTTTCTAGAAGTCCGTTAATAATATGAAAACTTTAAATAAACATTTAAAATATTTTTTTACCATAATAGGCTAAATGAAACGCATCACAGGGCCCTTGCTCTATGAAACGAGTGTCCTGGATACGCTTAGTTATCAGATATAAACTGTAATTAAAGGTGTTCGATTAACATTCGTATTTTGCTTTTCGGTAAGGCCTATTTCCTATGGGTTGTATTGCTTTATGTGCTGAACAGATCTACGACTTAAGCTGAGAAACGGATTAACGTGGTTATAATCAAAATAGTGATTGGACTTTCCTGAGACTAATGCCTTAGACACACTTACGAATCAAGGCGAGAGACGACTCTAACCATTATTTCTAATATAATTACTCTTTGTTGTCTCGCGGCTAATCCTCATGTCTGTCAAGGCCCTAAGTTTCCAACTTAATAAGCTGTTTCTTGGCTTAAGTCTCAAGTGTGTCCAGTACATTAGAATACTTTTTTTTTCTCAAAACCAGTAGATAAACTACAATTATTGTCTCTCTGGTGACAGAAGATTAAATTTAATTTATGTGTAATTGTAAAACCTTCTACTTCATTCAACTCTTCAGTGCTATGCCTTGTACAGATATAGGAAAAATTGGCTGAATCGTGCCTCGTACAATCTACCACGATGTGTACATAAAGTGAGTTAGATGAAGTAATACTCAATTGAATTTGAGTTCGCGGAAAGAAAAAGAAAATTACATATGGGGCACACGGAGGGCGGAAAAGAAAATCACTTGTGACATGGAACGAAATTAAAACTACATTTCCTCGAAATTGTAATATATAAAATTCACATATACAATTTGATGCATACAGAGTTCTCTGTGCATTCCACCCTCTATATATCATAAAAAGTTTTTGCAGAGCTTTTCGAGTGCTGAGTTGAATTTTTGAGTAAAATGGATTTCACTATAGTGTTTTATTTCATACACCCTCAATGTTTCGTCTCGGATTTATATGAGAGACTACAGGGGAGCAGAAGGGTACTGCTGTGCATTTGTGAGGGAGAACAATGGAACTGGAGAACAATTACTTGAAATTTTTGCTTGATGAAATCCACACATTTTTTCACCAGGGGGTAAACATAGACCGATTAAACCCATTCTATACTGGTTTTTTAGCACCTCTTAATTCGAATGGAAAAAAAGTTTACAAAACAATACCGTGTCCCGCAGAATTGTTTCATTTTTGTCGTTATTTTTTTTTCTAAAAGGTTATTTATACACTCAAAAACAACAAAACAGATAATTATTATATAGTCAACACAAAAGAATTTATAAAGATGCTTATTTATCGATAAGTTTATAGAATTTAACAGTTTTGAATTTTAGTTTTCAATAAAAGCTTTATAAATTACCCTTATTGCAATGGTTTCGATGGATTGATATTATGTACTTTTTCTAAAATTTAATTTTTGTTCTTGAATATTTTTTTATTACTGACTCTTTTCTTCTTGAAGTGAAAATATTGTGTTTTCTACAATTCTCTTGCGTTTGTATTACGAAGAAATATTTTAGGCTTAGTAATAGCCTCCCCTTCCCATTGACTTTAATTTATGGATGAGGTGGATATGGCACATCCAGTTCATGTAAGCCACAATAAAAGTAAATTTCATGGATTATACAACAAAATTATAATGTATCGTCAAAGGAACTGTACAAATGAGCACAAGAAATTAAATTTAGTGAGAAACAATCAAATTTGTTCAGTGTTCGACTTAAAACTTTAAAAGCAGTTAAATTTTTATGCAAGCTTTAGCAAGGGGAAATTAAAAAGAATTTTATTTTACCTTCAACCATTTTAGACGATAAAATTATATAAATTTGTTGATTATATTTCCGCCAGAAATAATAACCCGCGTACCAGAGAAATATTAACTCGTGTGGTAATTCTTAATAATTAAAGGAACGAGATTTAAACCTATTATCCGTTGCCCTTTTCCAACCAAGTTCTCCGTCTGGTCTTTTTGCGTGCATGTCTTTCTAAGTCCATGTCTACTCACTGAAGCGATCATCAGACTATAAAGAAATAGCCCAGTTTCCAAAGGTCTATCTGTATATTATAAACAAGGCATTGTTTTGTTTGTATTTTTCAAGATATTTTAACATTAATGAAAAATGATATAAGTAGTGAAATATTATTGGCGAAGGAAAATTTAATAAGGTTTGAACCATTATGATATTTTACTTACCAAAATTGGAATTCTACTTGACAAATTGATATTTTTATTTACTGAATTTTCTAATTTGCTCAGGGTACATGTCCTAATTCAAAACCATCTCCAGACGCTTTAACTTTGACAGAAGATTCAACACATTCAGTTCATATTTTTTCTGAAGAGAATTACATAAATTTGCTCCTTGACTCTTCTAGAATGTCACTGTTTACTGAAAGTTCTTTAGATATAATTTGAAAACTTCTTAAATACAAGAAAAATACGCGAGTGTAAAATGCTTCTATTGGAAACAAATTAATCCAATTGGAGACAAGGGAAATTTTCAAATTGGAGACAAACAGTGTAAGTGAAACCGCGACGAAAGGCTTCCAAAACCTTGTTGAGTTGCTCTTGAGTACAGGATTTGTTCTTATTCCTGGTCTTTTCTCCTTTTCCATCTAAAACAATAAGAAAATTTCTCCAAAAAAATCATATTTCCGGGGTTTCCTATTGAAGCATTTGCAGATACTTCAGAAAAACCCTTTTTGTTTACGAAATAGGTAATTATTTCATTTGAAAACTTCACATACCGTTAACAATAAAGATTAGCATTTAATTTAACTAAAATTATCCATAAATATGACATAAATGTTAAACAAAACGAATAAACGACAGTCACCTCATTGTGTTTTTCATTGGAAAACAAGGTCAGTCGATAAAAAATTCGATGGTGAACAGGTACACTTTTCATTTTTCTGAGAAATTAACAAATTAAAATTTGTGAATATGAATGGATTTTCGCTGTTTTGGAGCAAAATTAACTAAATAATGAAACTGTGTTATAGAAAATATATAAATATAATAAATACTACTGTATTTATCATGAAAACAATTACGATTCCATTTGGAGCAGGTTTTGAATTAGCTTAATTTACCCTACCAAAAATATTTTACCCGAAGATTTATCCCAAACCGTCATACATACATATATGGAACGCTAATGATCATCGATTGGATGTCCTTTGCATGAATTTCTTCTACCGAACCCTTTACTGCCAAATTGTACAAGCTAAATGTTCTCACGGATCAGCCTGAGTCAGGGCTCTAACTCCCTTTCTCTCTCGTCAGTCTCTTTCTTAGCATGGTCTTTCTATGAGCAATCTTCGTTAGTCGTAAAATTATAGGTGTGTCAAACTTTAATTTACGTATATGTGCGCAAAAGGACGGAAAGTCGAACTAGGCCATCTCCTTGGATAGATTAGTGACATAAAAGTTGTAAATGTCTGTTTTTATTCAAAAACGTAAAGAAAAACATATTTTTTTACACAAACTCTGAAGAAAGGAATATGCAATAGGAGTTTTTTAAATGTCTTTGGAAATATTTTGGTGAAAAACTTGAAGATATTGTCTATAGTTATATTGTAAACCTACTCCTACTGCATTATAAATCAATGACAAAATTTTATCCGAAATTCAATTTATTATGCTATATTTCGGGCAATCTTTTTAGTGATTTTATGTTCAAATCGGCCTGAAACAACGTGATCTTAAAAAAAAGTTTTGCAGTGAAAAAAATCTGCGAAAGCGTCAAACTGGTAAACAAATATTTTTTTTCATAAATCCGATCTTTAAAGAACTGGGTAAGTGATGCGAAAGTACCTTTGAGGTATAGCATTTGAGTCACAATTTTGGGTATTTCGACAAGATACAACGGTTTGCCATTTTCAACCTCTTTATAGTTCGATACAACGTTCGATATTTAGGAGTTATATAAAATTTAAATAAGTTAATGCTTCTGATTGTATTATTAGTAAATATTTTGAAATAATTTCCATAATGTGAAATTCAATTTGTCTGCAGAATTGGACAGCACAAACATAGAGTAAACAGCACTCTATTTAAAGGAGTTTTAAGTTCCAAATCCCTTGAATTTCTACGTTTTGCAATAGTCTGACAAATTAATAATCTTCATAGTCAATTTTCTAGAGTATATCGTCCCGTTTTTTTTTTAAACATAAATCGTCCTGAGATGGGATGGTAGGACAAAAGTGTACCCTTTATGCAACTGGGGAAACTTCTAATAACAGTTACATTGAGCTTCATAAAATTCCATGTTTTTTGATCGGGCTCAAACTCTAATAAAATCATACTTGCATTTTATATCTGATATGTTATAGATATCTGAGAACATTTTCCAGCCAGTCAATGAGTTATACCTTCATAGCTTTGAAGTTAAAATGATTGTCGATTTTGAGTTTTTAACAGCTTTTTTCGAATCCTCATTAAGAGATGGACGGGATGTTTCGTAAAAGTGGTGCAGGTGTTCTGTAGATTCCACAAAACTGGAGATATTGTTGATCAAAGGAATTCAAAGCTTATCTGATCAACGCTATAAGGAATGTTTAGTGGAATCAAAAAAACATCATAACACGTTCCTAATATCTCGACTCTTAACGTCTTAACCCTTTAAGAACGATTGAGTCACACAGGTTCCAAAAAATTCCTATGGTCACTCAAAGTTACATTTTCTTGAAAGTATTAAAAAAAAAGACTTTTTCTTCAGATTTACCAGTGGCACCGGTGACACTATATTTTTTAAGGAATTATCCTTAAAAAGATCATGATTTTGCCACGTCTTCTGGATTGAGAAAATTTCATGAATTCAAAATATTCTTCCCTTGTTTCTTGGTCGTATTGAATGTATCTGTCATTCTCTTTCGTACTTTTTTTCTTCTAGTGAATATGATAACAAATTAATTTTGGATTAGAATTTCCGATAAGTTTAATCGGTTTAACCATTTAGGGACGAGTAAGGCACCGATAGGTATACCAAATACCAAAGAAAGTTATTTTGTCTTCTAAATAATCAGAAAAAAATGTTTTTGCTTTTGGGATACCGGTATTCCACTCAACCTTAAATGGTTAAGAAAAATGTATGGAAGTTTTGATTTCTTACTGTTTTTCCTGATCCAAAAACCGAAAAGAAGCTCCTATCAAGTGGCCCGCGGAGTTTAAGCCACCTTATTAAACCTCCACTTAAAGGAGAATGGTCAAATCCGGTCCCGGAATCGCCACGAACGGGACCTATGTCATTGGATAGACATTAGTATAGGTAACAACTTTTGTTCTGGGATCAATGTTCTAAACCATGGAGGAACAGTTCTAGAGCATAAAAACTATTTTTTACAATGATGAAGAATGATCAAAAGTATATGGGCGCTGGTTCATCTTCATACAAAGATTAGAGTAGACGCATTTTGAAGATATTGATATAAGGTTGAGACAACGCCGGGACCCAGGACGATAAATGCTGGGAGTCCTTGTAAAAAAGGCCTTTATCCTTCCGAAAATTTGTTGTTTTGACTACGAATTATACAAGAACCGCTAAAATGATTTTGATGAAATTCGGTATAGGGTCAGTGTATGTTTTAAACTTTTTATATATGCATACCACCCCCTCCCTCCACCCTCCGTTCTGGTAGCCCTCATACAAAATGGGGGCACTTTACCTTATAACTCCTTTCTAAGAGGATGTAGAAAGCTGATATTCAACAAGGGAACAAAGCTTATGGAAGACACTTCAACCATGCATGTTAATCCCCTCCTCCACCACCCCTTCTAGTAAACCTATACAAAATGAGAACATTTTGACCTCTTTTCTGAGAAGAAGTAGTTTGTTTGTAAAAGAAAGAAAAAAAATGAATAACTAATAACGTTAACAATAATTTTCTAGATTTTATATGCATTTATAGACATCTAGTCGAATTACAGCTTTCTTCCTCCTCTTAGAAAGGAGTTATAAGGTAAAATAGTCTTATTTTGTATGGGGGCTACCAGAAGGGGTGATGGACGAAGAGTTTGGGCAATATGGTTAAAAAGTCTTCTTTAAGCCTTGTTACCATGCTGTATTTCAACTTTCTATCTTTTGTCGGAAAGGAGTTATAAAGTGAAATGCTCTCATTTTATATGAGGGCTACCAGAAAGGGGGACAGAGGAGGGAGATATTATACATGGTTTAAAAGTCTTCCCTAAGCTTTGTTCCCTTGTCGAATTTCAGCTTTCTACCTCCTCTTAGAAAGAAGTTATAAGGTAAAGTGCCCCCATTTTGTATGGGGGCTATCAGAATGGAGAGTGGGGGGAGGGGGTGGTATGCATGGATAAAAACTTTAAGTCATACAGTGACCCTATACCGAATTTCATCAAGATCACTTTAGCCGTTCTTGCGTAATTCGTTGTCAAAACAGCGATTTATCGAAAGGATAAAGGCATTTTTACAAGGACTCCCAGAGTTTATCGTCCTGGGTCCCGGCAATTTTTTAATCTTATATCAGTACCTACAAAATGCGCCTACTCTCGTTTGTGGCGATTCCGGGACCAGCGCCCATATAGTTTTGACCATTCTCCTTTATATGGGATTTTTTTCCATTCGCGATCGTTACACGAAATATCTTAAAAGTGAGAAGTTCTTTCGTATTATAAGATCGGGAACTGTGTGGGGGGGATAAATATACTAGAATTTTGTTTAAATATATTTTCCCTCATAGCACTGGGACTTGAATCCGAGATCCATTTATGAGTTGGTTTCAAATAGTTCCATATAAAAATTCAATTTATTAGTGGCTTGACCGTTCGATGTACGATTTTATCAATTTTTTTGGTTTCTATGTGAAAATAATTTTTATTTCTAAAAATTTTACTGAAATATCCCGCAATAAACAACACTAATACAACAAAATAGCAGAATTTCAACACTTGTTGAGATTCTCACCTACCATAAGCTGATTTAGGCATATTAGTAATACTAACTATATGTGAAGTGCTAGAGTGTCGCTTCACATTTCCGCAGGTTTTTTTTACAACATTTTTATCGCCCCATCAGAGTTCAAACAATTGCTCGCAGTTAGTGAAATAGTTTCCAATGATTGTTCCAGGCAGACGTTGTCACATACAAATTCAATTTAACAGCATAGGACTTTTCATCAAAATCCTCTCGATTCACAATGTGCCGTGTCGATTTTACCCGTTTGATATTTAATCAGTCACTATGCTGTGTGCTAAATTGCTCTGCTGTACTTAGCGAGTTCGGTAGTTAGGGCAGAGAAATGGGATGGGATGGACAAAGTGAGTTGTCCAAAGGCTAAACGACAAGAGTATTTTTTTCCACCATCCATCCCTAAAGCTCGTTTGGTTGCATAGATTGAGTTTAAATGCAGAAAGAGAACAGGAAAACTGGCAATCGTTGAACTAAAAGAGTTTTGGAGAAAAGTTTGTGTCCAGTAGTATTTTTTTTCCTTCGCACTCTGTACACATTTTCTCGCCTAATTCTATTTCACTCTTCCGTATTGCCCTAGAGTATATACCCCAAAACTATATTTAGTTGTTAAAGTTTGATGTAACATTAACTCATACCCCAATTGCATCCACTTTGACGCTGAATTTTCATCCACAAATAGCATCAACTTTCCACCTCCCTCTACGATGCACACAATTTACTCACATTCAACCCCGAAAGCATTCCATTTTCACCCACTTGGAGTTCTGAGTACCAGAGGATTGGAGGGAAAGTTTTTAGGTGGAAATGTTAAAACGATTTCTGGAATTTCTAAAATTGCCTCTTTAGCCTTCCTGGGCTAATTGAAAAACCCGATTTTCCCTTGAAGAACATTGAATGAAAAATCTCAGCTAAAATAACAAGACGCCCTTATCTCAGTTGTTTTTGTTTTAATCCAGAAAATCAAATCAAAACGGTTTTTATTTTGGCCAAGGGTGGGGGGGACATAAGCAGATATTTCGTTTAACTGCGAATGGTTAAATCTTAAATAAATCGTACTTTGAATAATCGCTAAAGATTTTATTGAACAGGGCGTAGAAGTCTTACATCGCTCTCTGATGCAATTAAATGTTTCAGCAAATAAGATTTTAAGTTTTTTTTTTAAATCTATTGTAAACCAGAAAAATTTTGGATGGTTTTTCCACAAATCGAGTCCTAAGATTTTACTGCCTCAAAAAAAAGTAGAAAATATTATCCTTCATGGACAATTTCCTTTAGAACCTAATTGAAATTTTAAAATTAACGGTCATAAAAGGATATAGTAAATGCTAATAGCCGGATGGTGGAATCTATTCTCCTGTAGATTTGATATCAATCTCCCCTGGATTCTAATATTCGGATATCAGTTCTTATAATTTAAGTGGAAGGATAGAAAAAAACATTAACAAGATTTTTCGTTCTAATATCCAACTAAAAAAAATTACTATTCAACTACTAAAATTTACTATCCGTCTAGTAAAAACTAATCTGCCTTCTAAAGTCTACTATCCGGATCGGATATTGGAATCTAAGAGAGGCTTGAGGTAAAATATAAAAGAGGATAGTACAATACTAGTAAATTCGAAAGACGAGCATGAATATTCTACCTATGATAATTAACTGTCCGATCTAATATCACATTTGCTGGGTGACTTTTTTTTTGTAAGTAGGGTAAAATGAGGTAATTTAGAACCATTTAAAATTTGGAACATTTGAGATTTTCTCATTGATTCATATGAGCTAAGAGAAAACAAAGACCGCGAAATAGAAGAAAAAGATGATTAAGAAGAAATGGAACAGCTTTTCTTCCTTTTGAATCTCTAAAACAGTGAGAAAATCTCAAATATCCCAAATTGTAAATGGTTCCAAATTACCTCATTTTATCCTATATTTTTTTAAACATATTATAATCACTCACGCGCAACTTAAGTAGGGACAATCAGAATTTTGTTCAATAAAAGCGTTCCAGGCATTACAAAGTGTTCGAACTCGTAACTTAAATGCTATACCTTAAAAGTACTTTCGAATCATGTACCTTTTACCGGTTCTCAACTGATTTGAACCGTTTCAAAAATCACTCCAAAGATTGGCCAAAATAGCATTAAGAGTAGGGGAAACTGGGGCACCACCAAACAGGGGTACCACCAAACTCTGCGAGTTTTAAAATAGGTATAAGATTTTAGAGAATGAGGCTTATATAAAATCATAGATACTATATGGATGCTTACCCAGGTACAAGTAGTTTAGAAATGAGAATCTTTTCAACAATTTCAACTTTAGGTAAAATTTTCACCACGTTTTAGTGGCGCTGTTTACCAAAAAGAAGTCTATTGTTGTCAAAATGACTAGAAGTCAATGGAATTTTTTTTGTTGTGCATTGCTTTAGTTTTCTGCTTTTTTAGTCATTTATTCTAAATGTTGCAGTGTTGTTTCTTTTTGGAATTATTCACATTTTTAATACCTTCTTTATAATTAAGACCTGTGACAAATGCCCAAAATAACTTCAATAGATGAGAAAAAGAGGTGTTTACTGGTGCTCCAAAAAGTGTTTGGTGGTACCCCTGGTGGTTGAAAAAAGCGAAAAACGCATGGTGAAAGAATTTTCCTTTTTCTGGTAAATTGAATTGCTTTACATCATTCTTATATGCATTAATATGCAGCCTGTGCACGAGGCTATAACATGAACTAAGCCAGGGGGTAGACACGGAGCTCTAAAAAGTGTCGCTGTTTACATTTCGTGCCACTCAGAATAAGTAACAGATGTCGCCAGGAGCGACACATAATTTTTGAATAATTTCATTTAACGAAAACACAGTGGCGTAGGTTATAAATTACACTTTTTTCTGGAATGAAAGTATATTTAAGATTGTTACCAATAACAAAAAAATTACAAAAATCATTTCTTATTCAGTAAATTTTTCCCAAGCGTACGACTTTTTTGGGACAAAGCTAGTAATTTAGTGATTAATTTTCATGATTACTGCTACATAATTGTAATGTACATACAAACTATAAAGAAAAGAGGTGAACTTATTTTAATTCAAAACTTTATTTATATAAATTACAGCGAATTGCTATACACGTTAACTTAAAAAAATAGTAACTTGAAAGCAATTAGATATGTAGCGAAATCATACAATTTATCAAAGGCATGTATTTCGCTAACTTCAAAATATTAAAGAAAGTTAAAATTTACAAATTTCTATTTAACATTAATGGTTTTTGAAAAAAAAATTATTTAACATCATCACTTTTCAAAATACGATAAAAAACATATACGTTTGACAACACCATTGCGATGTTTTGAGTTTAAATCTGCAGATAGCTAAGAACTAAAAGCACAGAAAGATAATATTGGAAAAATCTCAAAGAATTATGAAAGTTAATTTGTGAGGTTAGCCAGTTGATGTATTATAATAATTTTTTTTTCAAATATGACAAAATTAAATCTCAATTAAACTGCAGTGCTATTCTAAAACTTTTTTGTACTAAGCAATATACGTGCTATATACATTCAATTTATTATTTATAAATTAATTTTATCTAGTAATTTTAAATTTTATTAATTTATTCTCATATTATGAATGACCGAAAAATTAATTCAACTGTTCTGCCTGTGTAAGGAATGTGTTTTTGTTGTGCTGTCCTTTTAGAAATTCATCAATCTTGACGATCTTGACACATCATTCGAACTTAATGTCTCTTTTTTTCTTAATGTGTATGCTTCTGCGCATCTATGATTATAATCTCCCCATGGTGATAATTTGTTCATCTCACACACTTTCCAATAACGGTCTTCATCCTGCTTCCTTTTTTCAGTTGTTCACGAAGCATTCTAGTTCCATGGTTATGTCAAGCAAATTTGAGTATACAGTCTGTACAGTTCTTCTCACTGACTCTGGTCTGATTTATCAATGGAGAACTAATTCCTGTTATAGAATTTAATGTCTGTCGAAGAACAATAAAAAAAAAGAAAATTCATTAAAATTGGTTAATAAACGTTAAATATAGAGTCCTTTCAATTTAGATAATCGCGGTATGGTAGAGTTGAGTGGGGACGGATGCCAACCATCGTTATAAAAGTCTCTATCACATATACAATATACTAAAATTTCATCGAGATAGCTTCAGACTGGACGGGGGTGGTAGGGGTAGGTCTGATATCACATACTTCTATAGCCGCCCATCGACATTTAACCCTTGCTAGAAACAGCTTATAGATGTCTCTCACAATTCTCTATCTAGGAGTGGTAATACGATGTAAGGACGGACGGGACGAAACGAGACGTCCACGAAAATCGATTTTTAGCGCATATCATGTATTACTTAAATATTTATCCGACCCGACTTTTAGGATTTTTTAAAAAACATTTTTTAATTTTTTAGCTGAGATTCTTTACAATCTCAGCTTTTGTGGTCACAGGTGAAATCCAACCTCGTCAGATCGGGCCCAAATTTGGATTTACACGTGTTGACGCTCATAGATCACGAATATCATATGCGGCAAAAATCGATTTTCGTGGACGTCTCGTCCGTCCGTAGTATAAACACTTCTGGAGAGAGAACGGAAAGAGATATCGACAAGCGGTTTTCGGCAGAGGTTAAATGTCGATGGGCGGCTAGAAGTAGGTGATGTCAGATCCACCCCCACCCCCTCCTGCCGCCATTTCGAAACACTCCCAATTTTTTTTTTTGAATAACACAGCCCCTATGGCATCGATCGATCTCAAATTTTAGTATGTTATAACTGGACCTACGAACTTTCGATCAATACTGAACATAAGGCGCCCCGATCCCCCTCACCCCAACTAGAAAGGGTTAAAATTGAGCATGTTATGTCACTAAAATTAAATTAATTTCGTCAAAATTGTGCTTAAAATACGCACAGATGAAGTATAAAACGTTTAAGATTGCTTTGCAAACACAGACAGTTCAATCACAAAGCGGTTAAAATTATGCTGAATTACACAGCTCTATCATAAAACGGTAAATGCGCTAAAAATCACGCACAGCTTTATCATAAAACGGTAAATGCGCTTAAAATCACGCACAGTTCAATCATAAAACGGTAAATGCGCTTAAAATCACGCATAGTTCAATCATAAAACGGTAAATGCGCTTAAAATCATGCACAGTTCAATCATAAAACGGATAATGCGCTTAAAATCATGCACAGCTCAATCATAAAACGGTTAATGTACTTAAAATCACGCACAGTTCAATCATAAAACGGTAAAAGCGATTAAAATCACGCACAGTTCAATCATAAAACGGTAAATTCGCTTAAAATCACGCGCAGCTCATCATAAACGGTCAAGATTACTTTTAAAACCGTTTATGATTGAGCTGCGCGTGATTTTAAGTGCATTCTTAGTCGTTTTACGATTGAGCAGTCGGTGATTTTAAGCGCATTTACCGTTTTATGATTGAGCTGTGCATTATTTTAAGCGCATTTACCGTTTTATGATTAAACTGTGGGTGATTTTAAGCGCATATACCGTTTTTGACTGAACTGTGCATGATTTCAAGCGCATTTACCGTTTTACGATTGAATCTCCAGCTGTGTGCTACTCCTTCCGTCCCAAAAAAGTCGTAAGTTTGAAAAAAAGTTGGGGATGAAGAAATGCTTTTACGGAATATTATTGTTAATACACAGTAAAAAATTGTGTGAGAAATAAGGTTGTGTATGGGAAAAGTTGTGTAATGTCACAAGCATTTTGGTTATAAATTGTAAAATTACTATCATATTTGTAGTAAGATACTAACATAATGCTAGTAAAATTAAGTTTGTGTAATGAAATTTGTGTATTGGAAAATTTGTGTGAGAACTGTCAAAATTTAATTGTTTACTATTGCAATTTTTCTAAGATTTTAGTCATTTTTCGCATTTCTAACTGTCTAATGGTCTTCTAGAATCATTTATTGGATTCTTAAAATATGCCTCAGTCGTAAAAAATGAAGAATAATTATGTAATAACAGAAAACAGAGGAAGCATCATTTAAATTAGAAAAATTGACGATGCAACTCTTGGCCATTTGCTTAAGAGAAGTAAAGAAGTTCGTGGCGCAGCCGGAAAACGCGAGACTATCAACGCAAAGGTTATGGGCTCAAGTCTCAGACCCTCTTCATGTCTTTTTTTCCTTTTTTCTCCTTTTTCTTTGTTTAATATAGAGACTTTTCACAGATAATACACATAAACCGAATAAAATTGCTCTACAATCAAAATTATATGTAGACGGGAAGCCATTTTATAAAATTGACAATACACAATATTGCCAATACACAAACCTCACAACCATAATGCTCGTGCAAAAATTACCAACGATAGTGGTTGTAAATTTTTTTACTGTGTAGTAAATATTTTAAAAGTAAATATTATTGTAAATAGTAAATATTTCAGTGAAAATATTGAGGTCCACCCACGATGGTAAGATACGGAATTGCTATCTTAAAGATATCTTTTTTTCACAATTTTCTTTTTTTACAAGATTGTACTAAATCTTTTGCAAATGTTTTCTCAGTAGGACAAGGTGGGGCTTCTCGTTATACGATTTTTTTGCACATTTCAAATGGAAGCTGGTTTTTAACATGGTTTTTAACATGCAGTGTATCTTGGTTTTCAAGAAATAAATTTAAGCTTCAGAGAAATATTAAAATTTTTGTAAAAAGATGGTTTTAAAGCGGTTTCTTCTCTAAAAACCGGTTTTAAAACCGCCTTCAAGATAGGGCTGTTAACTGTTTTTTTTTTTTTTTTTTTTGAAACCGGTTAACCATTGTTGGAATCACTATTTGATAGTTCTTTTCGTTATACCACAACAATGCCTCTCACAAAAAAAGCAAAACAAAACTAATCTTTCTTTTTTCTCTACGTTCTGTAATCTGGGTGTTAAATGGTTTGAGATATAGGCTTGGTGTCTTCGAACGACCCCCCACCCCCCGTAAGTTAACTTGAGGATTATTAATATGCCTCTACCTTTCTTTCGCTCCTCCCGTTCCCCTGGAAAAATCACACGATGTGTTTTCGAGTAATCCCAAAAATAACATAACTGCTGAGGGGAAGGAGAGGGCTGGGGGGGATATGAGGGGCATGTTACTGGACCCAGGATCGACTTATGGGAGGGTCCGAAGGTCCTGAGTCTCCATCTCTAATCATTTGGCACTTAAATTTTACTGAAGATATTCAAAATAAAAAAGTCTTAATAACTTCCTTTTCTTATCTTACCATCGTGGGTGGACCTCCATATTACCTGTGAAGATGTAGAATAGTATGTACATAAGATATTTACAATAAACAAAATTTTTACTTAACGCCGTCTCTTCATAGTGATTTCCTTCCAAACGCACGACTTTTTTTGGGATAAGAATTTTTCTCAAACGTACGTTTTTTTTGGACGGAGGGAGTACTTATTAAATATTTAAGCTCAAAAATGACGAATTTTTAGATTCTGATATAGAAAAATGATTTTATTATTTTTTATACTTCTAATTTTTTTAGGCAAAACCTTTTCGAAAAACAAACTACAATATTCATACAGCTCATACATAATATTTTTCATTAGATTGAAAATTATTATTCATTGGTATTGTCAGAAAATTGATTTAATTTTTAGGGCTTTTTGACCCTATCGCTCAAAAATGCACTGAATCAGATTCTGTTTAAAGTCAGATGTAAGATGTTTCATTGATTTTGTTTATCGGTTAAATTTTTATTGTTGATTTTCGGTCCGTAAAAAATGTCTCGTCGTCAAAAGGATTAAGCTGTACGCATTTTGAGAATATCTTGAAGTGTTTTTTTTTAATATTTTGCTTGAGCTGTAATATGAACCATTGTATGCTCACGATGTGGGTATCTTGAGAATGTTTTGGAACTGAAACTTACTATCTCATACCATTTGAGCTCCTAAACTATTAAAAATCATTGGATTATAGATATTATTCTCTTTAATTTCGAGCAATTAAAATAGAAGAATTAATAGAATAGTAAAATAGTGCAATTGCCCAAAAACTCCAAAAGTACGAAACAAGTAGATATTGAAGGAAATGCGTTCCTAGACGTTCTGCAAGCGACTTAGCAGATTCTTTTAATACGAGACACAACAATGATTACATTTTACTAATAAATATCTCAACTCAATACAATTTATTAATTATTGCAATTCTTACCTTTGGAACGGCCCCCTTTTTAAAATATTTTTCATTTTCTTGCCATGCTTTTGCGGATCAAAATCTTTTCCTCAAACTGCAAAATCGCATACGGTTGCTTTTTAAGATATTTCCTTCAATTTCCAAGTGGTGCTTCCACACTTTCTGAAATTTAATCAGATCGGAAACTGTAAATATAATAAAATTTTAGTATATATAAGTTACACTACTCATTTTAATTAAGTTTAATCGAAAGGAAAAGACAGTAGAAATTTTTAAATGAATTTTGCTAAAGCGCCCTTCTACGCCACTGGTCAAACGTTCTCATTTTTCACCACAAAGAGATGCATTCACATTTTAGCCAAAAAATGCGTAAAATCGAGTTGTTACACGCAGTTTGAAATCACAGACGCATGGATTATGAAATTGGCTTCCTTATAGTACATAAATTGCTTAGCCAAAGTAAAGAAAACGTGCGTGTAACAACTTTAAATGAGACTCCCACCACCTTCAAACACTCACCTGTAGAAAGACAATTTTAAGGGATTGTTTCTAAATTTCCTCCTGCAGTATTCCTCCAGACAGTCCATCATTGCATCCACGGCACGCACCTTATTGTTTTTTCACTAAATTTGCACGATATTATTAAAAACAGATTCGCAAACATTTTCGCGCAAGACTCCAACTGACGTTTCTTGCTTGCTCCCATTGACGCGAAATTTCAGTTTCGCAGACTAGCCGCAATTTATGGCGCTGTCTCAAAAATAGCGCCAATACCAGAATTTCAAATATATTTGTACTGCGTGACGCCTCCCTGAGCTAAGCAATATTTTTATAAAATTCATAGTTTTCTTGGGAAATTTAGTCAAAAATGCAGCTTTCAAAAGTGTTCGGTGGTACCCCAGTTTTTTGTACCCAATAAAATTTATTTTCAGACAAAAATTACTTATCGCATAACCGGTTCATTCTCTATTCACAACCGATTTTAACCGATTTATAAATTACTCAAAACATTTTCCAGAATATCTTGAATTTCGGATAAAAATTACTTATCAGTACTGAACCGGTTCACTACCGATTTTGCGTTTAGGGTTAATTAAATTTCCATGTTCGACAATAATATGTCATTCAAGTCAAGTGTTCTTATACCGCTATTAGTATGCTTTCCATATCTAATGAATTCTATATAGTGATACATATTTTTTTTATATACCCCAGTAATATACAACCGGTTTTATTGCCTGTTGTTGTATATCTTCATTTCTATACCGTCATTATTTGATACAAGACGTGACGTTTATATCGTCATTTGCACCAAATGCAAAAACAATACAAATACAGATATGACAACACTCGATGCAACCGACGATATATTGAAAATAAAACAGTAATTCGTTGTCTTTAAATCTATTTACTGCTAAAGCAGTTTCTATGAACAACAGGAAAATAAATAGAAGCTTATATCCTCTCTGTATGTGATGAAATATACAAGAGAATTATTCATCTCGACAGTCAGAAGTATATACTTGGGAAGTTAAGTTACTAAATAACAGTGAACTACAAGTTGTAATGAGATGCTAACAAAATGTCTTAAATCTCAGAAATTTGTCAGTTTCTCATTTTCAACTACATGTTGTTTCCAATTCAAACTTTAGCACAATTGCATTAAGAGGTATTTGATAAATTTCTTCAACTAATTGCAAATAGAGAATAAGAGAGAACCTGAATTTCAAAGTAAAATAAAATCGATTTTAGATAAATTATCTCAGAATATATGCCAAAAATATCAGAAGCCAATTCGAAGTATTTTCAAAGGAAGAAACGGAAATGAAGTACCAGATTTGAAAAACTTTGAAGTGCGTTTTAACTATTTCTTAACTAACTTTACGAATTTGTCGAATTTGCATGAATGATAGCATAAAACAGGTGGCAGCCAAAATCCCAAAGGCCAAAATCCCGAATGCCAAAATCCCGAATGCCAAAATCCCGAAAAGGCCAAAATCTCGAAAGGACCAAAATCCCGAAAGGCAAAATCCCGAATTTTCAAAATCCTGAAAGGGATGAAATTATATGGAGGAAAATGTTTAGAATAACTTCCTATAAGACATAGGATTTCCCTTTGCCCCCAGCAAGCGCGGATACAATCATGGGAGTAGCTGTGACACTCTTAAGAATTCGGGATTTTGGCGTTCGGGATTTTGAACGGGACTCCATAAAACATTATTCACCAAATAAAACGAATTAAGATAAATTCTCTTCAGAATTATATTCTCTTCTAACTTAACCAGAATGGTCTTTTTTTTTTAAATATTTTATACAGCAGGTTAAGTCAATATTTTATCCCAAAGTATGCATTTATTAAACGATTAAAAAATTCCGATTTTACGATTTTTTCCATTTCTCTTGATTTAACTATGAAGTACATTTGTAAAAATTTATTTTTTTTTAGACTTTTACATTCACGCAAAAATTGCTAGCTACCCATTTATTGCCAATTAAGAACTGCTGCGACCAGGCACTCTAGTAACGCACTCATTAAATTCATCATATTGTGATTTTTTATTTATTTCATATTTTTTAGATATTTCATGAAGCTTAGTCGTTACACTTCCTTCATAAAAAAAAACAAATCAAAAAACAAGTAGTTTATGGCATTTTAATTCAGACTCCCCCCTTAATAAATTGTCTCTCCACTAATAAGTCAAGAGTTGTAGAGTCAGTAGAGCTTTCAAATTGAACAAGTTGCAAATATAATGATTATGAAATTTTCCAGTTGGAAAAATTTGATCCTTTGAACATGTGATTGCATAAATTTTAAATAAATTTTCTCTGGACTTCAATAAAATTCTGCTGAAATGTTTATGATGATTTTGTTAGTGTAACACTTGAAAAAGAAAAAAAAAACTTAATGGTAGCACGTTTTCTAAAGTGTAAACATAAATTTCAAACACGAAATTAATGAGTAAATAAAGCAAATTATTCGTGTTTGGTTTTTTTTACTGTGAAAATTTACAGCTAAACTTTGCAGGATTGCAGTTCTTCTTCTTGGATTATATTTCATGACAAGGGAAACTTTTAGCCAAGCCATTGAATGCGTGTTTTATAAGGTGTGATTCATAATAATATCACCTACTACAATGATCATAAAATTTCATGTCTACTGAATAACCTCAAACTTTTCTGAAGTATTTCTCGCAACAAACCCGGTGACGAATAATATAAATAAGTAGCTGGAAAATATTTTAGTCCAATCAGTCTATCTGATTTTGTAGGTTTGTAACTTATGGCCTCTACACACTAGGGAAATTTATGTCCATATTGAAGCGAATTCCCTACGCTTGTGTACGAAAAACTCTTTAACATGGACATAAATTTATCTAGTGTGTAGAGACCATTGAAGGCTTACATTTTTGACAAAGGTTATTTGATATAAATTGTAACTAAAAGTGCTGAATTCCATTACCTCTAACTCTTCTGACTCAATCTTCAAAACCTTCGTTTTCTGATTTCTCATAGGCTTTGTTAATGTAGCAGAAGTCAAAAATTAATATTTTAAATACTTAATTTAAAAATAAAAAGAAACTATAGGGTAAAGTGGTACAAGTTGGACAATGGTACAATTTTGACATGGATTTTTTTTCTTGATAAATTTAGTACTTTATTTTTATTTGTATATTTTTAATGCTTTAGTTTTATAATTTATTTCCTTGTGTTTAAAAACAAATTTTGTACTGTATTTATCAAGAAAGAAGTCATGTCCAACTTGTACCGGCGAATTGTCCAACTTGTAACACTATGTCCAACTTGTATCACTATAGCCTAATTGACGTAAGAAAAATTTTAATAAATTAAGAACTATAAAACAGTGAATACTATCATACAAATTTTAAATCTATCTAAAATGTTAATTAGTTATAACCCTTTTTTTTAATTAAAAAAAAAGTTTTTTACTAAGAAAAAACAATAAAATTATTATCATCATGCGTTAAGCGAAAAATGTTTGAAACAGTTTAAACAGATGAAACTACTTTTCGTGACATAACCTCGCATAATATAATAACAACAACATCAATATTCTAAATTGAACGTTGAATATGAAAATTGAATTTTGAATATATTCAATTTTGAACTAAATAATTTCAATGTTTAGATTTTCATTTCGGAATTTTGAATATTTCGAGATGCACAACATTAAGAATCTCACCTATAATTAACTTAGGTTTATCACTGACTTTAGATTTTTTATTAATTTGTGCAGAGTTTCAGTTTTAGCTTTTTAATTTGATTTTTTGATTTGAATTGTTAAGAAGAGAAGAAATTTTAGTAGTTTTTTTTACTAAAATATCACAGATAAAGTATAATAAGTATTATCCTTTTTTCGAATTTTATAAACATGTTGTTTGAAAATGTCATTCTTAGTAAAAATGTAGGTAAACTCTGTTTATCTTCCCGTCCATTATGAGATCTAGAGGTCAAATGATTAAAGATAGTGATTTGTATTCTTTGGGAGAGCCCCTACTAAGTCGGTCATTAGGAACATTGCCTCTTATTGGATATTTCGAAAATTGTTCAAATATCTGTTTTTCATTCTTGAAAGTATAGTATTGCTGTATTTAAGTTTATCTATTGTAAATTTCTCAATATAATCTAGTGAAATTTTCCAAATTAGAAAATTGTTTAAGAAAATGTATTCAGGTGTACTTTTATATATACTTTTGGCTCGAATTCCTGCACCAAAAGTTTTCGATATTTGTCCCTTATATATCGATTCTTACCACTCGAATGGATTATATTGCTATATCTAACCATAAAACTTTAGACAACTTTTTAAACAAAGCCAAAAGTTTGGCAAAGAGCATTGAAAATCATTACACTTTGATGGCTTCACCCATATAATAGTTTTCTGTGAGGTTACTTGGCATTTTCCACACATTTCAACCCCATCTTCTCTTTCAGTCTTCAACTGCAAAGTTTTCTCCCTGTGGTAACTATGCAGCAAATTTTCATTCTAGAACGAAAAAGTTCAAACTTTCATATCATTTTATGTTGAAGTCATCCAAAGTATCATTCACATTGGGTGGCTCTTTTTCACAACTGTTCAGCTGTCCTAAGTGTGGCCAAAATGCTTTATTTGGGTTGAGGAATATGTTATTAAATCTTTTCGATGAGCTTGATGAGTCAGTTTTCTGTTACTTGGCACGGTCTAAGAACTCATCAAGAATCAGATGTAAGATTTTAATCTAAGAAAATATATTAAATTTTCAGCGAATTACACGCTAGTTCAGTTTATTTTAATGACACTTGGGCTATTGATTTATTATATAATATCAAATGAAGCGTTAAAACTGGTATGACCTAATAAAAAGTTTCGCTAATGCAATTTGCTGTCCAATTGGTTTTAGAACTTTAGCATTGTAATCCAAGTCTTTCGAAGAAAAGTTTTTTTTTTAAAAAAAGAGCACCTAAATTCCTTCTTTTCTCTTAGTGCTTAAGGTTAAAAAAATTTCTTTGTATGCAAAATTTATCAATTCAAAAATCATTTCATTTTTATGGGCCCTATAACATACTAGAAAAATTACGTATGTCCATAATGAAGCAAATTGTCTATGCTTTTGTATAGGAAAATTGTCAAAAAAAATATGATAAATTTCTCTAGTGTGTAGAAAGCATTATGACTTAGACATATTTACGACTTAAGCCGAGAGATGTCTTAACGTAATTAAATTCAAAATAACAATTTGACTGAATTACCATGATTTTTCCACTAACTAATCCATTTCTCGGCTTAAGCCGAGAAACGGATTGGTCAGAAATTGATGGAAATGTAATCATGTAAAAAATTATCATTATTCTGATTATAATTATGTTAAGCTGTCTCTCGGCTCAAGTCGTAAGTGTGACTAAGGCATTAGATGCTGTGCTTTTAAATCTTCACATCTCTAACGCCTTATGCCGAAAATAGATACAGGTTGATCCTGGAGAATACTCAACTCGAAAAATTTGGCGGTGAAGGATCAGCCCAAACTATCATACACTGAGGATTTAGGCTTAAGGATTACCGTTTTCAGTGTAAATTTCTATTAAATCTCCACACTTTGATTACTGAAAGGCTTCTTAAGTGCAACATCAATGGATTTTTCGTACAGAAAGGCGCACTCTGATCTTCTCTTTACTCCAATCTTAATGCATTTTAAGATTTTGCGATATTGCGTACCTTTACTCTCCATGTTTTTTCACCCAATTGATATTTCGAAAAGCACCCAAAAACCCCCAACGTGAAGGCTTTCATTTTCAGAACTGGCGCTGATGTCGCTTAATCCCCGTGATTTCACTAAACCTCATGAATTTAGAAGATCAGCCTGATCCTCTAAATTATGGGCTGATACGTGACTGTACCGACACTAATCCTCATTTTTCGGGCTGATCCCTGTGTCTATTTTGGGCTTTAGAAGGTCCTAAAAGGCCTTGCCCAACTGATAGCAAAAACATTGAGCTTACAAGTTTAAGCTTTACACACAAAGTAATATATTCGAACTTTGTAGTTTTGTATTGTTAATCGTGTCACAAAAAATTGGAACTAATTTATAAATTATTCAAAAAAAAATATCTAGCTTAGAAACAATACAATTTTATCGCCCAGAGCAAAAGTGGGATACTTCTACTCTGGTCGTCCTAATTTAATTTCGGATTCGATCAACGAATAAATGGATAAATGGACAAACAGCAGTGTATCATTTTTCAGAGGAAGTCTGATTTGTGAAATTCAGACAATAATTCAGGTTCGCAAGGGGTGGTATGTATAACTTTCGAAGAATAAAAAAAAAGAAATAGTGTAATACAATATAATTTCTTTCTCCGTAAAATTGGTGCAATAGATACAGGATTTTCAAAACTCGAAATATTCTAGAAACCGAGATTTTCGGATTTTCGGAATTTTCGGGATCCCGGAATCACATATTGGAATTGGAAACCCTAGCCTATGACTTAGTCATGGGTTTTGACATTTAATATAATTTTACACATGACTTAAACCTTATAAAAGTCATTTTAAAAAGCTGTTAACGATTTAATAATATAATAATGTTTTATTCAAACTCTACTTATCCCACCCTCCCATGCGTCTGCCGCCGTCTTAGCGTTGATGACCAGCCTCCGAAGCCAAACGGCAGAAATGCTTCTTCATTGGCTGTGTAATCTTTCAAATATTTGATGTTACAAAATTCATTTTAAATATTACAATGGCAGAAACCTAGCGCAAAGGCACAAGGATGTAGAGTGCGTTTTTTTTGTAGAGTTAGCGCATAGCCAAAAGCTGTTCGCGCTCTCTAAATGGAGATGTGATCTCCGAGAAGTTAAAAAAAAAAATTAGAGATAGATAATTAGACAAAATAAAAAAATAAAATAAATAGATAATTAGACAAAATAAAATGCAAAGAAAAATTAAAAAAAAAAAAAGCAAGGCTAAACCATATCTCTTTTATTATTAATTGGCGTCATTGAAATTGAAATCCGAACGGACCCCCGCCAGACGGAGCCCCAAACAAGTAACGGCAGGCGACTTCAAACCAGACAAAGAACGACGCCCCCCCGGACATCCCCCCACCCTCACAGACCACGCCCCGGCACCCGAGCGTCCCTCCCCCAGAGAGTCGCGGGTCCGCTCATCACATTAGGAGGAAAAAGAGAAAACCAGTTAAGCTGGAAAAAAGAAACCTCAAAAAACAGAACCGCGCAAACCCAGGGAGAACGGTCAGACTCCTGGGGCGCCCGGCACCGCTCAACCCTTCAGGCGGCCCCGCAAGGATAAAAGGCGGAAAGACACACGGGCGACGCCGAGCCATACCAAGTCAAAGCCCCCAAACCGCCGACAGGAGCGGTCCGTATAAACGGGAGACCATTCGGAAAAAGAAATCAGCCAAACAAGCCTCATTAAGCTTCTGATATGTCAAAAAAAAGAAGGAAACACTCCATTAGTAAAAAAAAAGAAACAAATAGATTAATAAAAAATAGCAATAATAATAATAATCTAAACATTGCAAAAGAAAAGAAAAAAAATAGAAAAAGGTTATTTGGAAAAGTGAACCTCTTAGACACTCAAATGGTACAGAGAACAGACATAAAGAAGAACAAGAAACATCGCCTCAACAAGTGTATACATGGCCATCGAATCTTGAGCATAGCACCCCCAGTAGTTTACGTCTATCAAAATCTCGTACACGAGATTTGATTGCACCCATAGACAGAGGTATACCTTCTCTATATAAATTATTTATAGTTATGGGAGACTTAAAATTTAGGGACCTCTTGAACCACTCATATCTAGGTCTAGGAACGGGTACTAAATCGCCTGATCTTGAGATGTCATTAGCTAGAAGGAAGGAATTTAAATTATTATATTTGAAAAAATTATTAGAAAGAGCAACTATTAAAAGTGCATAAAAGGACAAAATATTCCACTTAGAAAAAAGATGAGCGGTATGATCAAATCTACCAGAGTGTGAAATTATTCTCATGATTTTCTTCTGTAAAACCAAAATTGGACTCAAAATAGAGCTACAAGAGCATCCCCAGAAAGGCAACCCATATCTCAACCTAGATTCTACCATGGCATAATAGTAGGACCGCAATATACCATCAGTACCCAACTTGCGAATCATATAACAGTATCTCAGAAGATTTCTAAGGTCCTGTGAGAGATGAGTGATGTGTTTGCGCCAATTCAGTCGATAATCTAACCATACTCCTAGGTATCTAAACTCATTGACCCTATAAATTGGAACACACCCCCGAATACACGGCCCACTCCTTGGTCTATCGCAATGCCCAGAATGACACACTGATTTTGACACATTCCAATCTATGTGCTCACAACCGATGGATATTGATATTTGAAAAGTGTCTCGGTAAGATAACTTTTATAAGATATTTTATTAAATAGTATGATGCTATCGTACTAATGTATAATTTTTCTCCCAATAAAAGTGAAAACTGATACATGTGAACACTCGACAACATTTCCAAATTCGAACGGGAAATATTTCAGCCACCACGCGGAGGAAGCGAGAAGTATAAATGTCTGTTCTTTTGCTTTCAAAACCGGTTTTCGAATGTCTCTTCTCTTGAGAAATTCCAACTATAGGCGCTCAGCATAACTCAAATAAGAAACCTCAAGCTACTTTTCTTATAAATTTATTGTTTTCCTTGTAAAATATAACGAGAGTTCACACCACTGCACTGACTGAGGGGCAATTTCGGACATCAAAAGCTTTTTACAATCCAAATCTCAAACGGTTATGAATTACATTCAAGCTAACTAAGTCCTGTTATTTTCCCTTCTGTATTGGCTATTTGATATTTAGTTTATTATAGAAAAAAAGGATTTTCGCAAGACTTGCATATCTGGAACAGTTCCAATCTCCCTTAGAGCTTAGTAGATTTTGTTATCTGTTCATTTTGAAAATTACGAATACACAAATTAAATTACCTTCTGATTTGCCATTGATTGAAAATAGTTGATTAAATCGCATAATTACAATAGCAAATCAAAAATTATTGACTGAATAAATATAAATATAGGTAATATTTGTGATTATTATGTAAATACTTTACTCTTTTTGTATTGGATATCATTTAATCTGTATGGTAAACGTTTTCTAATTAAAGTACTTAATTAGAAATTTTGTAGCTGCAAATATTTAATACAATGTGAAAATTATGATTGGATACTACTTCTGATGTGATCTGATTAAGTCGTAAATATTTGTGAATAGAGTGGAATAATAACACTAATGTTTAATGATTGTCATTATTCGGAGTATACTTACAAAAAAAATTGTCAGTGCAATATTCAAATTTTATCAGTGAAGAAAGTATGTTTTGCCAGTAAACAAATATTTATTTGTGATCAGTAAAATTGTGAATTCAATAAGCATAGATTTAACAAACTGGATTCTTGCTTATTGAAAATAGGAATTCAATTTGCGGAGCAAAATCATAAATTTCGAGTAATAAAAAAGTCAATTTTAATAAATAATGATAAAATTCAATTTTGGATTACTGAAAAACAAAAATTCGATCCGTTCTATACGTTCTATATATTATATTATCTATCTGTATCTATTATCTTTCTACATTTTTTTTCTAGTGTTCAGTAACTTAATAATATACTTTGAAAACATTTAATGAAATATAAATTACCTCCTGGGGATTGAGGAAAGATTAAAGTGTTTTAAGACCAGAATATCAATTAACTTCTGTTAATGGTAATTTCCGTATTATTAATTTTGAAAAGAAAACAGTTTTGTGTTGTCAGGATATTTTCTGCAGAAAAATCAAGAATCCTTGAAAGTGGAAATGCTCACAAGAAATATGAAGTTGAAAGTTAAACATACAGAACATCATGGAATTACTTTGCGTGGTCTCTGGGGGTATTTGTCTGAATATTTCATTACACAGTTCCGCTAGAAGGCAAAATCTGATCATTTATCTACAATTCCTCGAAATTTCTTCAACAAACAATTTCCTACCCTTATCGATTTTCCACCGGAGAAGACAGACCGTTGCCAGAACACATTGAATTGAATTGAATGTGCCATTTTCTTGGTGAGGTGGATGTGGCGGTAAAATTCCATTGGGCCATTTTGGTGGGAAAATAAAACAGAAATTAATTTAATAATAGAAAATGGCACAAGATATTCTGTAATGGTATAGTTATTGTGTCGTGGGTGGTTCAAGCAATAAAAAGCGGTGAGTGACCAGATTCATCCATGCCTCAATCATGCACCAATCTTTCCATACTCCCTTATTCCCAACAAATCCCATTCATCGTAATCATCATATTAAATATTACGTAAGAGTACTTAAAGTTTTCATGTATTCCAATTGACATGAACTATCATGCGATCAGATCAGGCTGAGAGTGTCTGAAAGAGCCTTTTGTAACTCTGTATAAAGAAATTGTGAGTAACTTTCAAACAAGAGAAGAACAGGTCTAAAAGAGGAAAATTGAAAAAGGATATTACGGGTATTACAGTGAAAAAGGGCCTGTGATACAATTGGTAGGACTGTTTCAATCTTAGGGTAAGTGTGCCAAAATTCGGCATAGTTGCATATAAGCACCGAAGTCCCAAGTTTGAAATGCAATAATTTTAATTCATATTGATATTTTTTGTTACTTCCTTCTCAGGAGGGTCGTGTGGAACCTACTTCCTAAAATATTGAAAAATTAATAAAAATATGGGCATTGCTTTGGGTAGTATTCCGGCCACTTTGAGTGCAATTCCGGCCACTTTTTTCTGGGCACCTTTTGTAACGTAACGGATAGAAAATTTCAAAACGTCAAACGGAACGAGTTTAATATTTAGTTAAATACGTTTATTAGGGTGTTTCAAAAAAAAAAATTTAATTTCTTTTTGCCCCGGCCGGAAAATTGTTCTATATGATGAGACAATAAAATACTTCTTAGACAAGAATAAGATTGGACGCTGTTTAGAGGTGACTCAACGGCAATCTATGTAGTGAAAAATCACGAAAATTCACAAATTCGCCGGGAATAAATTTCTCTGCGGAAGACTATTGAGAATTTCTTCTCAATATTTTAGAGGAACATTGCTCATTTAGTGGACAATGATTTTGCAAAATTTCATTGAGATTGCATAAGAAATAGATTTTGAAAAAAAAAATTGGTAAGTTCAAAATATTCAGAAATTAAAATGTACCAACTCACATATTCGCTTCGTATTCATGTTCTAGTGATCAGAAATTAATCAATGAGGGCTTGTTGGAAAGCTATTGAGTTATGCTACAAATTTAAGAACATACCAAGTTTAGAAAATTACCGCTAGGTTGCTCACATATGAAATTTCACTAAAAATCACCAAAATTTTACTCAAGAGTTGGTCACTTGAAAATTCATATACAGAAAATGTAACAAAACATTGAGGTGCTGTCCTTTGCTAATTGTAAAAGATACTTAGGACTACTTATCATATACATGAGCCCTCGCTCCGACCACTAGAAATGCCTCACTTGTGTGATAGAGGCTCATTGCAGTTTTAAGCGTAATCTTGACTGTTTATTATTGAGCTGGCGTGATTTTAAGCGCATTAACCGTTTTATGATTGAGCTGTGCCTTATTTTAAGCGCATTCTTAACCATTTTATGTTCATGCTGTGCGTGTTTTAAACACGATTTTGGATAGCGTTTTATGCTTGTGCTGTGTGTGTTTTGCAAACGATTCTAGGTATGGCTTTTACTACCGCTGTGTGTATTTTACACACGAGTTTAGAGAGCGTTTAAAAAATAATAAAATGGAAAATTAAAAGAATTATAAAAAACAAAAAAAAAATCATATTATACCGTTAAGTCTTTGTGTTAATATATCCTAAAATGAATAAATATTTAAAACCAAAATGAATTCATTGACTATTCAAAAATTACATACATAATTTTAATTAATTTATTTGCATGGACGAAATTACACTCAAAGTGGCCGAAATTAGAAGCTGGCCGAAATTTGGCACACTTCCCCTAAGCGATGCGAGTGTGGGAGTTTTGTAGAAGTTCTTCCTCTGCCTTTAATATTCGGATCTTACAAAAAAAAAGAAAAAACAGTCCGTTATGGTCTTTACACAGTATAAAAATATGTTTGTCAATATTGAAGCAAGTTTCTTATGTCGTCTACACACTAAAGAAATTAATGTCCATATTGAAGAGTTTGTCCTACATGAACATACGGAATTTGCTTCAATATGGACATAAGTTTCTATAGTGGGTAGAGGCCATTACACTTGTGTAGCAAAAACTGCCGAAATCTCTTCAAATATGCAAAATATGGACATAAATTTCTCGAGTGTGTAGAGGCCATTAAAGATAGAAAGTAACATTCTTTTGCAATTTTCTGGTTTCGCGTAAAGTTTAGCAAAATCTGTGCAAAATAGTTTTTTTTTTCATTTTCTTTCCCAATTCAAATCCTGGGAAACAATTTTTTTTTCTTAAGATTGATACACTATGTAAGTAGATTTTATTACAATTTTATATGACGAATTTAAATTCGGCGTTCGCTAAAACGAGCACATTTTGAGTTTTTGAAATAATGAGTTATTGTATTGGAAAAGGCTAATTCCAAAACACGAGTATTCTATTATTTCCAGTACTCAGTGTAGTGAGTTAAACAAATGCGAACTTTAAATCTAGTGTATGGTTAGAATCAAACATACCATAAGCTTCATGCCTATTTGCTCTACATCTCAATAGAGTACACAGGCTTCTACTCTCTGTGTATACACATAAAATAATATACTAGATACATAGAGTGAGCATAATGGTGCCCAATTTGCCTCTGCTGCCGCCGCTTAATGAGACACCATAATAATTTCGCTGAGGCACCATCGTTGCTCCATCAGCTATTCCCTTGCCAAAATTCATCCCCAACCTGATTTTTCCCCCTTAGCTCCTTGAGTAAATTTTACCCCTTGGAGGATACCCAATGTACAACGCAAAAAGAGATGTGCCTGTGGGTATTAATGTTTTCGGTTGTTGATTTTCGCAATCATTTTAGTTTTCTCCTTACTTTTCTACCTCATCGACCACCATTTGACTTTCCACGTGTTTCCTCAACTTACCATGGGTGGATTTTTGTCAATGCCAAGTTATCTCCTGCTATTTCCTAAATACACACTCCAAAAATTTGGAGGAAAATTACGCAACAGATTTCCCTCCCTTGTTAGAAAACATTTGCTGGAAAACTCATTTATAAGAAGTGGAACAGAGTCCCTAGCTTTGCGAAATGCTCGAACTAGTGTCTTTGATGGTATGTCATATGGTTTTGAATATGGGAGACATTCGAACAAGTATTTAAAGGAAATTGCGTTACTGGAGAATCGCAATGAATAATGATCTTATCTGTAAGATTAATGTACGTTGTTTGATCAATCAAATTACCAAAATCCTCTGGACCCACCAATGAGTAAGGATTTGGACACATCCTAGGATTAAATAGGAAGAATTTATGATGGAATAAACAATTTCCAAAAAGATCGTAAACATTTGTTTGGGTTAATTGAGTTGTTTAGCTATTTAACTCAAAGAATTCTCATGAGTTTAAGCAATTCCGTTTTCCCAATTCATTATAATTTTTTATTTGATAACGCAACATGTGATTTTTTTCATTTTTGGATAATATTTTAGAGGTTGTCTAGGCGAACACTTCTTTCATATACCAAAAGGGACAGATAATCCTAACCGGCTTATGTAGGTGAGATTCTTAACGTGAGCTAACTCGGAGTGCATGCAAATTCGATTTAGAGCTGAAGTTGGGAGACGCCATTCAGTTATCTTGAATCAAATTCGTGAAATTATACAAATTTTGTATTTAAATCAAAATATCAAGGATTTGGATGAACTGACAGAAAAGTGTTATATGGGTAAAATGTAGACCAGAATGTACTATATAATTTTCCTAGAGAACATGATCTCATCGATTACTCAGAAGCCAAGATAAGTGAGGTTTTTTGTTTCTTAATTCGTTTTTTCATCTAGAGTGCCCCAAGTAGTCATTTGTTGAACTTCAACTATATCAAAGAATTGTTGTATTTTGCGGGACTTTCCATTTAAACCTCTATTTTAAGTGTCTTGGTGGAGTAGAGGCAGTCAAATTGGCATCTGAGTGATTTCAAAGCGTTATTATTGGAAAAATCAATTTTTTCACACTTAAACGGCAAAATCGGAGTGATAGCGTAGTCTGAGTGGAAAATGATGTATGGACGAAATGTAGAGACAAATATGCTCTACAATTATGTTGAAGTAATCATCAAAATCAGTTCAGCGACAGTCGAGATAATTGAGGTTATGTGATATTGAAATTGGTTTTTCGACTGTGGCGCCCCTGGTGTTGGTCTCACGAAGTTCAAATATTCTAGAAAGTTGTAGCATTTGGTGAGATCTTTCGTTTAAGCCCTCATTCATCAAAATCGGTCACATAGAACCGGAGATATGATTTTTTGAATTTCGTGAACTTTGACCCCTCATATCTCCGGTTCTGTTTTAACCACAGCGCACATACGCACCATTTTGGAAACGTCCTAGACTGGACTATAACATACTAAAATTTCATTAACTTGCACAATGCCGTTTTTGAGAAAAGTGACTTTGAATTTCGATGAATTTTGACGCTATCACAGCGCCACCTGTGGTGACTTTTTGAACTTCCATCTGAAAGTGCTCATTGAGACGAAACCAAAAAGGTAAAATTTAGGTCGCTATGTTAATTAGAACCGGAGATAGAGGCCGGTCAATATTCGAACTTTGACCCCTTATAGCTCGGGTCAGGGGTTATGGATCGACTTAAGGTTTTTTTAGTTTGATAGGTATAATCAACGGCTACAACATACTAAAATTTCAGCCCGATGCACAATGGAATTTTTGAGTTATTTAACTTATAAGATTTAAAAAATTTCTTTTTAGTAATAGCGCCCCTAGCGGTGGTTTTATGAACTTGCGATGTTAGAAGGGGAAGTGGAATTTCACGAGGGCTTTCCAAAAAGCCCTCACTTTTTAAATTCTGACAATTAGAACCGGAGTTATGGCCATTTTAAGAAATTTTTTTTGGACCCTTATAGCTCGGGTCAGGGGGGTCGGGGGACCTTAAGTTTGGTATTGATGGAAAGCTCTAAGGCCCAGCTATAACATACTAAAATTTGAGCCTGCTTGATGCCATAGGTGCGAAGCTATTGAGAAAACAAAAAAAAGGGGGTCTTCAAAATGGCGGAAGGAGGGGTGGGGGGTGGGGGGTCAATGCACCAAGTTGCAATTTTCACCCGATATATAACCTTTGCCGAAAACCGCAAGTCGATATCTTTTTTAGTTTAGGAGCTATTAAGCTCCAAAGAGCGGCCGGCCGGCCGGGAACGTAAAATAGCCACATATATATTCGTGATCAGGAAGTGGCGAAACACATTTTGGCCAAGTTTGAGGTCGATCGGACGACATGAAATTTTGTTAGGATTATAGTAGGTGAGATTGTTAAGAATCTCACCTAATACCTTTGAACCATATTTCTAATAACGGTTTTTCAAGGTCAAAAGTGAAAAAGGCTCTAGAGAGCGCATTTCTTAACCGAATGGATTCATGTTGGCCTCTTTGGAAAGGTCTTGGAATTTTTGTCAAGTCTAAACCGGTTCCAATCAGTAATGAACCGATTACTAATTTTTATTCGAAATTTAATTTCATAACTTTTAAACTGTTTTAGGCAATCTTTTGAATGATTTATAAATTGATTCAAAGCTATTGTGAACAGGTAACCAGTAAATAGTGTGAAAGTACATTTAAGGCCTAGTATGGTAAGTGTGCCAAATTTCGGCCAGCTCGCAATTCCGGCCACCTTTTTTGTTCCTCAAACTTCCATGAATTTTTAGTTATCACATACTCTAGAGGTTATACAAAAAATGTGGCTTCGACAAACAAGATGACATGTAAAAGACATTGGAAGAATTCCCGAAGGGCAAGGAACTATGAGAATGAAGGTAGCCGAAATAGGGCACCAAAGCTATGTCTATATTTTTATTCATTTTAAAATGAATTAAGAATGGTTTTAGAGTAAATAAAGACGATAAACTGTCTACAGGGTTCCAAGCAATACTTTTTAAGAAGAATGAGTAAAACAATCAATTTTTATTAAAATATTGCATTTCAAACTTGAGACTTTGGCACTTGCATGCAACTATGCCGAAATTTGGCATACTTACCCTATCTAAGTTACGAACGTTACGAGTTCAAGCATTCCGCAAAGCATGGGACTTTTTGCCACGCATTTTCAAAACATGAAACGTTTTGCAATAAAATAGCTTCAATATAATCTGTTAAGAAATACGCTATCAAAAGCTGTGTAAGTTGCAGTCTATAAACCCATTAAAGAAAATTAATGATTATAGGTAAACCCATTTGGCTTATGGACATTATATCGACCTATACAGCTTCATAACATTTAAACGTGAAATAGGACACGATGAGAGTTTTTTTTAAATATATTTTATTTTTTTTAAATTAAATAGCTTCATAATCATAACATTTAAATATTTACTAAAATAGTTAATTTTGTTACAAATGGAAAAGGGACAGATAATCCTAACCGGCTTATGTAGGTGAGATTCTTAACGTGAGCTAACTCGGAGTGCATGCAAATTCGATTTAGAGCTGAAGTTGAGGGACGCCATTCAGTTATCTTGAATCAAATTCGTGAAATTATACAAATTTTGTATTTAAACCAAAATATCAAGGATTGGGATGAACTGGCACAAAAGTGATATATGGGTGAAATGTAGACCAGAATGTACTCTATAATTTTCCCATAGAACATGATCTCATCGATTACTCAGAAGCCAAGATAAGCGAGGTTTTTTGTTTCTTAACTCGTTTTTTCATCCAGAGTGCCCCAAGTAGTCATTTGTTGAACTTCAACTATATCAAAGAATTGTTGTATTTTGTGGGACTTTCCATTTAAAACCCTATTTTAAGTGTCTTGGTGGATAGAGGCAGTCAAATTGGCACCTGAGTGATTTCAAAGCGTTATTATGGGAAAAGTCAATTTTTTCACACTTAAACGGCAAAATCGGAGTGATAGCGTAGTCTGAGCGGAAAATGATGTATGGACGAAATGTAGAGACAAATGTGTTCTACAATTGTGTCGAAGTAATCATCAAAATCGGTTTAGCGACAGTCGAGATAATTGAGGTTATGTGATATTGAAATTGGTTTTTCGACTGTGGCGCCCCTGGTGTTGGTCCCACGAAGTTCAAATATTTTAGAAAGTTGTAGCATTTGGTGAGATCTTTCGTTTAAGCCCTCATTCATCAAAATCGGTCACATAGAACCGGAGATATGATTTTTTGAATTTCGTGAACTTTGACCCCTCATATCTCCGGTTCTATTGAAACCACAGCGCGCATACGCACCATTTTGGAAACGTCCTAGACTGGACTATAACATACTAAAATTTCATTAACTTGCACAATGCCGTTTTTGAGAAAAGTGACTTTGAATTTCGATGAATTTTGACGCTATCACAGCGCCACCTGTGGTGACTTTTTGAACTTCCATCTGAAAGTGCTCATCGAGACGAAACCAAAAACGTAAAATTTAGGTCGCTATGTTAATTAGAACCGGAGATAGAGGCCGGTCAATGTTCGAACTTTGACCCCTTATAGCTCGGGTCAGGGGTTTTAGATCGACTTAAGGTTTTTTTTGTTTGATAGGTATAATCAACGGCTACAACATACTAAAATTCCAGCCCGATGCACAATGGAATTTTTGAGTTATTTAACTTATAAGATTTAAAAATTTTCTTTTTAAAAATAGCGCCCCTAGCGGTGGTTTTATGAACTTGCGATGTTAGAAGGGGAAGTGGAATTTCACGAGAGCTTTCCAAAAAGCCCTCACTTTTTAAATTCTGATAATTAGAACCGGAGTTATGGCCATTTTAAGAAATTTTTTTTGGACCCTTATAGCTCGGGTCAGGGGGGTCGGGGGACCTTGAGTTTGGTATTGATGGAAAGCCATAAGGCCCAGCTATAACATACTAAAATTTGAGCCCGCTCGATGCCATAGGGGCGGAGCTATTGAGAAAACAAAAAAAGGGGGGTCTTCAAAATGGCGGAAGGAGGGGTGGGGGGTGGGGGGTCAATGCACCAAGTTGCAATTTTCATCCGATATATAACCTTTGCCGAAAACCGCAAGTCGATATCTTTTTTAGTTTAGGAGCTATTAAGCTCCAAAGAGCGGCCGGCCGGCCGGCCGGCCGGCCAGCCGGCCGGCCAGCCGGCCGGCCGGCCGGGAACGTAAATTAGCCACATATATATTCGTTATCAGGAAGTGCTGAAACACATTTTGGCCAAGTTTGAGGTCGATCGGACGACATGAAATTTTGTTAGGATTATAGTAGGTGAGATTGTTAAGAATCTCACCTAATATTAGATGAGATCATATATTCTGTCAGTAGAAGAGGTAAAAAGTTTGGAGTGGTATATCTCAGCTCCTGATGAACATAATTGGATGAGTGAACTATTGTTGGAAAGCTTGGTTCATTAGCTTTCAGAATCTGGTATATGTAATTGGCTATGGGTAAATCATGGTCATCCAGAACCATTTATGTCGAAGAAGACACTTTTTGCAGCGTCATTTTTGACCATCTACTGCTGGGACCAGGAGTGACCCACAATTCTCGCACTTGGACTGTTCGTTAGAGGAACTCAAAGGGTATAATTTGTGGAAGAAACTTTTTTTTTGGACGTCTTACTTTTTTTTATTCATCGACTTTTGCAAGAATTTTAACATTTTATACGCATAGAAAAAAATGACAGAAATCCTTCTATCTCATTTTCTGGACAAACTAATGAAGATATCGACTTGGACTGTTCTAAGTACTCCCCCATAAGTTGATCCAAGGAATCCAAATATCATATCAATTTCATCCCCACGTCTATCCTTCCCCTCCAGAAACCACTCTTTTAGGATTTTTGTAATTTTTTCCTTGCGTGTAAAATGTTAAAATTCTTGCAAAAGTCGATGAATAAAAAATAGTAAGACGTCCAAAAAAAAGTTTCTTCCACAAATTATACCCTTTGAGTTCCTCTAACGAACAATCCAAGTGCGAGAATTGTGGGTCACTCCTGGTCCCAGCAGTAGATGGTCAAAAATGACACTGCAAAAAGTGTCTTCTTCGACATAAATGGTTCTGGATGACCATGATTTACCCATAGCCAATTACATATACCAGATTCTGAAAGCTAATGAACCAAGCTTTCCAACAATAGTTCACTCATCCAATTATGTTCATCAGGAGCTGAGATATACCACTCCAAACTTTTTACCTCTTCTACTGACAGAATATATGATCTCATCTAATATTATACAATAACATTAATTAAGCGAAAATTGACTCTTTGAAAATCTCTCAAATATCCGAAAACCTATAAATAAGCTGGGTTTGAATTTTTAAATTTTGTAAAATATTGTATTGTATTGTATTTATTTTTCATTACCATTGATAATATTTTGCTCATGCTCAACCTATAATACCTTGCGGCCATTGCCATCTTAGCGTTGGTGACCAACCTCCAGGGTGAAAACGATGAAAAACCCTTTCGCACGTTGGATATTGTCAGGATTACACTTTAATATTTTTAATATTAATTCCTGAGTTTGTCCATGAGTGCCTAAGTCAATGATAAAAATAAAGGCCTAGCTATACTAGCTGTTTGGCCATCAGAATGCAGCAAGATATCACAACATACATAGAAAACAAGACCGTAAATGAAATACTCTAACGAGTCAAACAAACTAAAACAAATTTCGTAAAATAGATTCGTTGTGCTTACAAAATAAGCAAATTTCATCAAAGGTAGGGTAAGTGCTCATAATTTTGTCCAGTTTCTTATTTTGGACACTTTGAAGATAACATTGGACACTAAAAATAAATTGATTAAAATGATGGATTTTTATTCCAATATTTGATGAAAAATGAATTCTATCTAAATATTTGTTCATTTTGGAAGATTTTGACACTAAATACGTTAAATTTTGAATATGATTTGAATTGAAATTGCTTTGTTGAAAATTCAGTGTGAGCAATTGCTTACGAGAAATATGACAGAACTTCGTGGCTTACTTCAGTCTTATTTAGTTTTGGTGAAGTACTAACAAAGTTTGTTCGCTGTTTTTGAGTGATATTATTGAATATTCATTGAATATTATGTTGATTCACGTTACTGATGATTTGTACATTTGATCAGAAGTGAGATTTGCCTTGTGAATTATATTTTTCGTGTGAAAAATGGGAAATTTTTTAAGACATTCACCAGTGAGGTGATGATTCTTATTTTGGACAGGTGTTTTTCTCACGAAATTTCGTGAAGTTTTAGCTTTTGTGATGACTAGGTTGGACAAATGCCTGGAGAAACAAAGGAACATCATCTCTACGAAAGAGATGTAGCGAGAAATGCCTTGAAAGGCTCCCGGAAAGGTCAGGGAATGAGCGAATCCGCACGTACTTGGAGTATCGAAGTCAACTCATTTTAATGAATGATATGGAAAGTTTCTGGGCTTCTGTGACATTCTACGTTTCCCTTATATGAACAGGAAGAGGACTTGGTAAGATTGGTTCATAAAATGAAGAACAATGGGCATCCTGTTGAGGCGGATTATCTGTCCAAATTTACAGACAAGTTGTAAAAATTAATAACCAAGTTGTCCAAATTAATAACCAAGTTGTCCAAAATTCGAGTCAAATTCACCTCTACATATCAATTCATTTTTAAACGTATTAGGACAAATTTTAGTAAAAACGAAGACAATAAACCCCTGCCAAGTTTCTAAATAACCCTTCTGAAAAGAGAGTAACAAAAAAAGTCAATTAGTATTGAAAATATCACACTTCAAACTTGGAACTTCGATGCTTATATGCAGACTGTCTAAAATTATAAGCACTTCCCCTATAGCATAATCATGGACATTCCGTAAAGTTGGAATACTTTTTCATCCCTTTTTTAAAATTAAGCTCGTTTTGTACCGCACGCTACTGATGAAAAGGCTATAAAAAATTTTCATTAAATAAATTCACATAAAGTTTCACATGTATTGTGATGCTTTTTAACAATACTCTTGGAAAAAAACTAATTATTTCAAGTTTAATTGCATTTTTTTGTTTTGTTTTCATCATGATGGTTCAATATTTGAATGAAATTTTTCAGTTTATTTGAAAAAAGTCTGGTGAATTGTGGATACTTGTGTGGGATTGTTTGATGTAAAAACAAATTTGCATATATTCTGAATAGAAAAAATTTGAGTAAACTATACAATAAAACCATTAGAATATTTCTAGCATAATGTTCCATATATGAAACAGACTTTTCCAAATTCGAGCATTTCAGAACATAGGGGACATGCATATTTTTAAAATTAAGATTTTTACTCTTCAAAGGATGGGGTTTAATTCATATCAGAATACTTTTGAACAGCCATCGACAGGATATTCATCATATGTCGTTGCATCCTTAAAACGATACGAATAAGTCAACAAAAAAGTTGAATTATTTTGGCTTCACCAAAACTTTACGGTCTTCGTTACCCTTACTTTTTAAATTAATGATTTATCCTTCAAGGAGCCTTAAAACCAAGGGTGGATTATTAGGAATATTTTTTGTGTAAATTCCTGTTGAGGAATTTATTCTCTGAGACATTTTTTACCGGTCTATGAGATCAGTAAATTGATTCTCTGATCTTGATTTAAAGCTCCCGCGAGGAACTCTTGGGGGTAGGCCACTCAAGGGATCATTACTGGTTTAAGTCCGGTGGCGCGACACAGCCATTAGAAACCGTGAAAACCACTGACTGAGAGTCAGTCTGAAGAGAGAACAAATTCTCCAAAGTTTCCAGGAATATTCTTATTAAAGGAAGGGAAGAGTCTGACAGAATTCTGGCTAGTTTTTCCTCTTAGTTTTAGCTCTTCTGCTCAACAGAGACGTAACGGCCGTAACAATTCCTTATTACAAAAATGATTTTTTTTTAAAATGAATCCTACGCTTTTTATATACATAGATATTCGTATTTCGTAAAAGCTTAATGTTCCAAAAAAATGTAACATTATTTTCTCTTAATTCATATTATCAGCAAATTCCTCTGTTTTGAAATGTCACTAAATTGCCCCTTACTTGGGATTCGAAGACCTTCAAGAATTGGAGTAAATTTTCAGTCTTAAACCCGTATTACTAACAAGATTTACAGTATAAGTCTTTTTAAGCCAAACCCACTTATATTACTTAAACAAAAAAACTGTTCTTTAAGCCCTTGCGCGTTGAGTTCAGAAAACTAGGAGGTTATTTAGGAGAAGCCATAAATCCATAGATAACTCTCCTATTTCGCTCCTTACACTAAAAGTATTCTTAGAGTAATTGATGCCCTCCTTTTGCGATGAAATTAAGTGATGTTTATTTATTATTCCTGACACATCTGTCAGTTATTTTCCAATTCATAAACCGTTGATCCAAAGACACTATAGTATTCCCAAATATAATCTAAATAAAGCCATTTATTCTACACCGATTTTGTCATTTTCTGCTCAATTTGAGGTTCATAGTGCGGATCAGTGGCATATAAAGTACCTCCATCTACCGAGATAGCATCATATTCAGCGATACTTTGAATGCATAGGGTGATGGTGTGATTTGTCGAAGGTGGCACCAGAATTATGCAAAAATTCTCTTGTTGAGAATTTGCAAATTTTACCACAATTTCTATTCAAATTGCAGTGATGGTTTGTCGCACTCGACGAGACGTTCCCTGGAATCACATCGTTTGGATCTCTTGCGCAACATTACAGAACTTCTAGGGCGTACATTTCCGTCTCAATTCGTGTTTCCGGTGCTTGGTCATGAGGACGGTCAAAGCGGAAATTTCCGTCGTCTTGGCGAGCTCTGGAGACATTGGTTACCACTGGAAGCACTCCAGACTTTTGAAAAAGGTAAGATGACACATCTCATATAAAGCAATTTCTCTACCGTCTCGACAGTAAACTCTTTTAGTGGTTTTCCATATTTTGAGCAACAACTGCTATAATGGCTATAATATAATATTTTGAAACTAAAAAAAGACTTTAAAGCGAATAAGAAACTGGCGAAAATAGGAAAATTGTATCATAGTCATAATCCAACTCCAATTATTCCTTTGCTGACTTTGTGAATATTTCTGAAACGTCTTTAAGAAAATTCTACTTCAATCTACATTGTTGTGACAATAACATCTCAAATTCCATTAAATCCCTCCTCTGAAATTAATCCATGTTCTAATGAATTGTTTAGCCAAGTGTTTAGCATTATGATCTACAACATCTCTCCAAATTGAATGTTTAAATGCTCATATATCAGATAGATATTTTCTTTAAATTTTCCTAAATGTCACACAATATAAGTATCTCAATGATTATATATTTATCACAATTTAGTTAATTAATTCCTGTATCTAAAAGCAAAAACAAAAACGTGATTGATTGTTGATATCCCGAAATGATGAAAAATAACATGAAAATATTGGTGGAAAAACTTTTTTCCTTGGCATAGGGTTTTTTTTTAACAGTGATTGTGAAAATTTATTGTGGTCATTAAAGTCCTCTTCTTTGACCCCAATACCCTCGAGAGAGCTGAGAATCATTGAGAAAATGCACACATAATTGTGTAGAAATATAATAAAGTCCCAACCAATTTTTTTGACGGGGTTATTAAGAATAACGTCTCATTCTCAATGGACGAGAATAAAAAAAGAACCATTAAAGAAAATCTCATTTCATAGAAAAATTTTATTGAGCATCCCATTTCTCATTATTTGAATTATATAAGACTATCAGAATGATTTATGAGGTTTCATTTTCACCCATTTTTCGCTCTTAAGTATCTCATTGGGCGGGGAAGAATACTTTTCTTATGAGCGAACTTTGGAAGAATTTTCACTTAACTTTATACTTCGGTAGAGGAGCACTGCATCAAAGGTTTTAAGATATTATTTTATTAAATTTCATTTGAAATAAATATATTACCGTGGTTAGGAGCTGCTCAATTTAGATTCAAGAAATTTTGTCGACATTTTTCCAATTGCGATCTTTAATACAAAGTAATATAATGGATGAAATTCTTCCAATGTTTTCTGAAACAAGGCGCTCTAGTGAACTACTCATTATTCCGCCATTTTGTAATTATTTTTTTTGTAAATTTTTAAAAGAAAGTGTCGAAAATTTCACAATGCTCGGTATTTTCCTTTTCTTTTCAAACAAAAAAAATCACGAAAAACTGCAGAGTATTGGCCTAATTCAGGATGTCCTTTAAAGAATAGCTTTAAGATTTTTGATATATTTCTATTCAGATGATATTTTTTTCTGGAAATTTTCTTGTGGAGCCCTATCAAAACGATAAACGATATTAATTTTTTTGTACTTTCTACTAAATGCCAAACAGCTTGACTGATCATTCAATTTCGCACAGTTTGAACCAGTTTCAATCAATTTTTAAGCCAACATAGGCAGGGGAGAGCGCGCTACCTTCGGACGACTCAAGCTTCAGACATTTCAATTTTTTCTCTATGTTCCTTATGGATTTCACCCATAGCTCTTTCCGGAAAATTTGAGGAATTGGACTAGCTATTAAAACATAATATTATTTTGGGCCAAATTAATTTATAACACATTGAAAAAAAAAATGATTTGTGCGAAGCATAAATCGTCCGAAGGTAGCGCGCTTTCCCCTACAAATCTGAATTAAATTTCTTTTGAAAACCGCACATCATCTAACATCTAACTATTTCAAAGCCTCTATTTCATCAATACTTCTTTACAGCAAATCACCTTTGTAATATAAAACGTCGAAACTCTGTCAAATTGACAATTTTTTACGAAAATAACTCTTCAATTTATTTTTAAGGCTAGTAATATGAGTATATTCTTAAAAATAATTATTTAAATATGGAATTAAAGAAACTTTGTTAATGTGTCAACGTCTCTTTTGTGGACTTGTTTTAAGAACAAAAACAGATTGTTTCTTGTGCCAATTTAAATAGTCCTGTCCATTCACTGAGAAAAAATGGAGATGCGATATGCGATTAACTTATTTTCCTCATAACTTTAACACTGTTTAGGTGTAAAAATATATCAACATTTTTTAATGTTAATTTTACACCTTTCTAAGGGTAAAATTAACATGAAAAATGGTAACTTTAATCCCTAATACACAAAAAAAGCATAATATTTACACCGATTTCGGATCAATATTTTAGGGTAAAATAAACATTTCCGGAATGTTATTTTAAATTTTTCGGATTTCTCTCACTCAGTGTAGGTATGGAAACTTACCTCTTTATTCTGAGAAATATTAAATTTAAATACATAATAATTATGTTTCTTTTTTCTTTCATTATAAAAGAATGTTTTGCTTATTATTTAAAACATATTTAAACATTTTCGAAAGATCATCGCTATAATCATTGAAAATAAATAAGTTTAGAATTCTTTGAGAATGCGAAGTAACTGAAGGTCAATGTTAAGATTGTATGTTAAAGTTTATAATACAGAATTAAAGAGAAATCTCAAATGTTCAGTAATTAATTCAATTCCCATTAATACAATTCGTAAATATTTTAAATTACAAAACTTTGTACATACTTAAATAAGTCCACAATGTCTAATTATATTAACTGTAACATATAAAAGCTGCTAGATTATATATAAGTTTGTTTGTGGAAAGATCCAGGACATTGCTATAATAGTACAGGAATCACTTGAAGCTTTAATTAAAATGTTATATGAATTACGTTTTCATCAGTTCCCTTGGTGTTTCTTTTTCCATCTCCTGGATTTATATACGTTGAGAGAGATTTTCTTCTGGGAAATACTCTTTTATGTAGGAAACTGAAGTGAACCTCTTAAGAGGAATGCAAATGTTATATACCCTTGTGGTATGTTTGACAGTGCGGCTACTCAAAAGCTATTCCCATTTCCAGGCGGATACTACACCATTGAGCAAACGAAAAGTCGTCTCAGGATAATAGTGCTCAATACTAATTTCATGCGACAAGAACACACAAAGCTAACACCGAGCCATTCAGCGGCCATCAGGCAGAGACCGAGCAACCCAACGGATTCATCTGAACACACCAATTACTACTATCACCACAGAAATTACTACCATGGCTCCAACAATGGATACTACTCTGCTGTACCAGCCATGGACACCGGTGGTCAGACAAGAGCACTCTCAGCTGCAGAGAGTCATGAATCACAGAGACAATGGGAATGGCTGGAAGCGGTGCTGGCCAAATCCCAAGCTAACAAAGAAACCGTAAGTCTCTTCAAAATCGATACCTTTTTTCTGCATGTTAAATTTCCAAAAAAAAAATCCCCATTTTATATTTCTGGTGACCATTTCGGTAGCAAATGAAGAGAATTTCTGCCGCAATGTTCGTTAGTTTAAAACAAACAGAATCTAATTATTCCCTGCAAATTACTCGTTTGTGAATTGAATAGTATTCAACTCATTTGAATGTCATCTATTTAATTCGCGAATAATGCGATATGTCATGTCGAGAAATCAATTGAAGTTCCAGTGGGCAATTTCTAAAAACAAATATGCAATTCAATGCGCTTTCAATTAGCTGAGATTCTTTACAATCTCAGTTAATTTTGGATGTACACGTTTTTAAAGAATCGCGCCAAAACCACGTTTTTTTCAGTTTCTTTTTCTCAAAATTGGCTCAAACTTTTTCAATTATTTTCGGATATGCTTTGGAGGTAACCAAGGCGAGTATTTCGTCCATACATATTTATGATCGGAAATTTAGCCATTTTAAATTATTGAAGATCAAAGTTTAAATTACTTTGCTTGGCTCATTTTTCAATTGATTTGGTCGAATTTGGATTTTTTGGACACCTTTGAAATTATTTTATCCCAGTTACTTCAGTCAAAATCGTTATTGAATTTGTTAAATAAACGTAATTGATTTATTTTCCTCGATTATGTGGTTTTCTTTTTGGGTAGGTTTTGATACTAATCTCAAAATATTCTAAAATGCACACTTTTTGCCATATTTTTAGTTCAGTATTCATTTCTGATTTGTGAATTAATTTAATCGGTAATAAATCATTACACAATCAGGAATCATTGAAAAACTTAATTCTTGTTGTGAGTTCGAGCATTCTGCAAATCCCGGCATAATTATTTTTGGTATTAATAAAGTAACATTAAGGTATGATTAGAACTCAGGGCTACTTCAAGTAATTTCAGTTAAGTTTAAATAACGTTTTTAAGACCCGCATCTAGTGAAATTTTGCTCTTCGGCCAACTTCTGAAGGTAAAACTCTTCAAAATCTCAAAAAAGATAGAAGGATTCTTGTTTTGAATAAGGGCAATATTTTAAAATGATAGCACTAAATTCAATATATTTCTTTCAATATTCCTCGAAACTTTAGACTTTTAACGAGGTTCCTAAAGGCTATCAATGGTAAAACTTTGAAGCCTTGATTTCTTTTATATTGTAAAATGAAAAATAATATAAGATTTTGAGCTCAAAACCTTTGTAAAGAATGATAGTCTATGCACCTTGATTGGTACAGATAACTTGAATTTTTTAGAGTATTGTAAGAAGAATTCAACAAATTTCAATCAAAATGTTTTCATTTCTCTATTTCAAAAGGTTATTCCCCTGAGATCCGAAAGGGTGGAAAACCATTTGATATGTGTGAGAATTTTTGTACTACCTCCATTGGGTTTCATTCCGTTTATTAGCCAGATACATCGACCCTTAGAGGCCATTTCCTTTCGCTTTTATGCGGAATTACTCTTTTACGGAAATACACTTCATGAACAATTATCCACTGATTTATTGCAGATTTTCACCACGCTATGGTAGAAAAAAATAAATCTGATAGAATGGTTAAAATAAGTCTAATCTAATCTGTCGTAATCTGTATGTCAGGTCATTGTTAGAGCCCAGAGATAATGGAATTGTTGATGGTGGGAAATTGCAGAAAATGATCCGATGGTAGCCTCTGATGACTATATATAGAAATGGTTTCTTTTACCAATGAATATCATTATCATGCAATTCCATTTAAGCAGATAGTTTGAGGAGGATTTTGGAGTGTGGGATATTCTTTAGTGGCATTTAATGTAGAGGAATTTTATCAATTTCCCTTTGCTAAACTATTTCCTGCTTTCCTCGTTAATCTCCATGCTGTGGGACGATTTATAGAGGACTTATGGTTGCAGTTATCATGGGATGGTGTATGATGGAATCCTGCGTTTGAGCATACTGGAGGATTGTTCTGAACTATTTGAGTGTATGGATTCTATGAGTGGAAAATGAGGGTTTAGGGACAAATTAATAATGTTCAAAATGAGATTCCAGACTGCAAAGATCATATATTGGTGTATGATTTATCCACAATTTTCATTGTAGTACTGTTTGTATGGATTAGAGACGAGGGATTTTCTCACTCATTTTCCATGTGGACACAAAATGTTGAAATTTCACATTGTAAAATATGGCTATATGCTCGTATTCTCATGCTCTCTGACTCTCTATCCACATTAATAATCTCTCTGGGGAACATTCCTTTGAGTAAATGAAGAGAAATAGAAGAGTTCCCTTAACATTAATTTAATACTTATTATACATTATTTTACCTAATATATCTAACTATTCCTTACATTTATAATCCATTTGACTCTCATGATACACACCCTTCTTCAGTAAACTTTTAGACAAAGTTGTTGAAAATTTCCTAAGCTCGTGGGAAATGTTCAAGGATACAAACTCCTAAATCTTATTATACCTCTTTATTTGTTCTAAATGCTTCGTAAAAGTTAAAGAGAAAGCCGATATACAATAAAGAATTTAAAATTTCAATTTTTCAAAAAATAAAGTAACAAGATTTATGTATTTTTTGTCTTTAGATTTGCTCACACTGAAATATTTCGCATAAATGAAGCGTTTGTCATAAATAAACATATTTCAGAATAGAATACATATTAATAGTGCAAAATATTGTGCAACATTTTTAGCAGACTGCCCCTCGAATTAATATCAAACTGAAAGATAAAAAAAAACTTTCAGACCTAAAACATTTATATATATTTTTAATTGTAGAGTTATATTTTATATATTCATGAATTTGAACATCCGTAAAGCTTTAATTTTCGTCTACAAATTCCAGACTTAACTCTTTTAAATTTATTCGTTAAAAGTTTTGTTTTATTTTCAGAATAATTCCCATCATTTTCCAAAATTTAATTGAAGTTTCAATTTAATTCTAACTTTATTTTCATTTTCAGAGATCGTTTATTATTGTCGCTTTTCATATACTGACTTTTAGCAATAGTCAGCAAAGCTTAAATTGTTAATTAAAATAGTAAACTAGATTATGGGGATGGAAATTAAATAGTGCGAATTAAAACAAATAAAATAAAGTATATAATTATATATCATTATTATTGTTCATTTAATTATATAAATATTAAAATTTATTGAATTGGCATTATTGTTAATAAATTAAACTTTTATCGCATGATGTAAATTTTATAATTTAGGTAACAAGTAAACATGTTTATTGCACAATCAGGTAAATTAGTTTATTAATTAGGACGCCATACAAATGACCAGCTAAAAGTTTAATTTAGTAAGCAAAACAATATCAATTTAGAACTTTAAAAGCAGCGAATTTGTCAGGGAAATTTTGGGAAAGGGACAACAAAAAGTTTTTATTATACCTGCTAGCATCCTAAATATTAATTGAACACATTAGTTCCATTTTTGGTTTTTTATAGATCAATTATATAATTTTTACTGACCATTTGTTTTGATAATAATTAAAAAATTTAAGAATAAAAATACTCTTTTTTTTTTAATCTTTCTCAAAGTGTCTTTATTTTTAAAATTACTTGGAATTCAATGGCTCACCAGACAGTCCTTGATATATACGTAAACCCGACAGTCCTTCAAACAATTAAATATTTTTATGTTCCTTGAGAAGTTTCTCCATATTCGAAACTCTTCTATTAATTTCCTTGAACATTTTTATGAATAATATAGTCATTTTGTGAGATGAATAATTTCAACAATAAAGAAATTAAAATTCAATTTTTTTATTTTTTATTTTAATCAAAATCTCAAAATGAGAACCTTTAAGAACGGACTTACTAAAAGTTATAAATTTCTTCGAGTGTTTGTAAAACTTTTTGTAATTGCCATTTGCATTGAGATGCCTATTAACTTTTTATTGAATTTTCAGTAAAATATATATATTTTGAAGGGACCAATTGTATGACCTAAATTTTATAAGAAAATCTATGACATTGCAAGAATTTCATTAGGAATAAATAGAGTACTGTAAAGTTTTACTTTAATTCTTCTCAGAATTTGTACAATGGATCCATAACATTTTACAAAACTGTTGACATAATACAATAAAAAGATGATGAACATTTTAATGTTGGAATAAGTTCTTGGTCAATCATAAACTGTTTTATATGCATTTCGGAGTTTTAAAATCAATTAGTTTTCTTAATGTTGGTCTGAATGGGAAGGAGATTTTTACCGACGTCTTTGGGTTTGGCGTGGTTAGGGAATTGTGAGAAAATATATTGGAAAATTTGACCCCATCTAGAAACATATTGCATAGCTTTAGAAATTATATGAAAGATTATTAAAAATTTCATCTGATATGCACTGATTTAATTCTGTACTACCCCATATCCTGAGAAAAATGCTTTGATAGACTGGTAGAAGGGGTCATCGAAGCTTGAAAATCTATCTCTAACTGTATTTAATTTAAACCGGCAATATACAGATGAAGAAACGCATAAACGAACAACAAGCAAAACGCAATTTTCCAGGAAAACTTTTAATTCCATGATTTGGCTGTAATAGCTTGAGCAGTATTTTGTTAAAGGTAGTCAGTAAAATTAAAAAAAGAATAAATTGTTATGTTAGTTTGGTTTGAAGAGATTTTGATCTATCACTTTTAAGGTTTCTTTTGACCAAAATTGATTTTCTCATTGACCAGTCTGCTAGATTACTGAACAAAAATGTCTAATCCATTTTCATTTCATATTTAAAATCAGGTTTAATCTCATAAAAAAATTAAACTGATCATTAAATTATACCCAAAATTTTCGTTGTTTAAAAATCATAATTTACTAGTGGTCTCACTTTACAGTTCGTACAATTAAATTACAAAAAGCATATTTTGATTTTATTTTATTAATATTTTATTTATTTTTTATCATAGCAAAATTCAACGAAGCCATTTATTTTAATTGTTTATTATTATTACATTTCGAACATTCGAGTAGAGTTTTTATTTAGTGATGGGAATATCATTTAATTGCCTATGAAATACGTTTCAGGTGTTTCAGCATTTGTAGCGAATTAAAAAAAAATGGAAAAAACATTTAACATAAAATGAATAAATATTCAATGGCGTAAATAGCTCCAATTAATTTTTACCTATCGCTATTTCTGGAAATGCTCATGATTGAGATTCTATAAACAATGTTAATTAATAATGTGGGCGCAATTAAAAAATTAAATCTGTCCCTTCGAGCAAATTTTACAGAGTGTAGGAATTTTGATTGAAAAGTTAATAAAAATAATACGAACTTGCTGAGAAAGTTCAGAGTTCATCTTGTTTAGGGGTCTCTTCTAGAGTGCCAAAGAAAAAGCCATTGTGGCCAAAACGTGTCAAAAGGCGATGAAAAAAGGTTGTAGAAGCCACCAAAAGTGCCACTCAATGGGAAAGTGTCACAAATTTGGTGGATACTGCAAAAAAATTCTAAATTTATTTTCACCTCTCTTTTGACCTAAAAGCCAACATCTCCATGCCACATTCTAACACATTCTGGGCAAATTCTGTCATTTTTTTTGCTGAGATCTTCAGCAATTTGCGCGTGTCCTTAAGCACGTGCTTTATCAAATTTGCTTTTCGAGAGCGACAGATGAAATAAAAGCCAAAGTCGGAAGAAAAAGTCATTGTGCCTCTTTCATCTCAAACATCCAACGTGTGCTTGCTTTAAAGTGAAAAACGATGGGCTTTTGTTATTCTTCACGGGGCTGTATTCATCCACGATGTTAAAGGAAAAATTCTATTTATATGTCATGGGTGCTATGTATAATTTTCTCGTATCGTCCATGATAAAATTTCATGTGCAAAGTGCGCGCGAGAACAGACAAAAAGTCGTGGAAGAGAGGATGAAAGGGGAACAAAATTACATTTGCAACGTGACTTATGCTGTTATTATATTCTCAAGCTTTTCCACCCTCTCATCACAACTCTTCTCGTTTCTGCTGGTGTTAGCAAGAGCGAACGCAGGGACGTTTGTATGTCAAGTTTCCAAACAACACAAAATGATGAGAGATTGCAAGGTTAAGCAAAAAAATTGACAATCTTTTCTTAGACAGGTTGCATACATGTAAAATTATTGCGTGTCTCTTAAGGCCCCTACACATTGTCAGACATTGCGTCAAAATGGAGCATTTTGAAAGAAATGACTTACACATGCTTAGGATAAGTGCGTCAAAATACTAAATTATGACATAAATTTCTCAAAATCTGTAATGGCCTCTATACACTAGAAAAATCTATGTCTATATTGAAGCAAATTTCCTACGTCTATGTGGGGAAAACTCCTCAATATGGACATAAATTTCTCTGGTGTACAGAAGCCATAATAGCCATCAAACACTAGATAACTTTATGTCTATATTTTGGAATTAATGAAGAAATTTTGACAGTTTATCCTATTATAGTCTCTACAAACTAGAGAAATATATGTCCATATTGAAGCAAATTTCCTACGTCTATGTGGGAAAAAAGTGTAGCGGCCATTAGGGGCGTAAAAACTTTGCTTCAATATTACTTATACATATCATCAAACATTATTTTCAACTGCTTGAACGCAAAGAGAAAGCAATTTCTGTTTTCTAAACAGTATGATATATTGGCTACCGGCCTTCGGTGACACCTCATAAGTCTATATTATCTAGCGAACTGACTTACCTAAATCACCCCACAGCCCTTTAATCCTCACCAAAAACATGTTTTTTTTTACATATCTGAAAATGTATCGAAGCCTTTGCAATGATTTTCGGACATACTTTGTAGTTAGTCCAGCTGAACGTTTCGTTCATGGACCGAACACCTATGACCGGTAAAATCGCCACCTTTCATTTTTCAAGGCCAAAATTCAACCCATGTGGAGGGCCTAATTTTCAATGGATTTTATCAAGTTTGGATTTTGTTTTTGAAAGGTCTTGCAATTCTCAACTCGACTGCATCGGTCACAATCTATTATGAATGAGTATAATTCTCTAAATTTAGTACAAAACTTTTTAAAATACTCTCTTTTTCAGTTTTCAACTCCAAGATGGTTTTATGTTGATGTATAGGCACATTTAAAAATATATAGGGTAAGGGCTCATAATTTTGCCCAGTCTGCTTATAAGCATCGATGTTCCAAGTTTGAAGTGCGATATTTTCGATACTAATTGACTTTTTTCGTTACTCTCTTTTCAGAAGGGTTGTTTAGAAACTTAGCAAGCTATTTATCGTCTTATTTTTACTAGAATTAGTTTTAATACGTTTAAAAATGAATTGATATGTAGAGGTGAATTTGACTCTTATTTTGTCCAACTTGGCTGTAAATTTGGACAGCTAATCCGCCTCAACAGGATGCCCATTGTTCTTCATTCTTCATCTGACATTTCCGGGAGCCTTTCAAGGCTTTTCTCGCTACATCTCTTTCGTAGAGATGATGCTCCTTTGTTTCTCCAGGCATTTGTCCAACCTAGTCAGCACAAAAGCAAAAACTTCACGAAATTTCGTGAGAAAAACATCTGTCCAAAATAAGAATCATCACCTCACTGGTGAATGTCTTAAAAAATTTCCCATTTTTCACACGAAAAATTTAATTCACAAGAGTCACTTCAGGTCAAATTTACAAATCACCACTAACGTGAATCAACACAATTTTCAAATAATATTTAATAATATCACTCAAAAAAAGCGAAGAAGCATTGTTAGTACTTCACCACAGCTAAATAAGACTGAAGTAAACACGAAGTTCTGTCATATTTCTCGTAAGCAATTGCTCACACTGAATTTTCAACAAAGCAATTTTAACTCAAATCATATTCAAAATTTAATGTATTTAGTGTTAAAATCTTCCAAAAAGAACAAATATTTAGATAGAATTCATTTTTCATCAAATATTGGAATAAAAATCCATCATTTTAATCAATTTATTTTTAGTGTCTAATTTTATCCTCAAAGTGTCCAAAATAAGAAACTGGAAAAAATTATGAGCCTTTCCCCTATTATTTAAAATTTCTTTCTTTGGGAGTTCGAGTAGCTCGCCATGCCTCCGACGGTTTGCTACCCCCGCTACTCTTTTTTTAATTTTTCAGTATTTACGCATTTTCTCATCTTTCATTCTCTTCTTTTCTATGTATATGTTTATTTCTGAAAGACTCAGACAACACAACAAGTGTTTTCAATGGGTCGAAGATAATATCCTAAAAATCAAAATCCTGACAGCCAAAATCCCAAACACCAAAATCCGGAAAGCCAAAATCCGACTTCTTAAAATTGTCATAGCTACTCCTATACTGTTGCACCCACGTTTGCTGGAAGCAAAGGGAAAATGTCTGGGTTTGTGAAATTATTCCACTCATTATCCTCTGTTAATTTCAAAATTTTGACCATTTGGGATTTTAGCTGCCACCGGTTTTCCGCATGAACGTCATCTGAGTCCCTAAACTCTCTTCCGCGCTTTCTGTGTAGCGTTTATCGTTTTTAATTACGGAAGCCTTTCATCTTTGGGAGATTTCTTTTATTTTATCATCATCATAATGATTTTCAACCGCTTATCTCTATTGGGTTCGCGTGCCAATGACATCAAGGTTAATGGCCCACGTCTGTCTATCCTCCGCTACTTCAGGCGGAAAATTTCTCGCAAATATGTACAAGCCATTAGAAAGATGAGGCCTTTGATCAGAATAAGAAAAGTAAAATTTTGTCAATAAAAAATAAAATATAATAATTGATAGAATTTTCCAACAACATTGTATTTTAGGAGACTAAAAACTTTGCTATTTGAAGTTAATTCTTAAATGTCTTATTTTCCTCTTGATACTCTTCTATATATCGTGAGTTACCGTGAAAAATTTAGTCAAAAGAAAATCCAATTAAATCAGTGTTCAATTAAGAACTCTAAATACACTTTTTTAAGCTTTACAATGTCTAAGTGTATTATAATTAACCTGTCTTTCTAAAAGTTGACCCGTTATAGCCCCTTACTACTTAATAATCTTTACCTTCATTCCCTATCTATACCCTTCTTGTAAATAGTTATAATCACGCATTATTGTGCATTTCCTTTGAAAGCTGTCCTAAAAGTAAAGTGCTCGAACAATCCAATCATTCACAAAACCAATAAATTATAAGTATAGGGTAAGTGTGCCAAATTCCGGCCAGCTTGCAATTTCGCCCACCTTTTTTGTTCCTCGAATTTTCATTATTTTTTAGTTTTAGATACTCTAGAGATTATACAATGCAAAAGAATAAAAAAATGTAGCTTTGAAAAACGAGATGACGTGAAAAAGACATTGGAAGAATTCCCGAAGGGCAAGGAACTATGAGAATGAAGGTGGCCGAAATAGGGCACCAAAGCTATGTCTACATTTTTATTCATTTTAAAATGTATTAAGAACGATTTTAAAGTAAATAAAGACGATAAACTGTCTACAAGATTCTAAGCAACACTCATTAAGTATAGAAGGAATGAAAAAATCTATTTCTATTAAATATATTACATTTGAAACTTGAGACTTTGGCGCTTGCATGCAACTATGCCGGAATTTGGCACACTTACCCTAATATTACTCTAATGGCCTATACATATTAGAGAAATGTGTGTCCATATTGAAGCAAATTCCCTACTGAGCGCTTGTTTAGTAAGAACTCTTCAATATGGACACAAATTTCTGTAGTGTCTAGAAACCTTAACGCATTGAATCTGGTTGCTTTTAAGGATTTTTACAAGTTTTATGAAGAATCCTCCAATCTTACAGTGTTTAGCATTACCCTCTTTGAGAGCTTGTATGGTATGTGAACCTTTTTTCTCTGAAATGACTGACTTTGTCCGCGACAATTGTTGGTCTCTGAACAAAAGTGGCTTTTTCTTGGTTTGAATACAAATTGTTGTATTACCGTCATATGTTTCAGGAGACATTCATGGCCTTATAGAGATTGCTCTAAGTATAACAGAAAAGAAAAACATGGACAAAAAAATTCAAAAGGAGAAAAAAATAATAACATGAGAGATCTACAAAACTGAGGAACGTGATTTCTGCTTTTGCTTTTTATTTATATTTACCATCTTGGGAATCCCAATCCTAGCAACGTTGTCCTCTAATGAAGAAAATTATGTTGCCACTTCTATTTTATACATACGACAACTGTTTCCGCCAAAAATTCACCCAAACTCAAAAATAGTTGAGAGATTTTTATCACACAATTGTGCAACTTAGTATCCAAATGCTGTGAATTTTTGGCGAGGTAGAGTCACTTTGTCTCACTGTCTTCCCAAAAGCTTTCTATTTTTCCCATGCTTTCTTCCTCATACAAGGTAGAAGATAGCTTGTATGAAATATTAAGTGGAAGTTACTTAAAGTTTCCGCTGTTATATAGAATTATTTTTCTAACGGAAAATTCCACTATACTCATATATAACAAGGTTGGAAAATTAAAACTTTAGATGTGTGCGGGGAAAACCGATTCCACAAACTTAGAATGTGCGAAAAGTTTCCTTTCTAGTAAAGAAAAAATTTTAGGATTTTTAAAATATTTGAAATATAAGTATAGGTACAGTTTTTGAACTTTAAAGAGGTTGAATTTTCTAAACTTACTTTTAAATTATACAAATTGATAATTAGTGAAAGTTTTGCTATATTAGTATTAACATTTTTAAAGAGAAAAACACGATGTTGGTCAGTAAATAATTCAAATTTTATGAGTTATAATTCACTTTAAGCAATATTCTTGTTCCTAGGACGATTCATAATTAAATATTTTTTCATTTAACAGTGATTTCAATTGCATTTCTTTGTTACAAATACCTTCTAATTGCCTCTACACAATAGAGAAAATTATGTCAATGTTGAAGCAAACTACCTACGCTGGTGTATGAAAAACTCTTTAATATGGACATAAATTTCTCTAATGTGTAGAGGCCATAATTGAAATGTTTGCTGACCAATTTTTTTAAAATACTGACCAAAATATTGCAGCCTTTTACTATATGGATATTAGAGTCTAATGACGTCTACACACTAGAGAAATTTATGTCCATATTGAACAGATTATACAACACAAGCGTAGGAAATTTACTTCAATATGGACATAAATTTTCGTGGTGTGTAGACGTAGAGACTTGTGACTTAATTATACTAACTCAGTTCAGATTTGGTTATGAATGCCAGTTCAATCCATTATTTGAATAGACATGTTAAGCTTCTTGAATGTTAAGATAATTAATACGTTCATTGAGAAAAAAAGAGGATGCGATTAACATTTTTTCCTCATAAATTTAACACATTTTAGGTGTAAAAATATATCAACATTTTTTAATGTTAACCCTCTAACGGGTAAGACCGCCTCCAGGCGGTCTTCACAAAAATCACATTTACAGCGACAATAAAGGTTTTATTTATTTAAAAGTGCTATAGTGCCCTCGGTAATAGTCTTATAAACATCTCTTGAAACTTAGTATATTTATTTAAAAAATTTGAAAGAAGTAAAAATGTGAATTTTAGAAGCAAAACGTGTTTCAAAAAAATTTTATATTTTCTCACCTAGCGCCTAAACTAAAAGAGATAATCAAGAATGTATAGTTTCTTGACTTTATTGGATTATAATTATCTTAGAAAACATTGTTTTATAACTTTTTTTTCGCATATTAAAGAAAACACCGTTATAGGGTTAATTTTCCACCTTATTAACGGTAAATTTAACATGAAAACGAGTACATTTTACCCCTAATACACATAAAAAGGGTAATATTTACACCGATTTCGGATCAATACTGCAGGGTAAAATTAACATTTCCGGAATGTTATTTTTACCTTTTCGGATTTCTCTCAGTGTTAGATTAATTTTGTTCCACATTGAAATATGGTGGTTATTATAAAAATATTTTCTATGAACAATATATTTTATCTCATTTTGTGTTTAATTTTATCCCATTGAAAGTGATTGTTTCTATTTTTCTAACGAAAAAATTAATTATCACGATAAAAAAATTCTATAATGTAATTGAAATTTCGAAAACTTTCAAAATCTGATATTACTACCAAATAGAGATAGAAACTATCTCGTAATGCGATTAAGTTTACCCTAAAATGGAGAAAAAAATTCAATGATAAAATGGATAAGAAAAAAAACACAAAATGTGATTGAAATAATTACAAAATGGAGCAGAAATCATTCCAGAATGTGAAACAACTAATCGTGAAACGGATTAGATTTATTTTCAAAAACTAATAAAAAAAATTTCATAATGGGATATAAGAAATTCTAAAATGAGTGTCAACACAATCACAAAATGAGATGGAATCAATCCCAAAATGGGAATGAATTCAATTGTAAAATGGAATAGGACGAATAGAAAAATGGGATAGAATCAATCGCAAAATGGAATAAAATCAATTCTGTGATGCGAAACTATTAATTGCAAAACAGAATACATTCGATTCCATAAAAATAGGATGGTATCAATTACAAATTAGGATTTAATTCAATCTAAAAGCAGGGTGAAGTCAATTGCAAAATGTGTTAAGTTTGTTTGCAAAACAGGGTTAGATACTTTTATAAATGCCACATAATCAACTTCAAAATAGGAATGCATCTAATCATTAATGGGATAGACTAACACAGATATTGTAGAAATTGAGATTGCGAATAATCTCAGCTAACAAGTTCAGTAGGACTCATTTGCAAAAAGGTGATAGAAACAATCACATAATACGCTAGAATCAATCCCAACATGCGAGTAAATTCAATTATAAAATGGGGTAGATTCGACTCTAAAATTAGAATGAATATAATTCCAAAATGGAATAGAACCAAATACAAAATGAGATGAAATCAATTACAAAAGGAAATAAAAATCTATTCCGGAATATGTGGAATAAATTCGATTTTAAAAGAATACAATGGAATCAAACTCCAGACAGGATTTACTTCTACCTAAAACAGAGATAAAATCAATTGCAAAATGGGGTAAAATCGGTAAAATCGATAACAGCATGTTCTAAATAGCAATCCAAAAATGGGACTCAGATCTTATAAATATCACAAGTATCTCAAAATGTGATATGTCCTATTGGTCTTTTTTTTTAAATAAATTTTGATAGGTACTGCAAAATTATTAATGTAACCAAATTTTCCTAAATATATGAAAAGGGTTAAATGATGTGTATGGTGTGTGATGTACCAATTTCACCACACAGAATCTTCCCTTGTGTTCTCAGTTCCTTGTGTTATGAATAGATCTTCAGGAGGATATGTATAAAAGAAGCACTTTCTCAAGTTGCTTCTTTTCACTCTCTTTCCGGTCTCAAACGCCCGCGCTGCGACTTTTCCCACCAGAAAGTTTTCGTGACAAAAGAGATAGGAGGGTAAGTGAGAAATGAAAGCGCGGGAAAAAAGCTTATTATAAAGAATCGCACAACCAACACCGGAAATACTTTGAATAGCTCACAGGATGGAACATTTATGAGATTGTGGGGGGAAAAATTGCGTGTTTATTGGTGTACAGGAGGAAGTAGTACCTTGCGAAAAGTTTCAATTGTTTCCCATCACTGGAAAATTAAATTGTTGGCCAATACTCAACCCCCTTTATTCTGATGAATAAATCACATTTAAGCGCACCATCAACTTTTTCATTTCACAATTCCCCCCCTCCCCCCCATCATGCCCTCACCGCAACCGACTTCTTCTGCACGTTCAATGGCATATAGATTGGGATTTTGAACGTGGGGTGGTTTTTCTTTTGGGAAAATTCTCAAGTTAACCAACCCCAGCTGCGAGATGTATAAAAGTCAGTCACCCGCTGAACCATATTTCTTTTATTATTTGAAAGAAACAGAGCGGAATAAAATACACAGGGAATAGTAGATGGGGGAGGGAGAAAGTTTTTGATATAGAATATATCAAGTGGAACACATTTAACCTCTAAGGGTGTCCCCAAACTCCCGCGCAATCTTGTAAGAGTCACACAATTACATCAGTGATTTCATCGATATTCGAAGCTTTCTGCTGAATAAATTGCTGGAAACTCTAAAGACATCCTCAATTCTCTGGTAGAATAGAAGAAAATTTTCGAGGCGAAGAAAAATTACATTGTTTTCTGGGTAGATACTTCTTATAAAAAGCTCCAATGGAGCTTTCTATGCTGGAAAAGTTTCTATAAACGGCAAAAAAAACACATACAACTTCACTTCACTAACTTTGCGCTCTTGTAATTTTCACCATCGACTTTCCCATCCACCCACAACACCATTCAACACTGGTGATTTTCTGTCACTTCTCGAAAATACCCCTCCCTATTATGTTAAACTGGAGCGTCTTACAAAGTGGAAAAAATATGAAATTTTCATGGAAGTCCCATTAGCTAATTTTCAACAACTGCCGACAAATTTTTCCCATCAGCAATTTTCAATTCCGGAAGGGAATTGAACTTTCTGCAAATGTCCTAGAAAGGGTGACACAATTGACACAGACGTTTCACAATAAGAAATTACCAGATATATCTTTAGCGACGATTAAGTCGATGTCGACTAGAAAAAATAAGATTTCTCTTCCGAGAATTTAATCCTTTAATGTTGATCCTCTACACAGAAAATATTGTTTATAAATAGAGATAAGCCTTTTTATTTTATTATGTTATAATTAGTAGATTGGTGAGGAATAAATCAATTTGGTTAATAAATCGATGGTTGGGTCAGCAACTGTGCTAACTGCATTTGCTTTAGTCTGCATTCGTTGCAAATGCCACGCAGCGATGCGTCATTTACAACGAATGCAGACGCAAAGCAAATGCAGTTAACTTAGTTGCTGATTCAAACCGACGAAATATTTCATTCGTTCTGAAAACAATCGCAAATTTGCTAAAACATTTTATGAAAAAAAATGTTGGACGTTTTTCGGATTCAGAGATTTATAAAGGTCAACAAAAATTCTATTTTAAAATTTTTCTGTCAATAAAAGGGGTGACAATGCGTCCCAAACTTTGTGAATGGCTCAAAATCATGACTTAGATGCTATCTTTTAAAAGTACTTTCGCATCATATACTGTTTACCGGTTCTTAACCGATTTAAACACATTTGTAGATCACTCGAAAGATCCCAAAAAATAATTTTAAGAGTAGTAACATTGATTTATAAATCACTCAAAATATTGCCCAGAATAACTTAGGACTAATATAATTGAATTTCGAATAAAAATTAGTTTTCGATTATTAACCGGTCCATTACCGGTTCAAAACCAATTGGAACCGGTTCAGTTTTGTCGGAAATTCTAAGATCTTTCCAACTAGCCCAAACATGACCCCTGATAAATGCGCTCTATAAAACCTTTTTAACATTTAACCATGAAAACCCGTTATAGGAATGATTCAACGTTCAAATATCCGCCTGGGTAATCGCTAAAACATATCCAAAATTGAAAAAAAATCGCACACAGCGTTTTTTTTAACTTATGGGGGGAGGTCAGCCGAAAGTCCCAAGTCTCTATCTCTCACCATTTTATACCTAATTTATATTGAAAATAAAACGCAAATTGTTTTATTTTCAAACGAACTTTAGCAATTGTCGCTAAAGTTCATATCTTCATATTTTAAAAATCCACTCAATCTATAAAAATGTATGAACAAGCGCCTGGCAAGTTGGCCTTTTTATATGGAGCTATTTGAAGCCAATTCCTAAATTGATCTCGGACTCAGCTCACAGTGCTCCAAGGCAAAAATTTATTTGAACAAAAATTTAGTATATTTATCCCTCTATACGGAAAGATATCTTATAATACGAAAAAACTTCTCAGTTTTTAAATATTTAGCATAACGCTCACGAGTGCAGAAAAATTCCCGTACGTATTTGTACGTGAAAGTAAGAAATTGGCTTCAACTTTGAAGGCTACTCGCCGGGGACTAGTGTATGAAATACCTACAGCAAGAATTTGCCAAAGAAGTCACTTAATGGTTCCGTTCAGTAAAAACCTTTCGAAAAGAAAAAAACCACTCCAAAGCCAAGCCTAACCTATTCGAAAATCTACCGGAAGCCTGAAGTGCAAGTTCACGTACTCGCCGCTGTAACGCTGATTGTTCTGTCATTTAGAATTTGGGTATTCTTGTCACTTCAATCATCAACAATATCAATAATAATCTGTAAACCTTTCGCTACAAAAAGTGAACTTTTGTGTAATTTTGTGGAAGTTCAGGATGGCAGAATGTTTGAATTGCAATTTTATAAAAATAAATGTTGTCTTCATGAACTTTCTCATTTTTCTGTAATTTGTCGGTTTAAAAAAGATTCGAGCTTCCAACGGGGTTTTTAAGTAAGTTCTCCCTTATATACATTCGAATCGGTACAGAAAAAAAACCTTAACCGGAGAGAGCTTTCAAATCAGGAAGGTTATTACTTATTACTGAACGAGAGTAATAAATTATAAAAGAATTTAATATGCGACAGGAATATTGCGAGCCTCTGTGCCCTATTTTCTCACGATTATATGAAGTACATAATATAATCGTAAAACGTATGCTCGAGACACTTCAAAATTCGGACAAGAATTACTCCAACCACTACGGGGACAAAACGAGAAGTAAAAATTTTGATTTTCGAAATTGATCTTCGAATTTCATTTTTCGTGGGGAAATTCCTTCTGTGGCTGCTTGGATTGATGATTATTAATTACGTTTTTGTATATATAATACAATTTTGAATTAAGGTTAAATCTCTCTTGTCAACATCTCACTCCAGAGAATTCGAGTAAAATTACTTAGTTATAGTTACAAAATTTTTCTACCTAGATTTGGAGAATCAGTTGAGATAAAAGTTTCTAAAAGAATGTGAAAATGTCTATTTGTCTATTCACAGCTACAGTTTTATTCTCCAATAGTGTTGGCTGAAAGGTAAAATGAACTCTTCTTATACAAAATGTCGTTGATGTACAAGGAATTGAAGCTTAATTGCGAATTTTCAAACAAAACTTTCATTATAAAGTCGCCTTAGGGGAAAGTCGAGCACCTTTGAAATTGGGCTTTTTTTATATTTTTAAACAGAATTGAGTTTTGTCGTTATGAAATTTAGCTTCTCAACTGGTTTGTGGAACTAAATTGTATAATGATAAGGTCAAGCTTAATTTTAAAATAAGAAAAAGAAGCTAATTTTAAAGCTGTCCCAATTCAAAGGTGCCTCACATCCCCCTATGTCAACAAAAATAACTAGATTTTCGTTTGCTCAATAGAGAATGGTAATGCAAATTTTGATTTGTATTTGTACAAAAAGTGACAGGTGTGATTTTAATTTAAATCCACCGCAGTTTCATAAAAAGTTTGTTTTTGTATGATTCCAAGAATCTAAAATTCACAAATTTTTATATCAAAGAACCAATTTTAAAAATTATTTTATATTTCCATAACAAAAGCAATTAGTAGAGGAAAGGAGGCCTATTTTGAAATTTATGAAACAGAATTTGTACCTCAAAATTTCCAAGGATACCCCGTGTGAATACAAAATAAATAAGTTGAAGACTTTGATCCTTATCTCTTGATGCTTTTATCTTGATATCCAATCAGAAAATGCAGATGAGGTTGCCTTTCATCTTCCCTGTCAATATCTCAAAATGATTGGCAATGGATGATTAAAATTGAGTTGTAGAGAAGCTATGCTAATGCAAATTCATCCTATTTTTTTACAAAGATTTTTTTTTGTTATAAAAATTCACCCCGAAAAGAGTGGAAAAATCAGCCTCCGTGAACAATTATGCTGAGCTTTGGCAAAAAAAAAAGATCTCCTCGCGAAAAATCATGCAAATTATTCATTTAAATTTTGTGGATGATTTTGCAAATTTCAGTGATTTCCGGGAAGAAAAAAAAGAGCTGTTTTTGAGGGCAGGAAAATTTCCCCAATGTGTTGGGTGAAAGAGGTTTTTGTGAACGAGAGGTGGAATTTAATTTTCATACATCCACATACCATTAATAATGTACTTGAGGGAGAAACTTTAAAATTGCATATCGACACGTAAATTTATTTCAGTTCGTGATAAACAGGCATGTTTGAGGGTCTTTTCTCCAACACAGGCACTTCTCTATTTAAAATTAAAATTATACCATAGCACAATATAGCAATAATGTGGGTGATGGAGAGATGAGGAAAATTGTTGCAATTAATTTATAGCAGAAAATGTGTTCCCACAGCGAACAATTTTGATCACCTGAAAAAAGGTGAATTTCTCTGCAAAACGTATCCCACGAATGAGGCCCAAGAGTGAGGTTTTTGGTCTCCCCAAGAGACCTTTCACGTGATCCTATGGGTTGAATGATGCCCCTATGCTCCCAATAAAAGACACTTTTATGTGTTTACCAGAGACATTTTGCTTCATAATTGCCAAATATGAATTAAGAGACTTTCCCAACCATACCCCCCTGGTACCATTTTCCCCCAAAAAGGGAAATTAATTTACAAGAAAGAGAGTTTCAAGGGCATTCCTCACTGAAGGTTACAGTGTAAAATGCTGCGCACTTTAATTTTGAAACTCAAAGGATCGAGGCATTATTCTTTGGCAAAATGTTCTATTTTAGGAAAATATGCTGCGGGAGCTTTTGCAAATAAATCTCTCATTTACCACTTTTACCGATTTATTTCCAAGTCACGGGTAGGAGTTATCTTATTTAGAAGTCGGCGAAAAGTCTCTAAAAGACTGTAGAAGTCAATTTAAGTCGTCTTCAAGACAGAAATTATTCTTCAGTAGAAAGTTGAAGAGAGAAAGCTTTTACCAGGCGTCTCCACTTCGTATACACATACCGCTAAATTTTCTTGCCTTTCTCTCTTCATTTACAATAATTTAGTTTGCTGAAGGGTATTTAATTAATTCTGATAATAACATTTGTCGATTAGTATAAAATGTATTGACAATTATTAAATTGGAAATATCTTACGCTTTTAACCAAAGTAGCATTTAATGAACTACGTAATTAAATTGTGCATATTTTTGAAAAGTAAGAAATAACCACTTTGTAATAATAAATTAAGACTTACCATAAAATTTTCTATTGGAATACGGTCACTGAGAGAAATCCGAAAAAGTTAAAATAACATTTCGGAAATGTTAATTTTACCCTGCAGTATTGATCCGAAATCGGTGTAAATATTACCCTTTTTAGGTGTATTAGGGGTTAAAGTAACCCTTTTTCATTTTAATTTTACCCTTAAAAAGGTGTAAAATTAACATTAAAAAATGTTGATATACTTTTACACCTAAATAGTGTTAAAATAATGAGGAAAAAAAGTTAATCGCATCCTCTTTTTTTTCTCAGTGGTGTTATCATTACGCTATATAACATTGTAAGTATCTTCAAAAATATTTTATCAAAATTATCGTAAAGAGATACTTTTATTGTTATTCGAATTACTAGGGGAGACTGGGCCATAAAGACACGAAACGGGTATTTTAATAACTTTTTTTAAAAGCTATTCTATCAGCCTAGAAATTTCTAATTATCGTAGTTTTATAGGAAATTTACTAGTCTACAACTTTGTGAAAATTATTTTCTTTTATAATATTTTGTAAGGAAATACATCTATCGAGCCGTTTTCTAAAAGGTAATTTTGTGATCATTCTCAAAAATGCTGGGGCAAATAGTATCAAGCTCGGGGTAAAATTATCACATTTTGATTCGTTTTATTACGGGGTTCCGTAAATTAAAAAAAAATGCCTAGGTGGCATATTCTCACAGGAAATTTATTCCTCTGTACCTTTGTAAAACAGTATTTTCTCTATCTGAACGAGAAAAGCGCTTTTCAAGTTATTTTCAAGGCTATTTTTGGCAATTCTATTCAACCATTCCGAAAGGGCAAAAATGGCGAATTGGGAGAGATGAATTTGATGAAATCTGCCAAAGAATTCCCGAGAAAATGTCATTTCAGTGCAGAATAAAAACAAAACAAAAGAAATACAAAACAAAAGCCAAACACCCTTTATGGATAGGTTTTCTTTAAATTCTCTCTGTCAGCATACCCATCTTCCCATGTAACGTGGCCTACGTGCTTATATATGGTCGCAAAATATACAACCAATTAAGGAACTTTCCATCGTTTCCGTCCTGGAGGTTGGAATCGACGCTAAGACGGCGATGACCACATGTGGAGTGGGACAAAAAAACAGAAATGACAAACAAATCAATGAATCAATCAATAAATGGAAAGAAGTGTTTTGTATTCTTCTTTTTAAAATAAATATCTCAGACTTAGTAAAATTGGACAGAATTTTTATCCTCTTGAATTGGGCTGTGCGTATTATTTTATTTTTCTCGGATCTTCATCACCATCACTGTCTACAACAATAAGCGGCGACGCATGGCAATGATATTTCTTTTTGCCGTGAGACATCAGAAATTTCTTTGGTTTTTGTTACTTTTTGCCCCATACCTTTTGTTACTTTTTACCCCAAATGACCATTTATAATGTCTCCGGCACACCTTTTAGATCGGTGAAATTTCATGAAATCAAAATTCGCGACCATTTCTTTTTCAAAAAAACTTGCTTAAGTCTATCCTACTCTTTCGACTCCAAATTGGTCTGAACTAAATTTAATTTTGTGTGATTTTCAAAAGAAGAAGAAGAGTACAAAAGAGTAGGTCAGACATATGCTAAATTTTTAAGAAAGAAAGGGATGTGAATTTTGATTTCATGAAATTTTCTTGATCTAAAAGGTGTGCAGGAGCCATAACAAACGTATTTCTGGAGAAAATAATGTTTAAAAATGCTTAAACGAATAGCGGCTTCGTATTCAAAGAATCCAAATCATTTAGGAAATATTCATCACTGCAGGGATTTTGGAAAATAAATAGGAAAAAAAATGATATCTTCCATTAGGAAAATATTTCAAAAACAGGGCTAAAAATTTCAATAGTTTTTAATTTTTTTTTTATTTTCTAAATTCCTCGTTTGAATTCTAAGCAATGTATGACAATGAAAAATGTTTATGGAGGCTATCTATGGAAAAAAATTAGCCGCTATCTTTTTTATCTTGGAAGATATTGAATTTTGAAATTTTCGATTTGTGACTTTTTGCCCCAGTCTTCCTTATCGTAAAAATTATGTTTTTCTTAGATGTCTAATTTTTCAAAAAACTATAGAGGGGACAATTTTATAAATAAAAAAGTATTTTCATATAGCTAAAATCTCTGAAATTAACTAATTAAGGTAAAGTACCCTCCAGTCGGCCGGTTTCTCAACTCGGCCAGTTGAATTATTTAACCAATTTTTTAATGTTTTATAGTCAATTTCTATGAAATTTTCACTGATTTACGTTATATATAATATAATACACCTTCTAATGTTAAATCGGTAAGACCATACTATAACAAATCTAAGTAAATTGAATAAATAGTCGCACTGGCCGAGTTGAGAAACCGGCCGACTACAGGGTACTTTACCTTACATAGCTCCCGTCTCTAAAAATAACTCACTAAAAAATATAATTTTATTTGTCACAAATTACTGGGGATTCTCTTTAAGGAGTTATACCTAAGAGAACGCCTAAAATTCGAAGTGTTTTTGCGAGTCTTTTATGTTTTTGCTAATCAAGGGATCAGTATGACATTTTCAGGAATTGTTGCATGTCTCTTAAAAAACACAAAGATATTTATTATTCTAATTTTAATTAATCGACTGAGTGACTTTAATTATTATAAATAATTAAAGTCACTTCGACTTTGTATTCAAAATTGAAATATTATGAAAAATATTTTTTTGTTCTTCAAGGATATATAAGTAATAACAACAACCACTCAATATTTCATATCGATCGATAGATTGGCAAAGTCACAAAAAAATTTCAAAAACCCTCTAATTTTAGGTGTCCTAAATATAACCCCTTAACTCTCTTCCCATTTCTATAAGCTAACTTCTTCTTGCTGAATAAAATCGCATAGAATATGTCAATTCTTTTTTAGTTTATAGATTTTAAACTAATACTTGAACTATTTGTACCATACATCTCAAATGAACAAATAATCCACTATTTTATTTAATTTACAAGAGGAATTGTTGCAGTATTACAAAATGTACAAAAAAAAGTATCTACAAAATGAGTATAATAAAATTTTCATAGGTACTTTGCAGGAACAAGACATAAAATAATCATCACCTAACATATTAATTAATCGAGAGATGTTTTCTCAGCAACTTTTTATCAGATAATTTCCCCGCAATACCCTCTTTATCACCCCTAAAATCCATTTTAATTGAAAGCGAAGGGTCTCGAAAAAGGGAGATGTTCCAAGTCATGAATGTTAATTAATTTTACTTTTACTGCAAGTGCCATAAATCGAAAGCCGCACCTTTATTCGTGCTTTAGTCCAATATGCTTTTATCCATCTCGGGGATGGCATAAAAGTTGGGGAAAATTTACTTGTTCCGCGCATCTTTGCTTGATTATCTGATGAATCTGGTGGTGATTGCGTTGGAAAACTTTATACACCACAATTGAGAAATTTCCCTGTCTTTCGTCTTATATTTTTTTCCCTCTCATGCATTTTCACCTATAAACGTTACGAGTAAGACTTTTCTGCTAAAGCTACGCAAAAGCTCACAGAAAGGCAGCAGAAAAAAGAGTCTCTGGCACTTGTTAAAATACCAATCCGTCCATCATGTTGAACACACCAATAAGTCGTGTGTATAAAGTTGGAAAATCAGTGGGGTAATTGAAAAAGTTTCTCCCCAAGAGCGCGGATATATTGAATTTGAGGCAATTGAAGCTGCGGAAACTTTCACTATGAGATTTAAATTAACAGAATTTTTTTTTCGTGCACCACATTTTTCTTCCAAGACTCTCTTGTACAACTTCTTCTCTGGCTGATTTTCATCTTCCTTCTGACTCAACCAAAAATTTTCAGACCATCTAAAGAAATGCTTACTGGCAAAAAGAAGCAAGAACTAGCAAAATTGCATTAATACCTCCCCACGGAGTCTTTCTCGCAAGTTTTCATTTGTGGAAAATGGTGAAAATAAACTTTCTAAAAATTATGGAAAAAAATGAACGCGCAGCTCATTCAGCTCATAACTAATTGAAAAAAAAGTTGAAAGATATTAAATGAGCAATTTCACAGGGTGACAGTTGCTTTACAGTGTAGACTTAATGTAATTATAAAATTGTAATTAGTACTTGTGCGGAATTCTAGCTGTGTCAGAAGAAGAGTGTTTTTAATTTAATTTCTGCACTATCATCAACTTTATTATTGCATTTCCACCACTCGAATTAACTGTGGAAGATTTTTTCCCACGATTGAATTCTGTGCAAATATTTATGAATTGTCTTCTATTAAGATCTTAATATCACTGCATAGGCCAAAACACTTTATTCCAATTTAATTATTCGAGGTTAAATGAGTTTCTGTAGTAAAAACGTGCAAAGGAAAAGTGATACAGATTAACAAAGTAAAGGATTTTCATGAATAGTTAAGCTCTAAATATTTTGATCGACCTTTTTTCTATCCCACATTACATAAGATTTTATTGGCTTATAGACCATTAAAGACCGCAGACTTGTTTTGATCGATCTTTTATGATTTATTCTTAGTCTCAAATTAGGATCTTAAATTTTAGAGGATCAAATTGAATTAGGCCTTTATGTCCAAAAGTAACATAATTCATAATAATTGAACTAAAATAGTCATCTCAAATATTTTACTGCTCGAACTTTACTTGACCTTAAATTTGTTCTCGAGCTAGAGGTTAAACGGTAAGAGATGTCGATTTCCTGTTTTCGATGAACCCCAATAAAAAAAAGCAATATTTCTAGACGTTTTTCCCTTTTTCCCCTATTCCTCTTCCCACCCCTAAAAACCATGATTTTCGATTTTTCTCAAAATTGGCACAAGCTTTTTCAATCATTTATGTTCTAGAGGTAGTCCAGGTCAACATTTCGCCCAAACATACCTATGACCGGAAAATTCGCCATTTTAAATTATTGAAAGTCAAAGGTCAACCACTTTAGAGGGCTCATTTTCCACCCGATTTGGTTAAATTTGGATTTTTTGCAAAGGTATTGAAATTTCGAACCCGGCTCCATCGGTCTTCATCGGTAATGAACCGGTTAAGTTCCGATTTTTAAATAATTTTAAATCCCCAATAATTAATATTCCTTTAAAACAAAATTGACGACCCAAGCTTTTTCAATGATTTTTGGGTATGTTTTAGAGCTAGTCCAGGCGAACATTTTGCCCAAACATACCTATGACCGGAAAATTCGCCATTTTGAATTATTGAAGGTCAAAGGTCAACCAATATGGAAGGCTCATTTTTCAACCGATTTGGTTAAATTTGGATTTTATGGAAAGGTATTAAAATTTCGAACCCGGCTCCATCGGTCTTCGCCGGTAATGAATCGGTTAAGTACCGATTTTTTGATTTTTAAATGCTTTTGTGCTTTATGAATCAATTTGATCTCTAGTAGATCAGTAATACCAAAAGATTATACAATAAAAAACTAATTCACGGTGAGCTCTGGTAATTTATGGCAAAGCTCGGACGCTTTGCCATCTCTTTTATCTTGTTCTCGATTTCAAAGCTGGTTGTAAAGACCTATGGAGGAACAGTTCTGAAAATGAGCATGTGTACCAAGGTGGTCCAATTGAACTTCAACTTTTAAAAATGTTCTATTTTTCACAATTTGTAAACAATTTTTATTTATGTAAACAACAAAGTCGGGAAAGCATTAAAAAATTGAAAATATAGTCAAAATTTTCGATAATAACCACTTTTTACATTTACTGTGACCTTATAATTGGCTGATGAAAATGCTAAATATTCTGCCTGATTATGAGCTTCCGGAATTCAAACACATTCACATCATACTGGTCATTCCTAGTCCTGACTTTGAGTTACAAAATACCCTACGTATATAAGTTATGATGATTTACATCCAATGATCAGGAAGAATATGGCTCTTAAAATGAACAATGGAACGTTATTTTTTAGCCAATTTAGTGTCGAGTCTTCTTGGAACGTCCATTCCTTCTCACAGAAATGTTTGAATGCTCGCTGTTCAATCCCCCCTTTGGAGATAAATTATCGGTATGGTCGAAGGGGTCGAAGGAACATCTATTTGGCGGAACACCTATTGGGAACTTCGTCAAAATATTGAAATTTTGATTCAGGTACTATCCTTTTTTTGTTCGATAACTATAGCAACTAATCAATAGCCAAACGAGATAATTTCCTCGCTCTAGTGGTCCTAAGTTATAAGTTATACGTAGGAAAATAATTGTAAACTGCGTGACGATTCTATTTTTGTTTAAAAAATTATTGCACTTTTTTATATCTGGTAGAGCTTATCGTTGTATTTGGAACAAGCATGAAGTCGTCCAAAGACATAGTTTAATATTTAAAAGCATTGTTCTGTAAATCTATTCCAATCTCAACATGCCCATTTTCCCCGATCCCACTTTTAGAATCAAAAAAGCTCCCTGCGGAATTTTTACTACATAAAAAGACTTTTAACTCAAATGCCCTAACATTTAACTACTCAGGAAAAATCTCCAAAACTTATTATTCTTTTGTAGCTGAGGATTAATGCAATTACTTCTAATTAGTATTTCAGTGTGGTCATTTCAAAAATTTTCCTGTTTATACTCGAGTGACATTCATTTCTAAACAAATAAATGAAAAATGTGATAAATGAATTATTAGATTACAATAGAAATATTTCTGTTTATCTTAAGGGGTTACGTGGGTCATGAGAACTAAAAAATGGCATTTTTTTCTTATTTTATACATAATCCTCTCGTTCAGTAATAATCTTCCCGATTTGAGAGCTCTCTCCGGTTGAAGTTTATTCTCTACCGATTCGAAGGTATATCAGACAGAACTTATCTAAAAACCCGTTGGAAGTTCGAACATTTAAACTGACAAACTTCACAAAATTGAGTAAGTTCATGAAAAGACATTTCTTTCAATGAGATTACAATTAAAACCATTAAAACGTTTTTTCGTCCTGAAATGCCACAAAACTACGCACAAAATCAACTTTTTGCAGTAAACTTTTACACACCGTTGTTGACATTGCTGAAGATTGAAGTGTCAAAAATACCGAAATTCTCAATTGCAGAACAAAAAGCGCTAAAGCGGCGAGTACGTGAACTTGCATTTTAGGCTTCCGGTAGATTTTCGAATAGGTTTGGCTTGGCTTTGGCGTGCCTCTCTTTCTCTCTCTTCGAAAGGTTATTACTGAACAGAGCCAATGAAGGATTTGCTTAATTTAAGCTCTTAAGCATATAAATGTAGGGGAGACTGGGGCAAATTCACAAATCAATCAAGATAAATATGATAGCGGCTTAATTTTTTTTTCCATAGATAGCCTCCATAGACCTTCTTAGATGTTGTATGTTTCTTAGAATTCGAACGAGGAAATTAAAGAAAATTAAAAATATAGAAATTTTTAGCCCTATTTTTGAAATATTTTTCTTGAAGAATATATTAATTTCAAAATTTATGCACTGGTGATTATTTCCTAAATGATTTGGATTCTTTGAATACGAAGCTGCTGTATAGTTTAGAATTGTACAAAGATTCTTTTCTCAAGAAATCTTTTTATTAAAAACGACCACTTGGGGTAATAAGTAACAAAAGGAAGATGGAGAAAAAAGTTAGAAAATCCGAAGCAGTTTCTGATGTCTCATGGCGAAAAAAAACCGTCAATGCCATGTGTCGCCGTTTGTTGTTTGGATTGGTCAAACGATTTGCAGTCTCTTGTGTATTTTTTTTCTAAAATAGATTGAAAGGCGTTTTTCTCGTTCATATAGAGAAAACTGAATTTTACAAAGTTGTAGAAGAATAAATTTCTTATGAAAATATGTTAAATTTACGGAAGCCCGTAACAAGGCGAATCAAAATGTGGTAATATCCCATGCCTGATACTTTTTGCCCCAGCATTTTTGAGATTGGTTATAAAATTACCTTTTAGAAAACGGCTCGATAAATGTATTTCCTTACAAAATAGAGGAAAATGACTTTCACAGAGTTGTAGAGCAGTAAACTTTCTTTAAAACTGCCCGAATTAGTAATTTCTGGGGCACTCGGGTAGCTTGTAAAAAATAAAACATTCGTTTTGTGACTTTTTGCCCCAGTCTCCCCTACACTATTAGTACTATATTTTCTGAAATTTTCACTTAAATGTTTTAAAAATCTAACCATTGAGACTTTTCGGAAAAATTTTTAGGGAATTTACTTTAAGGTGGACAAGATTACTCGGAGTAGGTTCAAATGGAATCAAAAATAAATATTTCCTATTAGAATATGAGTTGAAGTAGTATTCAAACCATGGTTTTTTCCCTGATCACAACTTTTTTTACAAGAAGAAATGTGGTGTAGAATACGCCAAAATGGTAATTTTTATATTTAATTATCCTAAAATACAAATTTCATTTTTTTCCAAAAAAAAAACATTTCGTTCAAGTACGAGTTTATCTTATCTGCCAATAGAAACCTTTGGTTTCCAAAACTTCAGATTAACGTACTCTGAGTAATCTTCTTCACCGCAAAAGTGTATTTTTTATTCAAGTCTTCGAAAATCAGGTTCCAACGGTTGAATTTGTAAAATTTTGAGATTAATATTTCTGAAATTAAATAGATGTTTTATATGTTTTTCAGTTTTCGTGATCTACATAACTCCTTAAGACAAACTTTGTGTATAAATATAGTCAATGAGGAAATTAAAGAAGTTGAACCTCGGATCTAACGGAAGCCATAAAGTTCATAAAGTTGCTGTTAACTAGACTTTGCCCCAGGTATTGCTTTTAAGCTGCGAAAAGTCGCTCTAAATGGCAGTTTTCATTTATTTATTAAACATAAATTAATTCTCATATCTTCCTAACCTAAACAAAGCCTTATAGTCTTTGATTATACTTCAATATCTTTGCTCCTTTTGTTGAAACAAAGACTTGATGGTCAATTAAGCACTGGCCAGAGTGAAATTTCCTGGCGCAATGGTCTACATAGAGTCTCCCTTGAGCATTTATGCAGGTAATTTGTGGCTGAGGGATTCCATAGATGAGATTACTTGGAGAGATATTTTCATATAGAGAATGAGAGAGAGAGAGAGTGGTGGACGCTAAGCAATTGTTGAGGAAACTATGCCAAAGATTTTGCCATATAAAATCAACTCGGCTTTTCATTCACGCCATAGAACTTAGAAAGTCTTCACAAACTCCACTCGAGAGTGGATTTATGAGGGTTGCACAGACGGTCCAACCCTCATCCTTGACATGCATCGGAGGTAATACAAAGGACCCTTGCTCCACTCTCTCACTTCCGGATGGAGTGTAGAAATGCATTTCTTGTCTCTCGCATTCAACACTCGAGTTCTGTTGTATATTTCAGTTGTACTACAACAATATGAGTTTATCTTATTCATCCCACCCCATTACAATTCCTATACTATTTGCAGCCCCCAGACTCACCATGGGAAATGCCGTCTGTGGGGTTGTAATTCAACACATAACACAACACATAACAAGCGCGGTAAACAAGTGCAAACATTTGGAAGTTGCTCCTCAGCTACGGGATAAATTCCACTCTTCCACCAAAACGGAGTTTTACCTCAAAACCCCACATGGTCCAACACAAAACCCATCGAGCCCCATACCCCAATTTCATCGCAAAGCTACAGAGGTATATGACAGGTACAAATAACGAAATAATGATTCACAATCCATGTCTCTGTCTCGGTGTCTTTTTCGCTTTTCCTAACACCGAATCCCCCAACCCTCTTAATCCACCTAAAAGACATCATCCACATACGGCTGGAACCCTTTAGTGCTGCTTGCAAACTCAATGGGATATTTACAACAATGAAATCCACTCTAAGCTGGCGACACAATAAAATATAAATAAAAGAGGACACGCTACAAGAATATTCCACCCATCTTCTCCCACTGCCCCAATGTTTTTCTTTTACTCCGTAGATGCACGATGAAATCAATTCCCAATCCTCAAGCAGAACATCATTCTACCACAAAATGATGTACTTTACAAAATAATTACTTTCGATTTATCCTTTGCTCTTGATTCTCAGTTCAATACGGCAAAAGAATGCAAATATACCAACAATTTGATGAGTAAACCAAATTAATATTAATGCCAACTCTACTCCATTTATTTTGCTCTACATAGAGAAAAAAGAAGAAAATCCAGAAGTAGAGGATAGTGGGGCAAAATGAGATTTTGTACAGAAAAAGATCCTAGCGCTTCTTTAAATCCTAAAATGAACCACAACGCATATTATTCTGACAGACTGATCAATCCATTAGTTGGAGGTTGAAGGTTTGAAGATTTATTTGTCGACCCATTTCCTTGGTTCAACACGTATAAATGAATTTTGACAATTTTTAATTTTACTCGTTTTTTTTCTCAGTGAAAAGAAAACCCTGAGTGTGATATTTTGAATAAGAAAATTTTTGTGCATACTGGTTCACTACCGATTAAATTGATTGAATAATTGAAAAGGGGTGACAAAGCGTCCCAGGCTTTGCGAAATGCTTGAACTCGTGACTTGGATTCTATAAACCTCAGAAGTACTTTCGCATCATTTTATCATTTACCGGTTCTCAACCGATTCATATATCATTCAAAAGATCCTATAAAATTGTTTTAAAAATATCGATTTTCGGATAAAAATAAAAAAAGAAAAATTCAAGAAAGGTAGGGGAAGGTTTTGAAGCTTCGTATTAAAAAAGGAGTTCAATATTTAAGACTTTTTACTGAATGCCACACACACCGAATCAATTATATCACTATTTCAAAAAAAATCTCTCACTCATTGGGTTCATAATTCTGCCTCACAAAATTCCTGGAAGTGCTTGGATTTTCTTCTACAGGAAAATGAAAATGTAGCGGCATTTTTTACGAAGGTGCTCTGGTTAACTCAGCTACGTACCACTTTTCCCCACCTCTGTAGGCCTCATTTTCCCCGAAAACATTACACCGGACACAAAAATTTCGGCATCACTACTTAGATGGAACTTTTATCTACTTGTTTTCACCATTTGTAGGAGGTATCTCGCATTAAAAATCAATTTTAAGCTATTTTTCCAACACATGTTTTTTGACACTCGGAAAACCATTTTTCCCTGCATTCTGACAGTCAGTTAAGAGCTTGGTTAGGGATGATTCTCTCATAATCACACCTAATGTAATCCTCAGATTTTCTCTAACACCTCCAATTGGTCTTACAGAACATATATCGGACGTAACTGATTTCAAAAATAACCATCCACCAATTTAAAGTGAAATGTGGGAAAGTCCACTTTAAAACAAGGAAAATTGAATGAGAAACACTCAAAATACATCGCAGTGGCAATTAAAGAATCATATCTATCATAAGCAGATTCAGGCTTAATGTTTAATTTGACAGAACTGAAATAAAAACATCTAATGAAGTCTCATTTTGATGGGGAAGTGCGTGTTTTCCTTCCAGATTTTAGTGAAAATTGTTTAATATCCAAAAATTTTCTTGTGAATTTATTCATTGGAATCTCTGATGAGTCAAATATGCCGAGCGGCGTGCACAGTGTGACCCAAAACAGTGAGGAATTCTCAAATTCGGTGGTCAATAATTTTGACAGATGTTTTTACGAATCTGCAAAATTCAATTTTCTTAAACTGCAAGGGTGGTAATTTTTATGAATTTTCTCCACGCACAAAAACGACCCCCTTCAAGCAAAAGATTTTCACGGTAAATATTAACCCTAATAAACCCTATATAACTCGGAATAGTTGCTTTTTCAAAAAGACACTTGCAGTGTGCAAAAATGCATAAAATATTGCACATCAGAATTACGATTTTAGGCCCACTTTTTATTTTTGCCTTTTTGACCCAGGAAAAAAGGGCTAGGCTTCCAAGTTTGTCAGGAAATGTGAGATGTAGGACTAGCTTTTAGATTATATGTCCATGGATGAAATTCATTTAGTAACTTGGACAAAATCAACTTTTACGAAGGTGCAAAACCTTCCCCTCTAGCATTTACGGGTACATTATCGTTTCATTACCAATTAAGTCTGACACAGCCGTGTTGGAAATTTCAAGATCTTAAAAAAAATCGAAATTCCAGCAAATCGGTTGAAAATAGGCCCTCCAAAGTGGTTAATCTTTGACCTTTGAAAATTCGGTATTAAAATGTTTTTCTATCTTAGGTGTCTAAGGACGAAATATTCACATGTTCAATGTAGCACAGTTCTGCCCTATAATGCAGACTCGAAATGCAAAATTCATTTTCCATAGAACTGTTTGTAAAAGAACTCATTGTACATAACATATAGTGTACTGGAAAATCATTTCTAAGAGAAAACTCAGAGAAAATTGTCTGCAGACTTGAAAATCAATAACATTTCATATTTTTCAGAAATCCACTTCACAGATATATTTTGAAGAATAATTTCAATTCACTTATGCTATTTGGATATTTTCTTTGTCGAATTTTCAGATAATCAAATAAGTTGAATTTTGGTTAATTTGTATTTAGAAAAGGGACTAGTTATGTTTAGAAAGTGGTTTCTTCCAGAATTATTTTGAATTTGATCTCTTCTTTCTTGAACTCAGAAGACAGATAATTATATTTATTTATTTCGCTTATTCAGAGATAACTTTTCAGCACACTATCATCTAAGTTATATTCTATACGTTCTTATTAAACTTATGTTTTGATTAAGGAAAATAATAGAAAGAACAATAATGCCAAGATTTTTTTTAAAATAACTTTACTTATTACTTTCTTCATGAGTTTATTCGAAACTTAGAAAATAAATGGTCTTTGATGTCGCCAAGATATCTTAGAAGAGCATTCTTTTTTTTTAGTAAATGGCTCCGAATTCAAAAGCAATTTTATTAATTCTTAAAAAATAATCGAAGAATTATGTAAATTTATAATATGGATCATGGATTGAAGACCGATTTTGCTTGATATCAGAGAAAAAATTGAAAATTATTAATGAGTGATAACTGAAATTGTGTAATATTTTATTCAATGATTGCAATATTTTAAATTCAGAACATTTTAATATGTGTAATCATACTATTTACATTACATTATTACCACGTTCTTTCTATATTTAGGTTCTCTTGGTGGTCGTTAAACTGGTGGAATATTACATTGAGATTGGTATATGTTTTGCAATATATATAAACCCATATTGTAGAGCGTGCGGCCTATTCGACACATGTCAACCCTCGTCGACGGCTGCAACCCACCAATCCCAATTCCTTATTCCTTTAACACGCCCAACCCCTACCATCCCAAGGCGGGTGCTGAAGGTTGCTATATGGTGCTCTTGTTGCTTATGGCAATTAACATCAGTACTTCAGTGAGTGATCATCAGTCGCCGTGGACAGTCACTCTCAGGAAGTTGAAATAAGGGTGGCAAACCTCAGTTCCCCATTCTCCCTCTAGAAATTGGTAATTCTATTTTAGGTGAGCCCCATTTGGGCTTACAATATAGACAACTAACAATCCACGAGTAAACTCAAAATCGATTTAGCAGTAATATTGAAAAGCTTTCACATCCAAATCACTGCAAAAAGAAAAGAGAAACTTCTAGCTTTGAAAAGAATACTCCCTCTCCTCCTTTCCAGAAAAAAAAAAAAGAAACCCCAAATATTCTGAAGACTAACTCTTTTCGTGCTTTCGGAAGCACTGACATTAAATTTAATACGTGAAAGTTCATTTCTTTCTCTGGTAAACGAGATTGCAAGCGATATCGTAAAAAAGCACAAAACGGATAAGGCAAGCTGTAGGGCGTCATATTTCCGGTGTTCTGGCTGGGGTCCTTTCATTCCATTAGACACAACTTTATGTGACAGTGGAAATAAAGTTTTTCCACAGACCAACTATACACAAGGACTTTATAATCAGTGCCGAATAGTAGAAAGTTACATGTGGGAGACTGAGGGAAGATTTAACATTTTTGGGAGGGTTTGGGTTATACTTTTTGGGCAATCAATATCATAAATCAGCTGAGCCTCGGGGCGCACCTTTCTTTGTGTTCCCTGGGCTAAGTTAGTATGCGTTGGACGACGAGGAAAAGGGTAAAAAGTGGGTTTGGAACACGCCAAAATGTATCGTGTTTTTCATGGTGGGCAAACTTTGGATTTACAGCGGTGTAACTTCAATAAATTCGACCAACTCACAACACTAGAAAACTCTCCAGAACTAGCTTTCCCCATAGATTGGGTGTGTATAGTAACAATTGGGAATTTAAGAGTTGGGGTACAATTGAATGCAAATCTCCAAAATATAAATACATAGAGAGATGATGGTGTTCTTTGACCTCAACTAAACTGCAATAGTCCCCTAGAGGATACTCTTTATTAAGCACGAAATTATATTTGAAACTAAAAACAGAACTTTTCCGTTCATATAACTCTCCGAGGGGTTAATGATATCATTCCGAATTTCTATGAAGAATATTTTACGATAGGACAAGGTTTTTGGCTATTTTTTCTCCTTTTCGAGAAAAAATTAACAAGGTAAAACAAAAACAAAATGTATTGGGTCTCCATTTTCATTTAGGGGAAAGCGCCCTACCTTCGGACGATTTATGCTTCGCACAAACTATTTTTTTTAATGTCTTATAAAAAAATTTGGCCCATTATAATATTATACTTTAATGGCTAGTTAAATGCCTCAAATTTTCAGAAAAGAGCTATTTGTGAAATTCATAAGGAACATAGAGAAAAATTGAATTGTCCGAAGCTTGAGTCGTCCGAAGGTAGCGCGCTTTCACCTAGTGAAAAGTTAAGAGGAAAACCCATGGGCGTACCCAGCTAGGGGCAGGGGGGGGGGCAGCTGCCCCCCCCCCCTAGAAGCTTCAAAGAAGACAAAAACAAATGAAAAGTAAAAAAAAATATATATTTGGTCAGCAAAAATTAATAATTTTGTTAAGTAAAAAAAACAAATCTTTCCAAAAATGGGCTTAATTTTTCGATCCATAAAGATCGAAACTTTAACGAAAATTCTACTTCTTTTAAAAGTTGTAAATTTAGTCACTTTTCAAATTTAGTGTTTTACTGCTCGTTTGTCAATACAAAAATGAGCTAAAAAAACAATTAAAAGCCCAATCGGGGAGGGGGGGCAGAGCAAGGCTGTTGCCCCCACTGCACTACATTCAAAAATTTAAAAGAAGTGTAAAAATGGGCAAATATTTAGTAATTATTTTTACTTTCTTTTTAAAACGTAATTTCAGTAATATATTATATTTTTCGAAAAGGAGGAAGTTGTCACGTAATGTTTTTTTTACAGAATTAAAGGATATTTAAGGATTTATAACGAAAATTTAAAAAGCCACGGAGAAAGTAAAAGCATAGGGTTAGAATTTGTTTTATAAAAGTCGTCATTGAGTTCTTTAAAGATCGCTTTTAGCACCAACAATTTACCATATACTGTTATTGAAAAGTAAGCTAGTTTCTTCTGAACATAATAAAAATTTTATTTAATTCAATCTCCTAAGCATATAAAAGCATAACATATAAACTATATTTTTGACATGTTTATTTAAAAAAAAATTAAAATTCGGCCGTTAGGACCTGATTGTCGGAAACGTTTATTGAAAAAACTTATTTTTCGTTAATACCTAACGATTACTAGAGTAGATTCATCTGATCTCAGAAAAACCAATTATACCCTGTTAGCAGATGAGTTAAACCCGTTCGTAAACTTGAGGATTAAAAAAAAACAAAATTAGGTCTTTTTTGATAATTTAATACAAAAATACGATTCTCGGCGTATTTTGCACCACGTTTTGTCTTAAAAAATAAATCGTTATCAAAGCAACAAAAAATCCATGGTTCAAGTTAGTTTAACTCATCTTCTAATAGGAAATAATTTTTTTTACGTTAGATTAATCTACACTGAGTAATCGTGACTACCGAAAAGTAAATTTAATTTCAAAAAGACATTTCCAAAAATTAGGTACCAAGTTACAAGAGCTAAACTTTTAAAGTTATTAATGAAAATTTAAAAAATGCAGCTCAACTGTTGTATTTTTACATACTTAAGAGCTTATATTGAATTAATTATATCACGTTGACAAAAAAGAAAGGAAACATGCTGTTTTTAGGCTGCGTGATCCATGTAACCCTTTAAGAAGGGGAGACGTGGGTCAAAATATACTAAAAACAGCATAATTTTCTCTAATATTTTTACATCGGAATAAAAAGATTATTTAACCCTTTAAGGACGATAGGAACACCGGTGTCCCATAAAGAGTATAATTTGTCGTGACTACCTAAAGTTATTTTTTACTTATGTTTATACGTAATTGCAAAGTAGAAGTTTGAAGGAATCTAGGATATTTTTTGCAAGTCTCCAACTATTTGCAATAACAGTATATTTTTAAGCTAAAAAATGACACGAATTTTTAAATTCTTATAATGAAAATTGATTTTAATTATTTTTTATACTTCCAATTTTTTTTAAGCAAAACCGTTTTAGAACAAAATACTACAATACTCAAACATAATATTTTTCTTTAGAGTGAAAATTATCAGTCGTTGGTATCGTCAGAAAAATTACTTAAATTTTTGAGCTATTTTTGTCCCTATTGTTCATAGAGACAAAAAATACGCCAAATCAGATTCTATTGGCTTTTCGAAGGCCAGATATATGACGTATCACAAGTTTTGTTTATCAGTTTCATTTTTATTGCTGATTTTCGGTCAGCGAAAACTGTCTCGTCGTTAAAGGGTTAATTCGAGCTCTTAGGAATATAAAAGTACAACATTTAAAGTATATGTTCTGAAAATTTCTTTTAAAAATTCAGTTGTAGAGATCTGACTTTTGGAATTCGGAGAACTTTTTGAAAAACAAAAAAAGTTTTCGATGGACAATATTTCTTGAAATAAGTTCATCTGAAATCCAAAAGCCAAATATTTCCTGTTAACTAATGAGTTAAACCAGTACTTGATGATCATCAGCATTATCATTTTTAACCGCTTCTCCCTATTGGGGTCACGTCCTTGAACGAAGGATTTTTGAAAAAAATGATATTTGAATTTTTTGAAGACTATTCTACAAGAATAGCATTTTTGAAGTATTTTACATATTTTACACCACGTTTCGTCTTAGATTAGAGAATAAGTTATGATCAAGTAAACATAAAATCCTTCGTTCAAGGACTAGTTTAATTCATTACCTAATAGGAAATATTTACGTTTTTGATATCAGAAAATATAGCACAATGGCTGAATTTTGAAAATTTTTAAATTAAAATCCAGAAAATATAATTCAAATCTTGTTATTTTTATGCCTAAGAGCTTGAATTAATTTTTTTTATTATGATAGGACAGAAATTTGGAAAAAAATCTGTTTTTAGTCTTCTTGACCCTCGAAGTCGTAACCCCTTAAGTCAATTTTCGTTAAATAAAAATGTCAAAGCTGGAAATTTTCAGAAGCATATCATTAATTCTATATGATAGTCCTTTTTGCCTGAAGGGTATCACGAAACGAAATGTTAAGACCTCCATATTAAATTTAAGAAAAATATATAAGCTCCAAAACATTTTGATGTTTTTGTATATGACACAATTGGTATATTAGTGATTCGTTTTACTATATCTAAATTTGCGCATTTATTATCAGAAATGAATAAAGATAGGTGTAATTGTAAAAATGCATCGTGTTCTGCGGATCGGAAGGGACTTAATCAAACGTTTCTCGGATAGTTGGTTCTATAGATTAAATATGAACTAAAAGGAATGTCTTACTTACTGTAGTAATTTGCTAAAAAGTAGCGAATAATTTCTAAAAATTATTTTATTTTTAGCCAATAATATGGGAGAGAGTGTACTGGTCCGAGGAACACTTACGATTGTTCCTTACCAATACCTACAAATCAAGCATAGGCTAATCTATGCTGAAAAGTAGGGGACCTGCTTTATTATCCCATTTTATTTTTTTTACGTTTTTTTTTTTCAAAATAAAAATTATGTACCCCCCCCCCGCGCACAAATTTTGAGATTTAGCCCCCCCCCTAACCGAAATCCTGGGTACGCCCTTGGAAAACCATTAAAAGAATTATTATCAAAAATATTTAGTTTTTTTCCATTTAATACCATTTTATTTTATTGTAATAATTTTTTTAATACAAATTTTCTTAAATGTTATAAGCTATAGATTTCAATTGTACATAAAAGTGTCTACACATTAGAGTAAATTTCATCAAAAAATATTTAAAATTTTTTTTATTGGAAAAATTCATATTTTTGAAGGAATTTTTGAAGAAAAAATCTTCCATATTGGCTTAAATTGAATTCAAAAATTTTGACAAATTGCTAACATATTCCCAAGTCACTTGGCTCTTAAGAATGTTTTTAATGATTTTTTTTTGTTTCACTGCTTGAAAAAGTAAGAAAAGTTTTTGTGAAAGACCCTGGGATGGTATTAAGTGAATTCTTGCGAAAAATTTTGCAAGATTGCAAAAGAAATGTGTTTTTAAGGAGATGTCGTTCTTAAAAGCCGCTACATATTTGGATCAATTTTCGTCAACAATTGCTTTTTGGCAGAATTTTGACGTTTTCACCTACAGCAATGTAGACGATTTCCTTCAAAAACGCAATTTTTGACGAAAATTGCTCCCAATGTATAGAGGCCTTACTGGAATCCAACCCAACCTTTGAAAGAGCATTTCTCTGATTTTCCTCTAAAATGCTCCTAAGTCATCCAGATCCCTATTCACATGCTTTTCTGCAATCTTCCTGAAATTCTGAAGCTTTTGCAGAAAGAGCTGTATAATGAAATCCGTGAGATTTTGAGCAACAGTTCTTTCTCCTTTCTACTCCTCTCGTGATGAAGCTCCTGGGTTACAAATTCACTTTTCCGGGTAGTTTCTGGAATTCTCTTGTTGAAAATGTTTTTGAAATTATTGCTACAGTAAACTGCGAATATCACACAATATATATGGATGAGAATAAAAATAAAATTTTGAAGTTATGTTTGCGAATTTGAAAAATCATTGACTAGTATAATTCACCCCTGACACTAGAAATGCCAAGAAATTTGTCAATTTACTCATTACCATCCATATTGTAATCCTTATGGGACCATTGTACTGAAGAACACTTCAAATATACACAGATAGGTTAACTTCCAGCAAATTTATAGACAAAAATCAGAAGAAATTATAAGCCCAGATGGGGCTCTCCTTAATAAAATTAGAAACTTAGAGGGAAAATGGGACACTGAAGTTGCCACCCATTTTTCAACTTCCTCGGAGTGACCTGTCCACGGCGACTGATGCTCACTTACTGAAGTACTAGTGGTAATTGCCATAAGCACCAAGAACATCATATAACAACCTTCAGTGCCCGCCTAGGGATGATGTGTTGTGTGTGTCATAGGAATCAATGATTAGGATTGGTGGGTTTGGCCATCGACTGGATTAACAACTGTCGAATAGGCCGTACGCTCTAAAAAATGATCCTTCAAAGCTGGGTTGGATTTCATTGGAAATGACATCTCCAAACAAAAAACACTTCTTTTTTTGTATTTTTAGAACATGTTCACTATCTCAAATCGTAATGGTTTTCTTCAAAAATTCTTTCAAAAATTACTTTGCCTGATTTTGTTTCAATGTGTAGCGGGTAATTTTTGACTAGGATTTTTTAGGCAAATTACCTTCAATTGGATATGATTTTTGAAGTAACTGCCTACACACTAGACAAATTTTTTTTTTAAATCCATCTTTCTGTCAAAAATTTTCACCAATATGTAGGCATTTTTTGAAGGATACACTTTGAAGTTAATTTTTGATAGAAATTTATCATCATGTGTAGACACATTAAAAGCAAAAAAACGCAGAATTCGCCTCTGTTGGATTTCGCAAGATTTGAGTGTGTATTGCAATGATTGTTTATCGATTTCCCTTCATTTGTTGATTGTGAAAAATTTTACATATTGTGCTATAGAGTATGATGTGGTAATTTGGAATCATAATTAATTTTGAACTGTGAGATTTTCTAACAGTTTCAGATGACAAAAGGAGACAACAAAGAACAAGAACTCTCGAATGTAAGGTCTTGTACTTCTTCGTGGTTATCTTTTCCTATTTGACCATCTGAAACAGTGAGAAAATCTCAAAATTCCTAAATAGACGTGACGTCTTTAACTCCACTTTGAAAGTATTTAAAAAAAAAATTAAATTTATATGTATAAGTGATAGCTTTTCTTACATGCGTAAGCAATTTGCTTCGATATTAACATACTTTTTTCTAGTCTGTATGATCAAAATTGTAAAACTACAAAAAGTGTATTTAACAAAGTAATTTTCGAGTATTTTATAAAACTATTTTTTAATTTCTTTTTGTACCTTGTACTTCTGAAAATTTTATTTTACTAGAAACTTCAGAATTCTAATGACTGGTACTCTAAAGTTAAAGTTCTACTTTTATATATTGAAACATACCCATAAACATCTAATGGGCTGAAATGTGTATGAGAAACTATCCCTTTTGTGAAAATGTCAATCTTCTCTTAACCCAGTTGAGATAAATTGTCCCTATATTTTGCTGCCTGTACAATTCCATTCCCAAATCACTTAACATGACCATAAAATTCAATTTTGCTCTATGATTTCTGTTTCCAAAGATAAAAATCAAAAGTCAATTTAGAGAGAGAATTGAATTACATTCACTCTGTCGATTAATCTTTGTAGAGCTTCTGTTGTAGCATGGCAATAAAAAAATGTTACGCGAATTGTGAAAAAGATTGCAAAAGTGATGGTATATAACAGCTACATTTCATTGCGAAAGAAGATTTTGTGCCAGGCTATTTGAAGCAGACTTTTTTCCAACAATTAGTCTATTAAAGTAACCTGAAAAGTTGCCTAGGGATTTTGTGAATACTTTCAAGTTACTCGCTAATTTCTTTATTATGTGCTCCCTCATTGTGATTCACCAGACAATGATTTTCATTAAATGGCGTATTCAAACCATTCGCGGCTGAAAAAGGGATGTTTTTTTATTCAGTTGAAGGGTACTTAAAAAAAAATACGTGATTCAAATACGAAATACGAAAGGGCTTTTGAAATACAAATATTCATAGTATTATAGGATATTGTATTTTGTTTTAATCAATTGCATTGTGTGCTTAAAACAGACAAGAGTAATTGATTTGCTGTTGTTTCCCATTTCATTCTAGGTCTACATTGTAGGTCATATGCCACCAGGGTTGGATGAGCGACAAGTGGGCAATGCTCGAAATGGTCATTCGACATTTTCTGAGAATAACAACTCCAGGTACATTAAATTAGTGAGAGCCTATTCTTCGATAATTCAGGGACAATTCTTCGGACACCTTCATTCGGACTCCTTCCGGATCGTCTACAATCTTAATGGTGAGTATGTTAGAAGAGTATCTTGGGGATTTGCCACCCATCTCAAGGGGGGGGGGGGACCAATGGTAAATTTTCTCGATGGACAAGAATGTTGGAATGGGTTAAAGGCAGTGAGAAAGTGATTTCAATGGGGTGCTTTGTGCCAACAAGGAAAGGCATTATTGTGTCAGGTTTCCGAGGGATGGTTTGGGATAATATCCTATTGCTGGGGAAAGGGATAAAATGGAAGAGAAACATTGGTTGAAATTGAAATACCAAAAGTGAGGCATGCAAAGAAATCTTCCAAGAAAATTGTCTCCACCACTGAATCCCCCATGGATTTGAATAGGACAATCCCACTTCTGATACCTCAAGACACTGACGGTTTCACCGTTGATATTGTTTCAAGCACGAAAAAAAGGTATATATGTATACCAGAGTGACAAGAACAATAATAGAAGAGGGAGAATGACTTTGTTCTCTCCCATTTTTCTCCATTTCATTTTATGTCTCACCTCACATCCACCTAGTCCTTCCCCATTCTAAGCCCAAAAATCACAAAACACACTGTATCAACATAAATTTTCAGCAGCTAACCAGTTGACATTAAACATAAATGTCATGTTGGATTTCAACCTCATGCCACTGTATGCCCTTTTTTCTTGGTCACCCTTTCGTATTTTTTGGTCACATCTCTGAATTAGGCAAGGGTCCTCGAGTCAATTTTCTTCGACAAGGACCTGTGCAAAGATCCCTTTAAGGTTCTCAATGTTTCTGTCATGTACTTAAAGGGGATATTTTGGAGGTTGTAGATTGGATTTATCAGTACGTAAACATAGAATATTTATTCAAACAAAAGCTCTTCTTTAAGAACAAAGATGATATTTTAAGAGAATACTTAATTACTAAAGTTTATGTGGTGTGCTTTTCTTAGTTTCTTATTCTTGCTTAATATCTTGAACAATTCAGGTTACTGACGTTATTAACCCCTTAAGGATGGCAAGTAATCTAGTCATAGACTTTGATTAAGAATACTCCCTTTGTATTGCTTACATCATAAGCCAATTTTAAGCATAGTTCAGTTTAGTGTAGATTACAGTCATAGTGTGTGTTGGGCCTAGTACTGAAGTTGACGTAATGTCGATTGGATATAATGTTAGTATTGTATTGTTAGCAAATTTATAAACAGACACAAATTATATTTTCATTTAAAAAAATTAGATTTCAAATTGATTTAAAAAAAAGTTATATATAAATGGAATATAGATTTGATTTTTTTCTAAAATTATGCCTAAAAGAGGGGTAGGGTAAATGTCCTAATTCAAAACCATTTCCAGACGCTTTAACTTTGACAGAAGATTCAACACATTCAGTTCATATTTTTTCTGAAGAAAATTACATAAATTTGCTCCTTGACCCTTCTAGAATGTTACTGTTTAGTGAAAATTGTTTAAATATAATTTGAAAACTTCTTAAATATAAGATAAATACACGACTGCAATATGCTTCTATTGGAAACAAATTAATCCAAATGGAAACAAGGGAAAGTTTCTAATTGGAGACAAATAGTGTAAGTGAAACCGCGACCAAAGGCTTCCAAAACCTTGTTGAGTTGCTCCTGAGTTCCGGATTTGTTCTTATTTCTGGTATTTTCTCCTTTCCCATCTAAAACAATAGGAAAATCTCTCCAAAAAAATCGTAATTCCGGTGTTTCCTATTGATACACTTGCAGAGACTTCAGAGAAACCCTTTTTGTTCTCGAAATAGGTAATTATTTCATTTGAAAATTTCATGTATCGTTAACAACAAAGATCAGCACTTAATTTAACTAAAATTATTCAGAAATATGACATAAATGTTAAACAAAACGAATAAACAACAGTAGGGTAAATTAAGCTAATTCAAAACCTGCTTCAAATGGAAATTTTTCGCTATTCCAAATGAAAACGTCATTGTTTTCATGATAAATACTAAGTATTTTATTTTTAATACTTAGTAAATACTAAGTATTTTACACTCAAGTATTTTTCTTGTATTTAAGAAGTTTTCAAATTATATCTAAAGAATTTTCACTAAACAATAACATTCTAGAAGAGTCAAGGAGCAAATATATGTAATTCTCTTCAGAAAAATATGAGCTTAATGTGTTGAATCTTCTGTCAAAGTTAAAGCGTCTGGAAATGGTTTTGAATTAGGACATTTACCCTAACCTGATTGTGTTTTTCATAGGATCGATGAAAAATTCGATGGTGGAAAGGTACACTTTTAATTTTTCTGAGAAATTAACAAATTAAAATTTGTGAATATGAATGGATTTTCGCTTTATTTGGAGCAAAATTAACTAAATAATGAAACTGTGATATGAAAATATATAAATACAGTAATTTAGTACTGTATTTATCGTGAAAACAATGACGTTTCCATTTGGAGTAGCGAAAATTTTCCATTTGGAGCAAGATTTGAATTAGCTTAATTTACCATATTAAAAAAAATAGTGAGATTGAAAAAAATACGGTACCATATTTCAATTAATATATAGAAACGGAAATGGGTCATCATTACCTTACTTCATGTTATTGGTTTATAAAACCAACGAATTTTCTTTACTGGATTAGCGATTAGCTTGATATGCGTAATTAATTTTAATGTTAATGCTATTATACAAGCTTTTCGCAAGCTTAATAGGCAGTCTCGGTACTAAAAAATCCAGCATAAAGATCAAAATGGTTATTATCTAAAAGCAGACTTTGTTTATCTGGGTCAGCATTTATGACAACAACTGAGATTATGCTAAAAGACCTTTGACACAAAAACAATTTCTGAATTAATAAGTTATGAGAGTTGAAAAACTTTATGATCTAACTCCCTTAGATAATAGCATTTCGTTCACAGGGTTGTAATGGGAAGGATTGGGGATGAGAATAAACAAGATTTTCCTTTTTTTCTCCATAGATCGTTTATTTTTGAAATCTTTTATAATCAACTCACGATTTTTCCTTCAAAATTTCTATATTCGCCCAAGTACGGGTAATTCATTGAGAATTGAAGTTAATTGTACCCTACCGAGGAGAAAAATCTCCAACGGTCGGTGCCATTGCCATCCAGTAAACTGAGAAGTACAAGAAAATCCCCTTATCCTGAGGTTCATTTCTACGGGGGGAGAGCTAGGGAGAAAATGTGAGGAAACAGTGCTAAAAGATGGGTGGAATTTTAACGAGTTGCGATTGTCTTAACTCTTGTTCTCACACAACCATCAAAGGGATGAGTATGGGGAATTTGTGCCACAGGCATTACAATGTTGATGAGGAGACAGTGGAAAGTGTGCCAAACTTGACAATCTGCACTCTTTCCACGCCATACAAAAACCCTTTTCCTCTGTGGCAAAGAATAACAAGCATCAGGCAAAGTTACTAGGGAATTCCGTGCACACCATGGAAAATCAATATCATCTTGGGGCGCTCTTTTCTTTAACGTACCGTTGGTTGAAAAAGTCTCTTTGCACCTAAAGAGAGGAGAATGGTATGTTGGGATTTGGGTGTGAGAAGAAGTAGAGGTTTTTAGTGTCCCACTTTCATTAAAGTACGCTTACTCATTTCCTCTTTGGTGTTCTTACATGAGACTAGTGTATGAGCAGAATGGCCCGGATTGAGTTTCTCTATCACCCTCCCATTATCGCTTCCTGAGGGTGTAATGCTGAATGAAGGAGGTAGCACCTCTGAGACTTCATACGTTTCATGAAAACCAACCTGATGGAGGAGTTCGATGAAATTGTTGGGAAAGTTTAACAAGTTATTACGGATTGTATTTCACGCTTCAATGGACTTTGCAGGGAAGCTCGTCAATGATTTTATAAAATCCAAAATAGTTCTTTGATAAATCTGTAAATTACTATGGTGTACCAGGAGGAATTCCTTTATATGGTTTTACCATACACTGATAAATAAGAATGAATCACTTGAGATCCTTTTGCAGGAATCATGTTTTTGACATCTTGAAAGGAATTAATCTAATGCTTGGATCGCTGTTTACCTGCTTTTTACCAAACCTGATAGCCTCTACACACTACGGATATTTATGTCTATATTGAGGCAGATTGCATACGCTTTTGTAGGAAAGCCTATCAAATATGGATAACATTTTCTCTAGAGTGTAGATGCTACAAAATAGACTAGAATAGAATTTTATCTCTTTCTTTTAACCCACCCCTCGTGAATCCATCGCCGACTTAGCGTCGTGACCAACCTCCAATACAAAACGATGGAAAAGCCCCTTTTTATGTAACTCAGCATCAGCATTGTAGGGTTACCAGCCGGGGGAGTTTGGTATGCTAAGAGAGAAAGAGAGATACCCGAGGGAAATCTAACCGTAATGGCCGTTTGTTCCCTATTACTTTGAGTTTATAAAAGTTCCCTGTAGGTGTAGCGAAACGGTTAGAAATATCTTTGCGCTTAAAGTTTCAGTGGGCCGTACCCATAAGTTAGCCCAATGACCAGTAGCATAATTTTCATTTTTTTACTCCAAGACTTTTTTAAATTAATTTTATTTGTCACATTTTTTTAATGCTGAAGACTTATAAAAGCCTAGAGCGCGTATTTCTTAACCTAAAAATGTTTGGTCTCATTGGAAAAGTATTGCAATTTTAAACGAGTCTAAACTGTCCATAGCTATTTTAGGTAATGCCGTAGATGTGGGTGACTTTGCCCACCCTCGTAAGCTTTTCTTTAATTTTAGCACTTAAGGATTGTGTTTGCAGATCCTATCTACTACGTCTGATCGGTGAGGACGATTCTTACACTTTACAATTTAAAGAAAAGTTTGCGAACAGTTGGTGTCAAAGTCACCCACCCCCGCATCTACGATAAGGGATTTTTTTAACCTGGTTCAAATCAATTGTAAATCTGTAAACCATAAAAAAATACGCAGTGGAAAACTCTCCGAAATCCCCGATCTTATGAACACTACGCTTTTTCTAATGAATTGAACAAATAAAAAGTTTAGGTAAATGATGTGAAATTTAATTTGGCGTATACAATCTATGTTACTTTGTTAAGTAACTTAAATCCAATACAAAATCAGAAGTGGGATAAACTGCATCCCCAAAGGTAGATTCAGAAAGGAATAATGTATTTACTGAATTGAATTTTCCGTTACTTATTTATAAATAGCGTTGCTTGGAACCTTGTGGATAGTTTATCGTCTTAGTTTTCTCTAAGATCATTGTCAATGCATTTTAAAATGAATAAAAATTTAGACACATTTTTCGGTAATATTTCGGCCCCTTTGATTCTTACGTTCTTTGCCCATCCGGAATTCTTTTAAAAACTTTGACACGATATCTCGTTCATAGAAGCGACCTTTTTGTTTTGTTTTTTTTTTTTTCATTGTATAATCTTTAGATTATGCACAAAATAAGAATTCATTTAAATTTGAGAAATAAAGAAGTGGCCGAAATTGCATAAAATGACTTTCATAAAATGACTCAAGTTTCATAAAATGACTAAATTTTCCCTATTGTTAGCTCACCTATTAAATATAGTGAAAAATACCCGATAAAATCCCAATGTCCAATAGCTTCTCCCTCTCTCTCATACACACCTGATGGAAGATAGAAAAAAGGGATTAAATGCCGGAAATCCGGGCGAAGGGCGAAAATTTTCCCTCCGAGTATTTGCAGAGGCTCTCGGAAAGCCTAAATGCCAAGAAAATCCTGGAGAGACTGCGCAGTGGGGCCCCAATCGAATCGACGCCACAGCCACAAATTGCCGCCAAAAGATCCAGACTCCAATTTCCTTTGTCTGAACGCCTCGTGCAAATTTTCACCACAGGTTCAGTCGATTAAAACTCACTATTTTGTCCCTTCACCAGTTTTATTTTCAATGTCCCTTTTTCCACCACGTCACCGCACACTTCTAACAATTTCCTTTAAATTTTCTTTAATATTTCCCACACAAAAAATGACTTTTCGAGCACAACCAAAAATTTGCAAACTTCTTCACAGCCATCAAATACATAAGAGAAAAAAATCCCGCTAAACAGCTGATTATATAGGGCAAAAATATGAAAGAGAAGGGAGCATGGATAAAAGAAATTGTTTGGATAAAGCTCCCTTTCTGAACTCAACCGACCCATCCAAATTAACTGAATTTTAAAGTGAAATAGAATATTAATTAAATGGATTAAATTGACTTGAAATAAATTGAAATTATTAAATGATTCGAAAATAAATTGAAATTAATTCTTTAACAAATTGAACTTAAGCAGAATGCTTAACACCTATGTTTCTGAATAAATATGACTTCGCAATATGTTTTAAAAACAGGACACTGTCCCTTAGTACTTGGGTATATGGGTACATTAAGTACATGGGTACTTTCCCCTACCGAGGACAAATTTAGAGGTAGCTCACCTACCTCAATAATTAAGTAGGGGAATGTACTCTGCCTTCGAACGTTCATGCCTTTCAATAATGTGAATTTTTGTTACGTTTCCTAAGAGATTTCCACATGATTGTCATATAATTATCAATAATAATTGATGACAAGCTAACTAATAGTTAATATAAATGTGTAAGTGTCTTATAGGAAAAATAAAAGAAAATTGGCATTATTCGAAGGCATGAAGGTTCGAAAGGAGAGTACTTTCCCCTATATGCAGAATAATAAAACTTTAGATTAAGTAGCTTTAATTTTGTTATATAGACTAGTACACTTTTCGTCTTTGACTAAATTAATAAATTCTAAAATTTATAATATCTCTTATTGTTTAACTTATTTTTATTTATTTATAATATTTTTTATATTGCATTTAGAAAGCAGTAAATATTCGTTGTTCTTGTTATTCACTGTTAATTCCAGAAGAACCAACAGTGATGGTTTCACTGATATATTCTATAGCAGAAGTAACTGTTTCGGCATTAATTGGTTTATCGGTTTAACAGAGATGTATTATATTCTAATATCATAGCCCAAAATTAACAAATATCACAACTTTATTTTTGGATACCTTTTATGAAATGGATTATCTTTGAGAGATTATCAATTTTCGTAAATAAATTTACTATTTTTAGTGTAATCGCTCAGGTGTTAATAGTTCATGCTCGCGGTGTTGTATAAGTCGAACATGAATAGATTATTTCATCGATAAATTTGGGATTACCTTTAGTAACTTTATTTTAAGAACAAAAAGGCAGTTTAATGAGTTTCTTTACTTTTACAATGAAAAAACACGACTTTTAGATATTACTGAAAATAAAGGTTGACATTTAAAATCCTTTGATGGCAAATTATCTGTTGGTATTAAAATAGTCTGTCATAGAGAAACGCTACATTCTGGTATCATTTCATTTAATTCAGATAAGCTTTTGATTAAGAAACTTTGACATTTAAATGATGGAACAAAAATAAACGAGTTAAGCAAACAAGAAATGAGGAAAGTTTATGTTGGAGTTTTGGAGTTTCAATTTCCGTCATTTTCGTTAGATGCGTTAGATGAAATTTTTCGCAAAAATTCTTCAAATTTTCTTAAAGTACCATCAGCCCCTAACTTGTTGTATTTCCACATTGTAACATGGCAATTGTGGATGTTGGTGGCGAATTGTGGGCAAAGGTGGGAAAATTGAGGTGTGGAGCATTGAACCTGAAACTACTTTTGTTGAAAAATTCAACAATAGTGTGGGATTTTCTCATTTTCTTCAGTCTCTGAGATTGGGTGTTTTGTGTATACTTTTACGCCCAAGCCATCGAGGAATTCCTTTCGTAATTGAAACACTGACTTCCCCTTCGTTCTTGTGCAACCCAGGGACTTCTGTGAAATTTGCCCTGGAAGGTAATTTATTGGAATAGAGACTATTGAGAAATTAATGGTTCAATACTTGTGAGGACAGACGAAAATTTATGATGATGAAAATTTATGTTCATTAGGAAATAAGTCTAAAATGAAAATTCTCCCTCTAATCAATTTCCTCTTGGTAACTGTTCTTTTTTTATTATTTCTATTTTTCTCCTGCCACCGGATGTATTCTGGAACCTACCTCAGGAGATCCCGTTTCATGGATAATGATTGCGCCATCTGTTACACCGAGGAAAATGAATGTTGGTGCCAATAATCCGGGAATGAGACTCTACAAATTCGAAACTGATACAGGGCAGGTGAGATATTTACGTTGCTGTTTGTTTTTCAAATACGTTACACCATTACTGGGGGTATATCCCATGCACCACTTGTCCCAAAATCACTTTACACCCATCCAATTTACTGCTAGGGACAAATGCAATTTCACTCGCAAAATTTACGTGACAACACGCTCGGAAAATTTTCCAACCTTCTCTTTGCAATTCTCTATTTTTGTCACCTAGCACTTTTTTTCAATATATACTACTTTCCAACTATGTCTCCATATATAGCAATTCTCTGATTTTTATTGCTCGAATTCCATAGAAGGAGTGAGGCATATAATTCCTAGTTTTTTTTTCCATTTTTAAATTTCACCCCACCACCCCCAGGAAACCAGTTTTTAACATACATTTTGCAAATAAAACCGTTTTTGAGAAACTAAAACTACGTCACGCTGTTTGGCAGTTTGATCTTTTGTCTAGTATTTGCTCGAACTTAGAAACTAAATGGTTAATGACAGCAACTTCAGGCCTTCGAGGAACCTTCATAAGTCAACTGTTGCACAATTAACATGACATGAATTGTAGAAGTCAGTTATTTAATTAAAGTTACAACATTTATGATTAAAATGCCGTGAGTCACTTTCCCCTATCAATAAGGGGTCGGCAATTTGGATGTTCGTGGGGAAAGGAGTTAGGCTTGGTTTAACCGAAAAGTCTTGGTTTTTTAACCCTTTAACGACGAGATAGTTTTCGCGGACAGAAAATCAGCAATAAAAATGAAACCGATAAACAAAATCAGTAAAAGGTCTGATATCTAGCCTTAGAAAGTCCAAAAGAGTCTGATTCGGTGTATTTTTTCCTCTATGATAGGGACAAAAATAGCCTAAAAATTTAAGTAATTTTTCTGCCAATACAAATGAATGATAATTTTTTACTCTAATAAAAAAATATTATGTTTGAGTATTGTAGTTTCTTTTTCCAAAACGGTTTTGCTTAAAACAAATTGGAAGTATAAAAAATATTTAAAATTAATTTCCATTATGAGAATTTAAAAATTCGTCATTTTTTAGCTTAAAAATTTACTATACAGCAAATAGCTGGAGACTTGCAAAAAATATCCTAGATTCCTTTAACCTTCTACTTTGCAAAAACGTACAAACATAAGCAAAAATTAATTTTAGGTAGTCAGGAAAAATTATTTTCTTTGTGGGACACCGGTGTTCCAATCGTCCTTAAAGGGTTAAAGTTAAAAGTGGTAATTAGGATATTCCAGGGCTCAAGCAGTCCAGATCAACATAATTTCTTCCACTCTCACCGAACCAATCGAAAAACATATTTTTGTATTAACCTTTTTCAAACGCATCGTGTGATTTTTTTTTTCGAAATTGTAGTTTCAGAATTGTATAACTTCCAAAAGCAGAAAATTTTGGGATAATTAATTAAGAGTATGGGATATATGCATTATATTTTCAAATAGTCTGAACTTAAGTCAGATTCAATGTAGTTAATAAGCATTTGACTAGTGTGATTCATCTCAACACTTTAAGAACCAGCAATTTGGACTGTTAAGAGTTATTTTATCCATTACGATCCGTTTTGGGACGCCGGTAACACATAGATCATTAAAAGGTTTGAAACGACCTTCAGATGCTTCAAACAACTCCACTCTCTTTTATGTTTCATTTAGAGTTTATATATTCGGATATTTTGTTTGCACTACAAGTAAATAGTTTTTAATATCTCTCAATAACGGTTTTCCAACTAAGGGATTTAAAATAGTGAAGCTTGAAGCTTAGGTGTATCAGAGGCTATTTTTCAATAAAATACTCGGCACAACAGATGGAGTTTAATTGTCCAATAGAGTCTTGTGTGAAAGGCAAAAAGAACTCTATTTGCACTAAATGTCGTTGATGCGTAAAAAATCAATGTAATTTTCAAATTTTCTTGAATAAACCTTCGCACAAAGTTGGAAAAATTTTTGAAATACCAAATTTGGGTCTCCGATAATCGAAATAAAAAATTCCTACGGCCATTTAAAGTTATATTTTGGTCTTTCCGTTCAATTAACCCTATTGTTCTTAAAAGCTAAAGATGATTTTATCATTAAATACGATTATAACCCTCGTTGCCTTCTTTTCGCAACGATAAACTGAAGACTGATACATGTTAATATACTTTAGATCTAGACATTTCGAATTTGGAACAAAAAGTGCTTCAGCCACTATGAAAACGAAACAAAAAGTAGAAACCTTTTCTTTGTCTTTCAAAACCATTTTTAAAAAAATATGGGATAATTCCAGATGTGAATGGTAAGATTAAGGCTCTACTACCCCTTCTTTAATCGAAAATTTAACGGTTTTTCAAGATCAAAATGTAAAAGCTAGGTGTTCTAGAGAACGTGTTTATCAACGCGATTTAAGAAAGCCTGATTCCATTGAGAAGGTTTTTGAATTCTTGTTAATTCAAAAATCATTACATGTAATTTATTATAATTCAGTAAACCTATTAAACCTAATGAATATTTTAAGTTCCAAATAACCATTGAAATCTTTCAATTCAACTCTAGGCGTGTTTTTAGAGTAATCAGTAATCTATAAAGAAGCTATGCAAGCCATTGTGAGAAGGCTTCGACCTCGAGGCAGACCTAGGACAAGGTGGCTGAATCAAATGCAGAATCTTGCCTTGGAACGCCTTGAGATCGAACCTGAACATCTTCCTGAAGTAGCGGAGGATCGATAAGCGTGGGCTGTTAATTTGGATGTCATGGGCCCGCGACCCCAATAGGGATAAGCGGTTGAAAATGAATGAATGAAGGAATCTATAAAGGAATTCAAGTGTATTGTGAATTAATGAATATTTTAAAAAAATGCAGTATGAGTTTGAACAACGCTTCTCGAATTTTGCTAAAAAAAAGCTTTATTAATTTGGACATAATGCGAAACCATTCTTGAGGTAAAGCACCTAGTCACGAATTCGAGCAAACCACAAAGCTCGTGCGCTTTGCAACGACTTTTTATTTGTGTTTATTCCATAAAGAGCACTTTTAGGTGTGCAAACATGAATTTTTTTTCATCATGGTTACAAAATAATCAATCCTCTGAATTTATTCCTGTGTTACGTAGTGCAAATAAATTTCCTAGAACTGGCATTTTGCAAGAACTTCGAGTGGATTTCGTCCAAATCGATATTAAATTTACAAAATAGGTCTCTAATGGGAAATCAATAGGAGGGTTAGCGTGGAAAGCTCTTGAGAATTGCCCTTGGGAAATATCTTCGTGCGGCTATTTAACCTGAATACCTGGCACGGACTTTTCTTCTCTGAGAACCATAATGCTTCATCATGGAAATCTACATTTAATCACCGCGAAAATGTGCCGTTCGGTAAAAAAAAAAACAGGGAACACTTGAGTGAAAAATGATTTCTTACAAAAGTAATATAATTGCTTAAAATTTTTTCTCACCTTAACACAATTCGTCTTGTATCATTGCTTTTCTTCAATCAAGTTCATTGTTAAATTATAGAGAAACCTTAATTGTGAAACTAAGTGGGTAATAGTTATAATTGCTTGTAGATAGCATGTGTATCGACAAGTGGACAAGAGAGTCAAATTATCCCCAAATGAGATAATTTTGCTGAAAAATGTAGAATAGAAATAAAGTCCTTTAGATCTTCCACAAAGTGAGCGTAAAATACAATAGAGAATAAAATCCATTTTAATTAAATCTGTACTGAAGAATATGAAAGTTCAGTAAATATTTATTTGTTTTATTTAATTATCTATCATCTGCGAAATTGTTGCTATTTACCATTATTGCATTGGATAAAATAGCTGACTCCATAAAAGCTCTCAAATTTCCTCTTAAAATGTGTATTAGCCTTTTCCTCTCTAAACAACAAATTAACCTGAATTGGCAGCTTCGTGATAATTGTGACAATACCAGGATATTTTAAAACCTAATATTTATAAGGCAAAGTGCTATTTGAGAGGACGTTATTGCGACACTCCAGGAAGTAGGGCAAAATTGTCGAGAGGTAAATTTCAGAGCTGAAGGCTATATATATAAATTCGGGAAACTCGACACGGTATATTTGCATACAGCCCTCTATCTCTCCTCTACATTTAGATGAAATTCTATCTGATATTATTGTCACTTTGTGCTACAATATCGAGTTTCTCGATATTCGTTATTCCATTATTGTTGAATTAGTGTTATATTTGATTTAAATATGTAGCAATAATGTTGATATTAACAGCAAATTGTTATACACTCTTATTTTATTTTCTATTAATAGGTACTGGACTACACGCAGTACTATCTTGATTTGGATCAGGCCAATTCAGTTTCAGAACCTGTCTGGCAAGCTGAGTACAATTTAACAACGCAATACTATGGCTTGGCCGAAGTTACTGCTGTTGCTCTACATAATTTGGCAGAGCGCTTCTCAAATGCCGATGATCCCCTTCTTGCCAAGTAAGTTCACATTATTTATCTTCAAGTATCTGCAATATCCTTCACATGTTGTGAAAATTTATTTTGAAGATTGTAAATTTGATTGAATTGAGACACTGGTTTCCATTAGATAAAGTTTTACAAATAGGTGAAAATTCAACAAGTTTGAAATAACGTTTGAAAATTCTTGAATTCCGAAAATATGTGTAAAAGTGCATAGTCAAGGAATTTATTTAACAAAGCTATTACATTTATAAATGGGGAAACATACAAATAAAATTAAGTTTCTAATAATTTTACTTTCGGATAAATAAAAGAAATACGCGGTTGTAAATATTCTTGTGAATGGTGAATTTTTATTGTTTTAGTTCACCATTATTGTTGATATAAGAACGAAACCAAAAATTTTAACGATATTTTTAGAACTAGCCTTAGATTAAGTACAAATGAGAAAACACCCATATGTGTTTTTTCATTTAAATTTAGTCGAAGAAGGTAACTCAATGTCTTTAACTTCGATAAACTTTAACTGACTTAATTTTTTAATTGTCCCAAATGATTTAGTACAATGTACTAAATCAATTATTTAAATTTAATTAATATTAATATTTATAATACCTGTGACTATTTAATAATCAAATACTAAGTTTTATTAGCAAAATGACAACTTTTATTATTTTTTAGATTTATTTAGATTTAGATTTTCTAGATTTTGCCTAATGCAGGGTAAGATGGGGTAATTCGGAATCATGTCTATTTTGGAATTTTTAGATTTTGTCACTGTTTCCGATCGTAAAAGAGAAAAAAAAAACCACGAAGAAGTACAAGAGTTTACATTCGAAAGTTTTATTTCGTTGGTTTAGGCTTTTACCATCTAAAACTGTTAGGAAATCTCAAAGTTCCAAATTAGACATCATTCCAAATTAATCCATTTCACCCTACACTGAGAAAAAACGGGGGTGTGATTAACTTTTTTTCCTCATAACTTTAACACTTTTTAGGTGTAAAAATATATCAACATTTTTTAATGTTAATTTTTATACTTTTTTAAGGACAGAAATAACATGAAAAAGGGTAACTTTAACCCCTAATACACCTAAAAAGCATAATATTTACACCGATTTCGGATCAATACTGCAGGGTAAAATTAACATTTCCGGAATGTTATTTTAACTTTTTCGGATTTCTCTTAGTGTGGAAAGTAATTTTGAATAGAATGTATAATTTTGAATTTTGTTATTTCTTGACTCTTTTTGCTCCCCAAAAATAGTGAAAAAGTCTGAGAATTTAAAGTTAAATTCTGTTGAAAATTGCCCCATTGTATCCTAATGCTATTCATTGGGAGAAGTACTTGACAATAATTAACGTTTATGATGTATATAAACGATGTTACGATTTTGTACTAAGTCTCCGACTAAATCATAAATCCAGTTTTTGGTAATCGGGTAATATGGTTATAAATAGAAACCAATTTTATTGAAAGATGCGGAATGAGATATATAATATTTTTAATAGAGTTAATTTCTTTCTTTCTATTCGTTACATTTAATTTAATGGCTTTTAATATGGCATATTAAAAAAAATACATATTAAAATTCCATAATACATCGGAACTGTTTATGGTTTATCATTCTTGTGAATCTCTGACTGATATCTTGTAATATCCATTCTGTGATTTTGAACTATTCCTTTGAATGCGAAAATTAAGTTTTGTAAAGTTAACATCCAAAATTTAATAAAATTTTTGTTAACTTTACTCAGAAGTCAATACAGAAAGCCATTATTAGTTCCTATTGACGAATTTCAATACATTTGCAATCCTGAGGATATTATTCCCAATGGGAACGTGTTAAAACAAATCCATTAAATGAACAATGCTCATTCCCCTTACTCCTATCCCAAAACTTACTCCTTAATTTCCCTGTTGAAATACTCTCCTGAGGAATACCTCTCTACATCCTATCTCAAATTCATTCACACCTTTTGTTGATTTTTCACATCTACCCCGGGATTTTTGGTAGCAATAAATTCACCAATCGCTAAACCCCAGAGTTGCAATAAAATCCCCAACTCTCTGGTATAGAGGTAGATCTGGGGTGCTCCTCTATTTACCCCAGATCCCATCACTAAATGTCTCTTTCACCCTAATTTATAGATACTACCGTGCAAATTCCGTGCGCTACGTGTCGAATCACTGCGACGGACTCTGTGCACTGACTCACTACTGTGCCATAACGCGTCTGGGTTATTCGCATTTTCGTGAGGTAAGTTCCATCTACCATCTCCATTCTTATTCTTAGACTTGGGAAATTTCCGTCTATGGGGACTCCTATGGGACCGTGCGAAAAATTCCCCATGATAGCAATGAATCTGGAGCGCCGTATATTTGCATGGGCATAGTAAATAACAGTTTCACTGACAATATATTGTACAGTGGTGCAATTGAAGAGGATGGCAAAGTGCCATTGTGAGGCTCTTGGCATTTCTCCCATTTGCATATGTAGGCGCTTCTTCTGCTCCTTCTTTGGAAATTTTCGAGAAAGTGGAAGCCATGGAAGGAAGTATGGGAAATAAATTGTCACTGTTCCTTAACTTTAACTTTAACCATAAGAACTGTGTATTGTAGCAAGTGTAAACAAGGCTAGGTCTTTTGGTAATCTGACCTAGTAACACGATTACGATTTTAGGATTATCTTATTTGATTTATATTCCATTTCATGATGATCCACAGAGAAAATTATTTTTTCTCACTATCTAAAGTTATTTCCTTCGAATGTTTATACGTAATCGTAAAGTAGAAGGTTGTAGAAATCTGAAATATTTTTTTTAATCTTTCTTTATTTGCGATGTAGTAAATATTTAAGCTGAAACGTGACAAATTTCCAAATTACCGCATTGAAGAATGATTATTATTATTATTATTATTTTTAATATTTCCAATTTTTCTAGCTAAAACTTAAGTTTTTGGGTTATTTTTGTCCCTATCGTCCATAAAGGTAAAAAACACCAAATCAGACTCTGTTGGGTTTTCCAAAGTTAGATGTAATATCGACAACTCAGAATATAACTCGTTTTATTCATTTTTTGGATACTTCTTTATACCCTCTACCTTCCCTGTAGATATTATACTTGAAAGATAATTATTTTCAAGGTTATAAGAAATTTAAAGTCTCAAAAATCCGATACTCTGCATGTAAAATCTCAGCTTCAAATCGCTCTCCTGTAAAATCTGTGTACTGCGAGTTATTCGTTTCTTATTCTGTGCGGTCGATATATTTCATAGATTTGGTTTATTAGTTTCACTTTTATTATTGATCTTTTGTCAGTGAAATGAAAAGCGTCTCTCCCTTAAATAATTAAGATCTTATTTGAGAAACACAATTACCTCTAGCATTAGTAATTAACCATTATGTCCTGTTAAAAATAAAAACTATAAAAATATGTATATTTAAATTCTAAAGGAGCTTTATCTGAACGTAAAATTGAAATATTGCAATTTAAAAAAAAATTCAGTCTAGTTGTTTAAATTATGTTTTTTGAAAACTTCAAATCAGATAAATTCTCAAATAAACTTATAAGTTTCCCAGAAGCTAATCAATTCATCTTCTTTGAATAAGTTTGCTATTAATATTAGTTTCCATTCAGAAAATTTATGTTCTTGAAAATCCTCAAGCTGCGACAGAATAAAAATTATACAATTTTCTCTGTATTCAGCATTTCTAAGATTTTTTTTTGAACACAGCGGTAGTTTATTATTTGATTTAGTAAGTACAGTAGACGTTGTCCCAAATTGGGCGTGGTGTAATGTTTTACCATCCGTATCCAATAAATCGTAATTATTGTACGGTCAAAGGAACATCTAATGACTCTTTAAAAACTTGTGCCGCAATCTTTCGGCACTCATTTTGTACCATTTGTGATATAAAATTTGAATATTTAACATTATATTAAGCGGTAGATTAATAAAAAAAAATCATAGGGGGAAGTGGGGCACCTTTGAATTGGGGAAATTTTGAAATTGAGCTTTTTTCCCCTATTTTTAAGGGGTTACATGGGTCTCTCAGATCAAAAAATAGGCCTTTTCCTGATAATAATTTATTGTATCGAAAATATTTTAGAAATTCCAACTTATAGGATATGAAAGAGTATAGTAAGGCCATGTAACTCCGACGATTGCAAAACTCGGATGCCGCGACCGATTTAACTCCGATACATCCACTTAAAATATAATTTATATTTTTAATTCTGTAATTAATTACTGAAGTATCATAATATAACTATTCTACTTTAAGAAAAACCAAAAATTATATTTTTATCGGTTTAATAAGTGGGTAAAAGAAATATTTTTTAAGCTCGGGTCAGCTGGGTTGTGTACTAAAAATTTAATTTCTGAGAAAATTTTGCTGTTGACAGCTCGTCGCTGGAAAAAGTTTAGTGTTTTTTCTATATAATAAAACATTATTTGCAATCAAAATTATTAATAAAAGTTAGTGTAGTTATTGATCTACAAGGTGAGTAAGAGTTTATTGATAATATATTAATAATTCATACAGAAATAAGTGATTTTTGTGAATGTTTACATTTCGATGCATGTCGGATGCGGTGAAAGTCAATGTTTTGGTTCAGAATTTGCATTGTTCAGGACTCTTTTTCTGTTTCAGATGCCAAAGGGAACAAAAGAAAAGACCTATAAGGACAAGCCCGACTCTAAGGAAGGTATTAGGAATGCCTTGCAGTGTGTACGAGATGGTTCTACCATAGCATATGCATCCAAAACATTTAATGTCCCAAGAACAACACTGCACAACAAATTGACCGGCAAATACCCAGAGGAGTGCCCCAATGGCAGGCCAACAATTCTTTCAAAAGAACAGGAAAAAGAACTTGTCAAATGGATCCTGGGATGTGCGGATGGCTGGCATCCCATCGGGAAGGAACAAGTTCTGGACAGCGTTAAACTCATCTGTGAGGTCTACAAAATTCCAAACCATTTTACAACTGGAAGACCCGGAGACGTTTAGTTCAGGAATTTTCTTAAGCGTCATCTAGAGCTCAGCATGCGCAAGCCAAAATCCTTCTCATTGGAAAGAGCTACTGTTACTGCTGAAGACCTCACGGAATGGTTTCAGAATTGTCTTAAATATTTCACAGAACACAACCTTCTGAGCATTTCACCAGACCGTGTTTTTAATTGCGACGAAAGTGCCTTCTTTTTGACACCGGAAGATGGAAATGTCCTGTCCAGGAGAGGTTCACGTGTAGTTCCATCTCTTAAAAATTCAGGACCGAAGCAATGTATCACAGTACTCCTCAGGGTGTCAGCTACTGGCGAACTTGCTCCTCCAATGGCTGTTCATAAAACTGACATTACTCCAAAAATTGCCATTCACAACGCAGAAGGATGGAAAATGGGAACGTCACCACAGAGTGGCTGGATGGATGGGCCACTTTTCTATGCTGGTCTTTATTTCCCGAAAATTGTTTTCCAACATTCAGAGGAGTCCATTATCAATAACCAGCACGATCAGGCCACCGACAATAATCCTTCAAATGATCCAGTCATCCCTGGAAACCAACTCTCTGCAACTTCTGAGACTCAACCGATCTTCGACACACTAAAACAATGCTATTTCTGGCCAGGAGAAATTCCAAAACGTCGTCAGAAGAAGAGGGTCAAAGCCAGCAATGTCAAACACCAGTATATTGTATCTTCCGAGGAAATTATCGCGGAACAGGAGGAAAAATTGAGGCAGGATTTACAAAAAAAGAAAGAAATTGCTGAACGGAAGTTGACCAGAGAGAGGAACAAAAAAATAAGGGCAGAAGAAAAGGAGATAAAACTAAAGGAGAAACACATGGTAAAGGAAAAGGCTCAAATGCCAATTGAAGCTGAAAAGAAAAAACGTGGAAGGAAGTCAGCCAAGAAAACCGAGGAAAAATCAAAGAATTGAGTGCAATCTTAAAATAAATAAAAATATATATAATTAAATAATAAATTAATGAAATGAATTGATGGAAAAAACTCTAAAAAATGTTTTTGAAATAATATCTTCTCATTTTTATGCATTAAACTTTTCCTTAAAATGAGCATCCGAGTTTGATCGAATTCAACGGAGTTACAAAAAAGCATCGCAGTAACATTCTTGCGCATATATTAATATTATCGTAATTTTATTAATTTTCATCAATATTATTGCTAAAATTCTATTTCTATTATGATTCTAAATTAAACAAAGAATAATTCTATTGATTTGGAATGGCGAAAAAAATATTTCATCAGTCCAAAAACAAGCATTAAAGTCGCACTCAATGAAAAGTATCCGGATTACCTCTCTTTACTATAACGTTTAGCACAATATAAAGAAAAATTGAAAAGTTTTGAAAATACGACCTTTGGTAGCTGATTTTCGGAACCATTCCTCAAAGCGATAGGTAGGATTTCTCCCAGTAGATTCATCTTTAATCAAAAACCGAATACACTCTGTTAGAGGGTTAGTTGGACCCCTGGATGAACGGAGGATTTTTCAAAAAAAAAGAAAAAACAAAAAAAACAAAATTTGTATTTTTGGCAAAAGTTTTTGTAAAAAAGTATCAATTTTACCCTATTTTTCAAAACATTTTGTATTGTAAAAATAGTTCTGATTATAAGAAGTGCAAATCCCTCGGTCAAACAGTAGATAATACTTCTCAAAATAAGTATGCAAAATTTTAGAAAGATCGGTTCAATGGACTCTGAGTAATCTTGACTACCGCATTGTAAAACGGTGTTTTGAGAATAACGCGTTTAAAATTTACAACAATATGCGCGCGAGGGCGGAATGCACAACTAAAACTGCTCTTATCTCCGAGAGTTTTGCACCGATTGACTTGAAATTTTCAGAAAATATTTTTCAAATGTTATATTCAAAATTAAAAAAATAAAAAAATTGTTTTTTTTGACCTGAGACCCATGTAACCCCTTAAATGAAAGTGGACCTTATTTTTATATAATTTAGCTCAACAAACCAATTGCGAAATTAAATTATATCATGAGACGACTGCATTTCAATAAATCCATCCAATAAATTAATTAATCAATTTGAAAATGGGAGAAAAAGCCGGATTTTAAAGCTTCCGTAGTACAAATTTTCTCCTCCCTACGTACATTTTATTAGATACAACCGATAAAACATTTAAATTGCAATATTTTGACGATATTGCCAATAGGTATTCCCTATCGAACAGGTGCTCCTGCGACCCTACTATTATTACCCTATTACCCTATTAAAACTGAATATAAACAATTGATAAGAGTTGTGGTCAAACACATCGGTCCGTTATCATTAAAAAAATCCTTTAAATTAATTTATTTTTAGTCAAATCTTTTACTGTAATCCCATTTAGATTTTTGTCTTGATTTTTATATTTTTATGTACGCAGTGCATGGATATTGGAACCAGTAGTGCTTCGGCCAGTAGAGCACAGATCCCTCATCGACCACTTCTGGTGCTCCTGCTGCCCCTGCTGCTGGTATTCCAGCAGCCCTGTCTGCAAGGCCTTCTCGGTGCCCTGCAGCATCCCAGTGCCACCCACCGCGGCCGACCGACCCATACGTGGTCGGGGGCGCCCATCAAGTGCTTAGGGGTAGTTTTGTACATACTTTCACGAGTGGTGGGCAGGTTGTGGCCGAAGAGGCCACCCACCGGATGCCAACGAGACAACGTCTCCAGCGTAGTTAGTATATGTGAGGAAATCTCCCGTATTTGTGATAATTCCTCGACTGTGGCCTCGCCATTGTCCAACTCTATGCCCCCAACTAACTTCCCTCCACTGTCCACGTGTACCAACTGCACTTAGGTAAGTTCCATAAATAGTAAAGTATACTCTGAAGGATCCAGTGGAGTGTAGCTTTCAAAGTGCAACCACAAACTAAACATGGGGTCATTATTTGTCCTGTTAATTTTACAAAGGAAATATCCAAGGGGTTTGTAACTTTTGTGGTCGAGTGTTAAAGTGCAGTGTACGATGGTTTCAAGTAAGACAACTTTTTTTTATTTATTGTTGTTTCTTTGTTTTTGCAAAACTTCAATTCAATGAATTCTAAGTGCAAAAAATACAAAAAAAATGTCTATGAGAAAAAAAATCCTTGAGACTAGATTCTTGTTCCTTGACAACTACTCCAAAAAAAAAAAAGAAAAATTGCAAATCCCTTGGGTGTTCCATCAAGAATTAAACCAAAGATCCTCGAATCTGAACAAAAGAAAAACACCTCTACAAGAAATATTCTTCTGTGTGTCATTTGAAGGAATGCTTCTTTCGTAAAATTGTATTATTATATAAATGTCTAAGAAAAGAGAAAAAAATTATGTGCTGTGCTACTTAAAGAAAGAAAAACAAAATATAAACTGAGCATTGTATGACGCATTTTGATAAAGGTGTGTTGTGTGAAGATTGGAGCCACTTTTTCTCAGCCTCGTCCTCTCCCCTTTTTTCCATCCTGACTGTCTCGAGGGAGAACTTTTCCAAAGGCGGGAAAAGTATATAGTCTCCCCATTCATGTATTTTGTTTTCTTTTTTTTCCAACTCAAGCCACCCTTCTTACTGGAGGCATTTCATCCCTCAAACTTCACACCCTGAGAAAATGGGTGAAAAATTCCCCGAGAAATATGTGCTCAAGATTTTTTTTCCAACTTTCTCTATCCTTGCGTTGTGTACATAAATGTTGATAAAAATAATTTTTATATTTGCATATATAATGTAAGTGAATAAAAGAGATTTACATTTATAGGTGAAGAAAAATTAAATAAAATTGAGGGAAAATTCTTGAAAAAAAAAGTTTAACAATTTGGTAAAAGAATTTATTTTAAATATATTGACAATTTGGGATAAAACAAAATAAAACTGATTGTTTTAAAAATATAAACCTGGCACGAAACTTTTTTTCTAAATGGTAAAATATTTTTTTCGCTGCCACTCATATGCAAAGTTAAGACCGAATGTTATGAGGAATCATAAACAATCTTTTTTTCACGAAATAACTAATGGGCGCGAAACCATTTATCCAAAAAAAGTTTCGTACGAGGTTGATTATATGAAGAATTGTTTTGTTTTTTTTACTGATGAGTAATAATGTTAATGAAAATAACAAGTAGCATAAAAGTCTATAAGATCATAAAATTTCACAGTATAAAATGAAAATCTTAACTGTCGTTATATGTATATAAATATTTATTGAATATATAAATATATATATATTCTAAAAAAAAGAGAAAACAAAAAAATCTGATGAAATTTCTTATCGAAATAAAGAGGGACAAAAAATAACTTACAGATTGTCTTTCTTGGTGGTCGTTTACTCCTTGTGGTAAAGATTTCGTCATGAAAAATTATTCGTATGTCCTTTCCTTGTTTGTGTCAATAGCTGTCCCATCATTTCAATCTGCCACTCTGTTTTTTGGCTCATATTTCCCACTTACAATCCTTGTTTGTGCCATAAAACAGTTTGCAGATGGAATGGGTCAAAGTGCTTAGACTTAGCACAAAGTGAGGAAAATGAAAAACAGAGAAAAAAATTGCTTTCTGAACAAGGATATTAAAAAAAAATCAATAATACTATTTAATTTCTGTGATAGCGTTGAAATGCTATAATTTCGTATCCTAAAGTGAAATAATTTGATGTCGAATAACTCATAATTTGGATCACGGTAAAAATATTTTGTAAGAAGTATATGAGAGTGATCAATCTTCTCCCCAGGGTGCAGTTTCATCTGATGAAGGTATTTAAAACCCTTAAAGAGTCAATAGAAATATCAGACGATGTTATACACTGCCCCTGACACTGCCTTTTGACACTGTCACTGTTGTAGTCCGCAGGGTTCAGGTGAGAAAGAGCTGCAAGAGACTTATATGGCTTTCCAACTAGGGGTTTAGCCCAGTTCTTGAATGTTTCGAAATCATAGGAGGAAGTGGGGCACCTTTGAAAGTAGGGAACCTTTGAAATTGGGATTTTTCGTCTATTTTTAAATAAAATTGAGCCTTATCGTGATATAATTTAGGTGCACAAACAGATTTGAGAAGCTAAATTACATTATAATATGGCTCAGTTCCAGTTAAACATAGCAGAAAAATCCCAATTTCAAAGGAGACCCACTTCCCCCTATATTTTTCTAATGACCTAATGATCTTTGAAAATCTAATGTTGATTGATAGGGGACTCTCCGGTGGTGGCCAATGGATTTGAAGTCACTTCACAAAGAAAAACAATTCTCCAATCTTTCCCAGAGCTTTCGGTCCTGGATGTGGACCTTCTTCAGTGGTCGACTAAACTATGTTTTTTTTTGTACTTTATGAGGATCGTTATTTTGTGTCTGAAGAAGGTCCACATCCAGGACCGAAAGCTCTGGGAAAGATTGAAGAAGTGTTTTTCTTTGTGAAGTGACTTCAAATACACTGACCACCAACGGAGAGTCCCCTATCAATACACAACACGCCAGTTCTTCATCCAATTTATTAGAAAATCTAATGGTACATTTGTTTTGTTCTTAATGTTTAAACCAAAGTCATCGTATTTAAAAAAAATCTTGTCTGATAAAAAAATTAGAGAAGTTAAGTAAGAAATAAGTAAATCTCTGACCTGAAAGCCATATTACGATAATATACTCGTATTACGTATCACTCGTTCCCGGAATAAACCCTCTATCATTGTACACTCATGTTATTACGCCTTAATCCAAGCCATTTCCTCTCATCTAAACGGTAAGTGAGGCTAAATTTTCTTTATAATTTCATATAATAGCCAGTAAAAATTTAGTCTGATCAGTTCTGTAAATTTGATCTCCGGTCTTGTTTTTGTTTACTGAATTGAATTTCAGTTTCTAAGCCCTATGGGGCTCACAGAAGTAATGCTAAAAAATCAAAATGGAAAATGTGGAGCTGAAAGTGCCACTTGTATCTTTCAATTTCCTCGGAGTAAACTATTTCCGATAATAATTCATGCTTACTCACTTAAGTACTGATGTTAATTGCCATATGCAAGAAGAGAATCATGTATTTCAGCACCCGTCTAAGAATAAGGGGTTGGACGTGTCATAGGAATGAATGACTAAGAATGGTGAACTCGGCCGTCGACTAGGTTAACAGTTGCCGAATAGGTCGTACATCCTATAAGTTTAATTAAATTTCATATTCCCATTTTTTAGACATTCAATGTTGAAATTCCCAAAACATATTTTTCGACTTTAGTCCGTGGTCCCACAAAGCTCTTATTTCCTAATAACTTGTAAAATTTCATATAACGACCTTTTGCTTTCAAAGTTAATTATAAAATTTTGAATATAAAAAATGGATCTTAGTTGGATAGGGTCGAATGAAGACTTTTTGGCACGTTGAGAACTCGTATGACCTAGTGACGCCCTATTTGGCCATTTGAGAAATGAAATTTAAACATCTACACAGTAAAAAATATTTGGCTGCTTTACCATGATTTTTATTGTAAATTTTACATTAAACATGTAATTTTGTGTACTAGTACACATTCATGTAATTTCTACACATTTTGCCTGAAAACTGTATAATGTTACACGAAATCTGTAACAAAATGTACACAGCTGTGTAATTATTCGCTAATTTCGCTGTACGGTGAAAAAATACGTAATATAAAACAAGAAAATGAAATTTGATACCGTATGACGTAAAAAACCACTTCCGTTACAGTATTTTCTCTATTTTCGCACTAGCAACAGAACGTTACTAAAAAAGTACAATATTTCATCACTTAATTGATTACACAGTTTACGATTACATGAAATTTAAATTACACATTTTCAGATTACTCGTTTTGCTCAAATACATAATTTGAGTAAATTTACAAGAATAATCGTGGTAAAAAGCAAACCAACGATTAACATTGTAAATTTTTTTTACTGTGTATCTTTATATAATGAAAAAGTAGTTTAATGAAAAACGTCATAAATTAAATAAATTTCAATATTTTGATAAAAATTGCCAATAGGTGTTCCTTGTCGAAGAGGTGTTTCTTCGACTAGTAATGGATACAGGTACAAAAGAATTACAGAATGCCCCGATGCTGAAATAAGCAACGATCTTTATATTACTTTAGTTTGTTGATATTCTTTACAATTTTAGCTTCTTGGTTCGAGATAACATCCGACCTCATTAGATTGAGACTATAAAGGTACACGTTTTGATACTCATAGATCGCAAATACGATAGCCACTAAAAATCGATCTTTGCTGCCACCTGCTTCTACGATAAAGAGCAGCTTCTGGAGGAAGGCTCAATATCGGTTGGACGATATTAGACATTAGAATGTAATGCCACATCCGTACTCCACGTAACCTTCCATTCTGGAGTATAATACGATTTAAATAGTGTTAACGGTTTTTGAATATAATGGCGAATTTTTAAATTCTCAAATTCATAATTGATTTTATTTATTTTTTATACTTCCAATTTTTTTAAGCAAAACCCCTTTGGCAATAAAAACTACAATACTCATACGTAATATTTTCCATTAAAGCGAAAAATATTATTCATTGGTATTGTCAGAGAAATTACTTAAATTTTTGGGCTATTTTTGTCCCTATCGTTCATAGAAGCACAAAATACACCGAATCAGACTCTGTTGGACTTTCCAAGGTTAGATGTAAGACTTAACATTGATTATGTTTTTCAGTTTAATTTTTATTGTTGATTTTCAGTCCGAAAAAAGTGTCTCGTCGTTAAGGGGTTAACCCAGAAAATGTTAACTTTTCACTAACACCACTGATCTGAGCTACAGTATAAGCGGTCCAAAGATTAGCCAATAAAATTGTTATAACACCCATTCTTATTGTCACATTTTGATAGCCTTGGTTAAATGGTATAATTATTTGAAGCATTGAAACTTCATTCGATCACTTTTACGGGGAATTTAATTGTTAAATCAATTTTCGAAAATTTTAAAATGTTTATAGGGGGAACTGGGGCTGTAGTAATCTGGGGTAGTTGTAAACACTGTGATTTTTTCATTAATTTTAAGACTCCAGAGGATAAAACCCATAAGCATTCATAGATACCATGGGGATGTATGTCCACAGAAGAATTGGTCAATAAAATCCTAATACTTTAAAAATAAAAATCATTTTTCCCGAAAATGTTGATATTTCAATTATTTTGGTCATTTGGATTTCCACCTGGAAATTAAAAACTGTGTAAAATAATCGAAATGTAGCAATACCAGTTCTTTCCTACATCTTTTAGGATTATATTAATGCATTTACTAGAGAAATTGAGATTCTCATTACTTTAAAAGAATTAATAATTGGTCAGAAAACAGCATTTGGGGTAGATGTAACCAGGCAATTTCAATTTCACAAAATGAGTAGGTAAAAGAGCGGGAAATTGACCTTCATGCGAAATATCTATAATTCATAGATTACGAAAAAAATTGGTGGTGCTGTGTTCAATAAAAAGTCACATGATGTCAAAATATGGGGAAAATCCATTGAAAAATGTCTTTGATATGCATGCTTTTAGTTTTTTTGCTATTTTAATTATTCTTTGTAAAAAGTGTCATGATTTTTTGAAAAATATACAGTCTTTATATATCTCTTAAGTAATTAAAATAATCGAGAGTGGTGCAAAGTTAATTTCAAGAGTGGGAAAAAAGATGTTTACATCCTCCCCAGAAAGTGTTTACTTCTACACAGTAAAAACAAGATGAATTTTTCTAGTTGAATTCCCGACATTAAACCGATAATCGTAGTAATATTAGAACAAAAAGTTGAAATTTCAAAAGATTATTGCTGTAAAATTCAACTTTTACTTGAAAATTAAACTATCAGTTGAATATTTAACTTTAGTTGAATATTCAACTGAAAGTTGAAATTTTCATCTGATTATTGTGCCAATTTTAAACCTTGAGTTGAGCTTTTCAACGATTATCGTTGTAAAATTCAACTTTACCTGAATTTTCAACCAATTATCGTTGTAATGAAAAGCCCACTGCGGCGGCGGCGTTAGAAGTTCACAAAGGTGTCATTGTGCAGCACAAGTGCAAAAGGAAGCTGACAATCTCAACAGTTTTTCACTATTTTACGGTAAGTTTTTGACAATTTTCCTAAACCCAGGGACACAGGAAGTCAGATAGATTTCCAGAAAGTTGAGAAATTCACGAATTTCTCAAAAGCTGAGGATTTCTTTGAATCATTCGACATCAATCAGCTCCACGCATGGAAACCTGAATCTGACTGTCTGAGCTCCCAAAATAAACAAATCCAGCCAAAAGAAAACTCTAGTGCTCCAAACATATCTCCCTTAAGCCTCAAAATGGAATTAAGGGAGACAAAAAGTGTGCAAAACATTTTTTTTTCCTGAGAGAGCAAAACAGGGAAACAAAGCGTTCTAGCTTTGCGAAATGCTCGACCTCGTGTCTTATATAAAAAAAAATTTAAGAATTAAAGTTATTGTGAAAAGTTCTCTCAGGTTTATCCATTTTTAAATTTTAACCAAATTTAATTAATTGCCATCCAAAATTTTTTTACTGCTCTTTGTTGTTTTTTTGCAATTTAATAATTAATTCAATCTGTATTAAGTCGGTATGTATCAAGCCATGTAAAATGAAAATATTCAAGGAAATATGTATTTCGCGAATCGAGCATTCCGCAAATCTAGAACGCTTTGCCATCCATATTTTATTATTCAGATATCAACATAGGGTATTAGTTTTATTTTTTTTTTAAATTATTTTAATTCACAGGCGGGGACGGATATTAAAAATATTTATCTTTAGGAGTGAGCCACCATCCAGACAAATATTAGGTAAATTTGCAGAATCAAAATTTTACAAGCATTATGGTTGTAGAGATATGAGTTATTGATATGAATTAATTTAAATTTGTGTTTTCAATTAATTTAAATTTGTGCATAATTTTTCCTTGGTATTAAAATCGTTTTGAGACATAAGTAATCACTGAATTTTGCTTTATAAGAATCGTAAATGCATTTTAGTAGTATGGCACTGTAATTTTAAAAATTTCACGTAAAATTCCAAACACAGACATAAATTATGCTAACAATCTGCTAATATTACACTTAAAAGAGTAGATGAGTCAAAAAGATTAGAAAATACCATATTTTCTGTAATTTTTTTCGATATTAAAATATTTATTATAATTTAAGTTGTTAAGCATATAAAATTACAACATTTAAACAATATTTTCTGGAATTTTATATTAAAAATCTTTAAAATACCGCTGTTGAGACCAGATTTCTGGATACTTATTTTGAAAAAAACATGCTTTTCCGTGGAAAAGATTTCTCAGAATGTATTTATCAGAAATCAAAAAGATAAATATTTCCTATTAGCTGACGAGTAAACTCGTACTTGAATGGTAATTTTTTAAAATAAAATTTGTATTATTGGTAGAATTTTAGATAAAAAAAATACAATTTTTGTCGTATTTTATACCACGTTTTCTCTTGTAAAATAAGTTGTGATCAAGATGAAAAATACTACCGTTCAAGTACGAGCTTAACTCATAAGCTAATAGGAAATATTTAGTTTTTTTTTATTTCTGATGAATATACTCTGAGAAATCTTGTCCACGGAAAAGCATGTTTTTTCAAAATAAGTCTTCGAAAATCAGGTCCCAATAGGTGAATTTTAAAGATTTTTAATTGCAAATTTCAGAAAATATAGATAAAATGTTATACATTTTTATGCTTATGAGCTCGAATTATTTTTCTGTTTATTATGTTGAAGAAAGACGTCAAAGAATAATATGCTGTTTTTTCCAAGAATGCGCGACCCACGTAAGCCCTTAAAATAAAATAGTTATTTTAAGACTTAACTATAATGCTTGTAACATGACTACATAACTTTTCCCATATCTTACTTTTTTCTTTACAATTTTTATTCTTTTTTAGACAAGGACATTTGTGAATACGTTATATTTGTATGGACAACGGGCCACTAATCCATACAAAATACTTGTAAGGAGCGTTTTCAGTGGATATTACATCGTTCAACATGTTCAATTATTATTGTTCCCAAAGAAGAAAATAATAAAAAAAATACTTGAATTTATACAAATTTGTTTTATTTATAATTTATATTAAAGAAACAAACCAAAAGGAAATTCAACTTAAAAAAAATTCAGCTAAAAGAAAATTCAACGAAAAAAATCAACTCAATTAATTCAACTAAGCTAAATTAAACGGAAAAAAATTTCAGCCCGTTAAATTCAACTTTAAAAATATTAAACTAAAAATTTTCAACTTATAAAAAATTCAGCGGGTTAAATTCAACTAGAGATATTCAGCGAAAACTACTACGATAATCGATTTACTCCCATTACACGCGATAATCGTAGTAATTATTTTTTACTGTGTACCCCAGGTATTTTGTGAAAAGAGAAAAAAGCACAGGGACACAAATTTTATTTTTATGGAAAACTCAATTGTTTTCCAGCATCCACATTACCCTCGACGAATTGCCTATACCCAAGGGTAAAACATGAGCTAAGAAATATTTTCCAAAAAATCACGGTGTCCTTGGAAAATCACCTCAAATTCGCATCTATCGAAAATGGTTACATGTGCCCCAGTCTCCCCTAGATATAGTTGAAACCTTTCCAACTGGGGTTCGTACTGATGAGTCGCACTTTGCTCTAGGTATACCCTGGTTCGACCTATAATAAACAATTAAAATTTGACCGGACTCTTGGCAAAAATAAAATCTGGGGTAACATGATAATTTCTTTTCGATAGTATCGACTGTCGATTCTCAAAAATTAAAATGATAGCTGCACCTTTTGTAGCTAATATAGATATTTGTCAACAGTTACATTCTTTTGAGAATGGTGCAATGAATGGTCCAATAATGTTTAAAAATCCGTCATTCACTAAATCTACGAGATACCGATTTTTCGATACTGTCGATTAAATAGTATCGAAAAGTTATCATTCCGCCCCTCCTTTATTCTCCCTTATTGCTATCTTAATTGAAATCTCAAGAAATATTTTGAGTGAGTTTTATGCCCACTATATACTATTAGAAAGATTAGTAATTTTCTTCAGCATTTAATATACTGAAGAAAATTGTTTACGATTATGTAGGAAAAGCTGCCAAATTTCTTCGATAATGCTAAATAAGAACTTAAATTTTTCCAGTGTGTAGTAGTCATTACCTAACGATGCAATATCCAAGAACAAACACTTTAATGACTTTAAATTCAATTGTAAAGGCTGTGACCCTATCATAGAATCTATTGACATAATTAACAATAACTGAGATATATTATTCAAAGACTAACAGTTCTAATATATATCCATCATACCTTGTTAAGTGTTAGACCTGATGGACGTTAGTTGGAAAATAAAAGTCAAAACTGATGTGTTTGTCGTGTAGCCCATCAATAATTAATTATGTGAATCAAAAGCTGTCTTTTGCTGAGACACGGGGTCATAAAAAAAACTTTCTGTGCAGGATATTTGCAAAGTGCACAAAACAATGAGTGATGGAGTTTGCAGAGATACACAAACTTAGGCTCTTGAGCTATATAGGAGATATGGTTGAAAATGATATAACAAGTTGCCAAGGAGTGTGACAGAGGTAAACTTAACATGTTATAAGAATATGAGGTGATTTGTTCAAAGGACTCATCATCGTAAGTCATCTAACGTGAGGGTTGGAATGAAAAGTCTGGGGCTGTTCATAAGAGTGGAAAATTAATGCAATACTTGAGTTGTGCTGTAATGAAAGAGAATTAATTTTTCTACGACATCATGGGGGAACATTCTTATTTGACAAGGAAATTGATATAAGGATTAGTGCTTCAGCATCTTGAGGGAAACTTTATAAGTTCTTGTTAGTACTCGAGTTAGTTTTGAAATAATTTTATGCATCAAAGAGAAGAGCTTGATTGTGATTCGTATATGCTCTTCAAAGATAAACTTTCAAGATTTAATATTGCATATAAGGACAAAATTCAAAGTCTGCCTCTGCTCCTTCTTGGAAAATCAATTCCCATTTCAATCAAATGACCATCAAACAGTTTGTCTGAGGTTCTAAATAACACTCAAATCCGTACAGAGGATTTCTGAGGGAATTTCTGCGCATCCACTTAAGTGAACACACACAATTTCCTCCGGAAAACCCCCGTGCATCGTCATCTGAGACGAGGGTGAGAAAAGTAAATAGCTTTATGGTTTTAAAAGACAACGTCTGTACGATATTGTTCCAACCCCTTCACTAACTCTCCTTTTACCCATATAAAGAAGTCTGGGGCTTTTTCACACATGTACTTCACTTCACAAAATTTTGTTGTGAACTTATATTTAGGAATATGTCCTAAGTGCAGGATGTTGCATGGTGTTCAGTATAAGCTGAATATAGTGCTTTAGGGTATTTGACATATGCCCATATACTTCATGTGAGCAACACCATGGAATAAGTTGCATTGTGTGCTCTCAAGAAGCAGTTTGCACAACCGCAGAACAGTGAAAATGTACCGTTAGCTTAGAAGAGTCTTCATTAAGACGGTCATTCTCTCATCAACTCCTATAGATTCAATATACTGTCTACATATAATATAACAAAAGAGCATTCAGCACCTGAACAATTGTGCTTACGAAAACCTCATGTTTTAATCCCTTATGCTCGACGGTTTTATTTTAATTATGAGTGAATTTTTCAATTAGTAAAAGTCACAGAAAAATAGTCAAGCTCCGCAAATTGCCCCTCTTTCCCCTTAACCCTCAGCAGGGAATTGTCAGATATTTTTCAACGTACCTCATAAGAGTTTTCAACAGCTTTTCACACGTGCAATCGACTCTCGGATGGGAATTGTCTTGCTGGATGCTTTGTGAGCATGTTGGAACAAAAGAAAGAATAATGAATGCAATTCATGCGATATGAAAAGTTGGGGGAGTTTCTGTTACCTACAGCTCTTTTTCGATTTACTGAAAAAAAATTCTGTTCTCAGCAAAAAACTGTACTATAGTCACATCATTTGGTTCATTTTAATTGTCTCCTAGGGGAAATGAGGGTTGCATTGTGAAAGAAATCATCCATTTTGCTCTGGTCGAGTTAAAACTAAGAATGGGGTGAATTGTGAAGATGTTTTGAGAGGACTTTCGAGTGGTTACTTATAAAGCAATTAGCTTGCAATTGAGTTCTATGCTGTGGGACAGTTTCTAGGTCGCACACAGTGGATGACTCTTCTAACACTCTATATACTCTCGTAAATGAACGTACAGCCGATTCATAACTGATCAACAACAATGTCAAGATACGAAAAATCCATAAACGTAATAATTGCTATTAATGTAAATAAAAAGTTCTTATTGCATCTGAACAACATCAATATGTTATTAATATTGTTGTTTTAAGAGTTAAAGAAAATATCAACAATAGATTTGAAGAACGATTTACTATGGTTCTTAAGACAGAAAGAACAACTATCAATAAACTTAAAAAAGTACTTTTGTATTGGTCATAGTTTCAAACAAATGTCGAATGATCTGCGGAAACTTTATATTACAGTTCAAAGGGGTAATTTTGAACAGAAGTAAATTTTAAACTTTGAGATCAGTCCTCGCTGTTTCAAATGAGTAAATAAAAATTCAAAGAAATTGCTTTCTTTTACTCTTGGGTCTTTAACTTCTTATTCGTCGTCTTAAGAATTGGTCTTTGCCCATCTGAATAGGTAAGAAAAACTCAAAATTTACAATTTAATTTTTGTTTAAAATTGCTTTATTTCTCTATATGGTAAGCTTATTATTATACTTTTGTGAGAAATTATGTTCTACGAAACACTTTTTAAAAGATAATATTTCTCAAGAAAATATCTTCTATAATATTAGGTGAGATTCTTAACAATCTCACCTATTATAATCCTAACAAAATTTCATGTCGTCCGATCGACCTCAAACTTGGCCAAAATGTGTTTCAGCACTACATATATATCACGAATATATATGTGGCTATTACGTGAGATTCTTAACAATCTCACCTACTATAATCCTAACAAAATTTCATGTCCTCCGATCGCGCTCAAACTTGGCCAAAATGTGTTTCGCCACTTCCTGATCACGAATATATGGGGGGCTAAGTTACGTTCCCGGCCGGCCGGCCGGCCGTCCGGCCGCTCTTTGGAGCTTAATAGCTCCTAAACTAAAAAAGATATCGACTTGCGGTTTTCGGCAAAGGTTAAATATCGTATGAAAATTGCAACATGGTGCATTGACCCCCCACCCCCCACCCCTCCTTCCGCCATTTTGAAGACCCCCCTTTTTTTGTTTTCTCAATAGCTCCGGCCCTATGGCATCGAGCGGGCTCAAATTTTAGTATGTTATAGCTGGGCCTTAGAGCTTTCCATCAATACCAAACTTAAGGTCCCCCGACCCCCCTGACCCGAGCTATAATGGTCCAAAAAAATTTTCTTAAAATGGCCATAACTCCGGTTCTAATTGTCAGAATTTAAAAAATGAGGGCTTTTTGGAAAGCTCTCGTGAAATGCCACTTCCCTTTCTAACATCGCAAGTTCTTAAAACCACCGCTAGGGGCGCTATTATTAAAAAGAAAATTTTTAAATCTTAAAAGTTAAATAACTCAAAAATTCCTTATGCAATCGGGCTGAAATTTTAGTATGTTGTAGCCGTTGATTATACCTATCAAACAAAAAAAACCTTAAGTCGATCCATAACCCCTGACCCGAGCTATAAGGGGTCAAAGTTCGAACATTGACCGGCCTCTATCTCCGGTTCTAATTAACATATCGACATAAATTTTACCTTTTTGGTTTCGTCTCGATGAGCACTTTCAGATGGAAGTTCAAAAATCCACCACAGGTGGCGCTGTGATAGCGTCAAAATTCATCGAAATTCAAAGTCACTTTTCTCAAAAACGGCATTGTGCAAGTTAATGAAATTTTAGTATGTTGTAGTCCAGTCTAGGACGTCTCCAAAATGGTGCGTATGTGCGCTGTGGTTTCAATAGAACCGGAGATATGAGGGGTCAAATTTCACAAAATTTAAAAAATCATATCTCCGGTTCTATGTGACCGATTTTGATGAATGAGGGCTTAAACGAAAGATCTCACCAAATACTACAACTTTCTAGAACATTTGAACTTCGTGGGACCAACACCAGGGGCGCCACAGTCAAAAAACGAATTTCAATATCACATAACCTCAATTATCTCGACTGTCGCTGAACCGATTTTGATGATTACTTCGACATAATTGTAGAGGACATTTGTCTCTACATTTCGTCCATACATCATTTTCCGCTCAGACTACGCTATCACTCCGATTTTGCCGTTTAAGTGTGAAAAAAATTGATTTTTCCCATAATAACGCTTTGAAATCACTCAGATGCCAATTTGACTGCCTCTACTCCACCAAGACACTTAAAATAGGGTTTTAAATGAAAAGTCCCACAAAATACAACAATTTTTTGATATAGTTGAAGTTCAACAAATGAACACTTGGGGCACTCTGGATGAAAAAAAAGTTAAGAAACAAAAAACCTCGCTTATCTTGGCTTCTGAGTAATCGATGAGATCATGTTCTATAGGAAAATTATAGAGAACATTCTGGTCTACATTTCACCCATATATCACTTTTGTGCCAGTTCATCCAAATCCTTGATATTTTGGTTTAAATACAAAATTTGTATAATTGCACGAATTTTATTCAAGATAACTGAATGGCGTCTTCCAACTTCAGCTCTAAATCGAATTTGCATGCACTCCGAGTTAGCTCACGTTAAGAATCTCACCTACATAAGCCGGTTAGGATTATCTGTCCCTTTTACGTTCCCGGCCGGCCGGCCGGCCGCTCTTTGGAGCTTAATAGCTCCTAAACTAAAAAAGATATCGACTTGCGGTTTTCGGCAAAGGTTATATATCGGGTGAAAATTGCAACTTGGTGCATTGACTCCCCACCCCCCACCCCTCCTTCCGCCATTTTGAAGACCCCCCTTTTTTGTTTTCTCAATAGCTCCGCCCCTATGGCATCGAGCGGGCTCAAATTTTAGTATGTTATAGCTGGACCTTAGAGCTTTCCATCAATATCAAACTTAAGGTCCCCCGACCCCCCTGACCCGAGCTATAAGGGTCAAAATAAAATTTCTTAAAATGGCCATAACTCCGGTTCTAATTGTCAGAATTTAAAAAATGAGGGCTTTTTGGAAAGCTCTCGTGAAATGCCACTTCCCCTTCTAACATCGCAAGTTCATAAAACCACCGCTAGGGGCGCTATTATTAAAAAGAAAATTTTTAAATCTTATAAGTTAAATAACTCAAAAATTCCATTGTGCATCGGGCTGAAAATTTAGTATGTTGTAGCCGTTGATTATACCTATCAAACAGAAAAACCTTAAGTCGATCCATAACCCCTGACCCGAGCTATAAGGGGTCAAAGTTTGAACATTGACCGGCCTCTATCTCCGGTTCTAACTAACATAGCGACCTAAATTTTACCTTTTTGGTTTCGTCTCGATGAGCACTTTCAGATGGAAGTTCAAAAATCCACCACAGGTGGCGCTGTGATAGCGTCAAAATTCATCGAAATTCAAAGTCACTTTTCTCAAAAACGGCATTGTGCAAGTTAATGAAATTTTAGTATGTTGTAGTCCAGTCTAGGACGTTTCCAAAATGGTGCGTATGTGCGCTGTGGTTTCAATAGAACCGGAGATATGAGGGGTCAAAGTTCACAAAATTCAAAAAATCATATCTCCGGTTCTATGTGACCGATTTTGATGAATGAGAGCTTAAACGAAAGATCTCACAAAATGCTACAACTTTCTAGAATATTTGAACTTCGTGGGACCAACACCAGGGGCGCCACAGTCGAAAAACCAATTTCAATATCACATAACCTCAATTATCTCGACTGTCGCTGAACCGATTTTGATGATTACTTCGACATAATTGTAGAGCACATTTGTCTCTACATTTCGTCCATACATCATTTTTCGATCAGACTACGCTATCACTCCGATTTTGCCGTTTAAGTGTGAAAAAATTGATTTTTCCCATAATAACGCTTTGAAATCACTCAGATGCCAATTTGACTGCCTCTACTCCACCAAGACACTTAAAATAGGGTTTTAAATGGAAAGTCTCTCAAAATACAACAATTCTTTGATATAGTTGAAGTTCAACAAATGACTACTTGGGGAACTCTGGATGAAAAAACGAGTTAAGAAACAAAAAACCTCGCTTATCTTGGCTTCTGAGTAATCGATGAGTTCAAGTTCTACGGCAAAATTATAGAGAACATTCTGGTCTACATTTCACCCATATAACACTTTTCTGTCAGTTCATCAAAATCCTTGATATTTTGGTTTAAATACAAAATTTGTATAATTTCACGAATTTGATTCAAGATAACTGAATGGCGTCTCCCAACTTCAGCTCTAAATCGAATTTGCATGCACTCCGAGTTAGCTCACGTTAAGAATCTCACCTACATAAGCCGGTTAGGATTATCTGTCCCTTTTACTTACATCAAGCTCAAAGTATGTGTTAATAAGGACAAAAGCCTTAACACCGCTTGTACTACTCCCGAATGAGTCTCAGTGACCCTTATATGTAAAAGTGGCGCACTACTAAGATACTCAGGAAGTTCTTTGAGCACTACTGAAAAAGAATGTGAGACATTCTTTGAGAAGATGCTGTAAAATTTTGTAATTTCTTTATTTCTTGATTATACACTCGTTATAACTATACCACCGCACATTTTCACCTTAAAACATTAGCACAATACAGCAAATCTACTGTTATTGAATTAATTTGTGTGAAAAATGCTTTGCAATCCAAACACTGCATGCAAAATGTCAACAACTTCCCCTGATTTCCCTTAAATTTGACCTGGATCTATTGGAGACTTGTAGTATACTCATAACTGACTTAAAAAATTACAAATAAGCGTAAAATTCAGTCGAGACGAAGTTGGGAGGCGTTTCTTCATATACAGATTTGATATTAATAAGGAAAAAGAAGATGCGTTCAGCAGATTATTTACAGGGACAAAATGGATTTTCATGGGTTCGCGGCACAGGTACAGCGACCATCTTTGTATCTCTGGAATGGCGGTAATGGTGAACTAATAAATTCCTAAACATGATAAACTACATTAAAAAATTATAAATACATAAAATGGAATTAGATAAATATGTATAAAAACGAAAAAATTCTTGATTCTTTTAATTATTCTGATCATGGTCTTATAACAGGTTCATATCCATTTATAATATTAAATTTAGATTATTGTATAAGCATTCTCTCAGAAGATATATAGATGTTTTATAAGATTGTCTCATAGAACTCTTCAGTTTCCTTTCACAGTAATGCTTATAGAGTCACTTGAGCCCCTTAATGGTGCGCCACTTTTATATATAAAGGTCTCAACGACTATTTTAGGTAGTCTACAAGCGTTATTTAAGCAAATCGTTCTTTGAGACTTTCTGATAAGCCATGATTCGGGAATTCTATAAGACTATATTGAGAAAAAAATGTTTCTTGGGTAGGGATCATCTTTAGATATAATTAGTGCCCTTATGATCTCGGAACTACTCTAGAGTTCTAGAATTAAAGAAAAGCTTACAAAAAGCAGAGATGCAAAGTTTCCGTCATCAACGGTAATCTCAGTTATTTTACAAAGATCTGTAGGTCAGGTTAAGCTACGGGCTTCAGACCTAAGACATAGCCATATATAGCTTAACTACTCTAATTTCTTATCAATTACGATTTTTTTTGTAAAAAATTAACTTAACTGGGCTAAACGTGTAGAAACCTGAGAACTGGACTAAACCTGTAGTCAGAAAACCGCTTTAGGGTGACAGAGAAGCGTGAGCGTAACTTATTTTTGGAAAGGTCTTGCTTTTGATTTCAGCTACTTCATAATAAAATTCATTAGTACATGTAAATATCAATGTATTTATAAAATTTAATAAACCACCAAATTTAGAAAAGGATTTGTGCGAAGCATAAATCTTTCGAAGGTAGCGCGCTTTCCCCTATATCGTCAAATTCGTAAAATTTTGCCAAAGTATCAACCCCTAATTTGGGGGTATGACGGCGCAGAAATATGAATATCGAAAACTTAAAGAATTAGGTACATTTTCTCTATTTTTGCATTTTTTGCATATTCAAGTTAGACAGTATAAATAAGAATATTACGAAAATAAAACCACTTTTGAAAGACTCGGCTGGTGATGGAGTACCTTGAAAAAAAATTGAAAGTTCACCACCCAAGAGTATTTCTAAGAACTGCATGCTACTTTTCGATTTAAAGCCATGTCCACAAGCTTCATTTACCACTCAACGTGGCAATTATCTGTGATTTTAATTACCAACTGCGCAACGCCTTCACAATTGAAAAGTAGCAACTTGAGGAGCTTTTTACTTCTTCAGCAGAGAGATTAATTGTTTGAGCAATTCGATACATTAGCGAGAGGCCAGAGCAAATACCCTCAAAGTGAATAATGGTTCATTATATTCCTATTAAATCACGTTACACAGGGTACCATGGGGAATTTCAGTGTCTATAAATTTAAATTTGTTAAATTCATGGAAGAAATATTTGCGAACATTTCAGCATGGGGCTTCCTCAATTACAGATGTTATGCATGGAGTTTCCATAACAATATACCTATGGTGACGAGGTTACTGTTGGTATATTACTTTGTGCATGAAATAAAAAAAAATAAGAGATTATTTTGAAAACAAAAACAAATTCGAATTTAACAAATTCCATATGTTAATGATAGTATTGCTGTTAGTTTTCAAAAAATAAATAAATAAATAAATAAAAATTTCATAAATTTAAAAAATAACTTTTGTCATTTTTCTGACAGACCATCTTGTTGCAGAACAACACATAATCATTATTATATTATTTTAAATTCTTGTTATTGTTCCCAATTCTGTCCCCCTCTGTACAGCGCTATTCTTATTCGGGTCAGCAGAACCCATAAGTAGCCGCGCTATTGACAGAATCGAGGAGTTGGACGGGAATTTTAGACAATAAATGTCTGTTAATATGAAGCTGGCGTTTTAATATACGCTTCAATCTGAATCGTTGAATTTGGTTTAAATAAAAAATAGCAATATTTCATACTCTAAATTAGCAGTTGGGGCATTAAGTGCTTTAAGTTCAGCTCCAAATTGAATTTGCATGCAATCCTATTTAACTCGCATTTACAATCTCATCTACAATTTATTATCTGATCTAGGCTTTTCACTAGCTCTTTTTCCTGATCTATTGATCGTTAAACACTAGTTCACTAATAAAGTAAGGAAATGATATTTTTATGTTATAAGTACTATGAACTGGTCTTTTTCAATGTTTAAGTTTACGACAAGATTGACATCTCAGATATGGTTCAAAGTAATTTCTTATAAATTTTACATTCTTACCAAGCAAAAGAAAACATTTTACTGACTATAAATGTCTCTGTCAAAGATTAATACCATCAACAGAGATATAAAATTATAGAAATGAAGTGGGAAGTTCTAACCAGAGAAAGTGAAATATGAAAAATAAAATTACACTAGAAAAAAAAACATTTGTGGTCATTGACCACAAATGTATTTCGTATGGTCAATCAAATATTCCACTGTGGTCACTAACATTATATTTTTGTCGGTAAAAATTTAAATTGATCATTTATAACCGCTTTTAACTATAACCGATAAGTCAGTATCATATACCTTTATAATTTTCCCTTTCTCAACGATATTTTGCTTTTTCATGAATTTAAAATGAATCATTTAGCACTTAAAAATTTATATTTAACTGACCATTTTTATCAACTCATATTACATAATCTGCCGCAATTTTAAAAATAAAGGAAAAAACAAATGTGCAGAAATTTTTCGAAACTGTGTAGGGTAAGTGTGCCAAATTTCGGCATAGTTGCATGCAAGAGCCAAAGTCTCAAGTTTGAAATGTAATATCTTTAATAGAAATTGATTTTTTTTATTCCTTCTACTTAAGGAGTGTTGCTTAGAACCTTGTAGACAGTTTATCGTCTTTATTTACTCTAAAACCATTCTTAATACATTTTAAAATGAATAAAAATGTAGACATAGCTTTGGTGCCCTATTTCGGCCACCTTCATTCTCATAGTTCCTTGCCCTCCAGGAATTTTTCCAATATCTTTTTCACGTCATCTCGTTTGTGGAAGCTACATTTTTTGTTATTCTTTTGCATTGTATAATCTCTAGAGTACGTAAAATCTAAAAGTTTATGGAAATTCGAGGAACAAAAAAGGTGGCCGATATTGCAAGCTGGCCGGAATTTGGCACACTTACCCTAACTACAAATTAAGTTTTTTTTTAGAAAATTATCATATTTGGTTATTTAAAAAAGTCAAAATAAGCAGCAAATATTAAAAAGAGATCGAAAAGTGTCCCAGTTTTTCGGAGTGCTCGAACTCACGGGAAAAAATTCTCCGTGAATTACTTTTCCAGATACTTTTTGAATGTATACTGATTTACTATCGATTCAATTGAGGCGTAGATTAAATAAAATATCGTTCTGAAATAAAAAAAAAAAAAAAAAAAAAAAAAAAAAAAAAAAAAAAAAAAAAAAAAAAAAAAAAATCCCGTGTGGTTGGGGTACCCATCGGGCGCGTCCCAGGTGGCGGATAGGGAATGGCTGTAGTTGGTTTTAGAACTGGCTATAGTTTGTTTGGAAATAGCTATAGGCACGTATCGGCATCTTTGCGTCTACGACAAGTCCTTAGTGAATACTAAACCGCGGACCACCCCAAAACCCGTGTCTCCTGGGTAAGGAGGCCTGTGCATCAGGTTTGCACCCTGTTGTCACAGTAACCTGTCAGCAAAAAAAACACAACAAAGAGCCTCGGATGTCGGACGGATTGCACCGGAAACGACCTACGCGAGACAATGGACAAGCTGTTGCTTCAACCGCTGGTCCCGGGGTCGGAGGGCACCAGAGTAACGGAAGAGGCTCTGGAGTGACATCAGGTTTGACAAGCCTACCACGACGACAACGGCACTTCAGAATGGCTACATGGAATATCTTTTCACTCACAGGGAAGCACCAGGAGCTTAAGAGCGAAGCAAAAAGATTCCAATTAGATATAATTGGTGTTTCGTCTACTAAGCAAAGAGGTAGTGGAACTGTGGATCTTGAGGAAGGGTGGCAACTTTTCCTGTCCGGAGTGGCACCGGAAATGTCTGCACAGGCGGGTGTGGGGATACTCACAAGCCCTCGGCTGTCAGACAGGGTTTGTGATGTCTGGACACACAGTGGGAGAGTGATGGGTATCAAGATCAAACTTGAGAGATCTTCCCTGGCGGTGTTGCAGGTGTACGAACCGAACGCATCGTCAGAGTACCCAGCTTTCCTAGATGAAGTGGAGGAAGTCCTGAATAAGGCATCTTCTGAAGCGGATTCAGTTGTGTTGTTTGGGGATTTCAATGCCCATGTTGGTGTTGACTCTGAGACATGGAGGGGTGTGATTGGGAAGAACGGGGATAAGAGTGAGAACCCGAACGGTAAAATGTTGCTGGATTTCTGCGCAATCAAAGGTTATTCGATCATGAATACCTTTTTCCAGCACAAGGAGATTCATAAATACACCTGGGAAGACACAAAACGAGGACTTAAGTCAATAATTGACTTTGTCCTGGTTCCCGGTGTTGATAGAAGAATTGTCCAAGACGTTCGAGTTTTTAACAGTGCTGAACTGTCAACTGATCACCACCTGATCTTTGCAAAAATTAACCTCAACGAAGATCCTCCCGCTCTACCTAAGGGTAAGAGCAAAGTGCTTAAATGCATTAGGTGGGAGAGTCTCAAGAAGAAAGACGTTGAGGAAAAATTTGTGAAGGGCATACAAGAAAGGTTTGAACAAATTCCACAGTCTCCTTCTGACATTGAGGCTGAATGGGCCTGCTTCCAAACAGCCATTTTGGCCTCGGCTACAGAAGCTTGTGGCGTTAAGCGCATTAATGTGACGAACAACGTGAAACGGTCATCTTGGTGGGGAACACCGGGAGTAAAAGAAGCCGTTTCAGAGAAAAAGAAGGCTTACAAGTTGTACATACAACGTAAGGATTCTGATTCTCGTGATCGTTATGTTGAGGCGCGAAAGGCTGCAAAGCTCGCAGTTAAAGCCGCTAGAGAGGAGGCGTGGAAAAAGTTCGGTGAAAAGCTGGAGCTTGACTATAGGACGGCAAACAAAACTTTCTGGCAAACAGTCCGAAGACTCCGAGGGAAGAAGAGCAATTCCATCCAAGGAGTAACATCCAAGGAAGGGAATCTTCTGACCAAAGAGGAAGAGGTTTTAAATCGCTGGAAAGAGTACTTCTCAGAATTGCTCAATCCTCAGCAAGGCACTGATGATGACGTACCCACGAGTAAAGGCAGGGAGGAAAGTAGTCCTTCAGAGAGTGAAGTCCTGTATGCGATTAGTAAATTGAAGGATGGAAAAGCTGCAGGAATTGACGAAATACGTCCCGAAATGCTAAAACTCATGGGTATAGCGGGTGCCAATTGGCTCACACGTGTCATTAAGGTGGCTTGGCAAAGTGGGAGAGCACCGAAGGACTGGCAAGTTGGGGTCATTATACCCATATTCAAGAAGGGAAACAAGAAAGATTGCTCCAATTATAGGGGAATTTCCCTTCTGAGTTTGCCCGGCAAAGTGTATGCCAAAATCCTTGAGAGAAGATGCCGAGAAATAGTCGAACCCAGACTGGGTGAGGAACAATGCGGTTTCAGACCTGGTAGAAGCACCACGGATCAGCTTTTTACCCTGAGGATGATTGTCGAAAAGGCTTGGGAGTATGCAATTCCACTCTATGCTTGTTTCATAGATTTGGAAAAAGCATATGACCGAGTACCGAGAGAACAACTTTGGGATGTACTGCACGAGTACGGACTGGATGAAGAATTGGTAGGAGCCATTCAGTCAATGTACAGAGACTGTAGTAGCTGTGTTCGTGTAAACGGATCCAAATCGGAAGGTTTTCAAGTGGGTGTTGGACTGCGTCAAGGGTGTGTTCTATCACCATTGTTGTTCATAATATATATGGACAAGATTATGGAACGCAGTCGGGGGCGGAATGCGATTCGTATTGGGGATTTCAGGGTGAGCCATCTCCTCTATGCAGATGATTTGGTTCTTTTTGGATCTTCCGAGGAAGAGCTTCAGCGCACACTTGACCGATTTGTAAATGTTTGTGCCGAAACAGGTATGAAGGTGAACGTGGATAAGTCGGAAGTAATGGTGATTTCCCGACAATCTGTGGAGTGCACTCTACATGTTAGTGGAGACTCATTGACACAGGTGGAGAAGTTCAAGTATCTCGGGGTGTTATTCACGAGTGATGGTAGGATGGAGGCAGAACTCTCGTCGCGAATCGGTCAGGCTTCTGCAGTAATGAGGGAGCTTGGCAGAAGCGTGCTGAGGAAGGTCGAGCTTAGTCGATCGGCTAAATTATCGGTCTTTAAAGCTGTGTTCATTCCTATTCTCACCTATGGTCATGAGATTTGGGTAATGACCGAAAGGGTAAGATCGCGAGTACAAGCTGCCGAGATGAGGTACCTTCGAGCGGTTAAGGGAATCACTCGTAGAGATCGAGTGAGGAATGTGGCCGTTCGTGAGGAACTAAGAGTCGAGGAGCTGCTTCTTCGGGTTGAGAGATCACAACTTCGATGGTATGGACATGTTCAACGCATGAATGAAGAAAGATTCCCCAGAAAAGCTATGCAAGCCATGGTGAGGAGACCTCGGCCTCGAGGCAGACCTAGGACAAGGTGGCTGAATCAAATTCAGAATCTTGCCGTGGAACGCCTCGGGATCGAACCCGAACATCTTCCTGAAGTGGCGGAGGATCGACAAGCGTGGGCTGCTAAGTTGGATGTCATGGGCCCGCGACCCCAATAGGGATAAGCGGTTGAAAATGAATGAATGAATAAAAAAAAATGCTTAAGAAAAATATAATTTTAGATTATTTCAGTATGAGTACGTAATAAGCATTCGAACAAATAGAAAAGTAGAATAGAGAAAGATATATCATTTACGGATACTTTACCAGTTAAATCCGATTCAGCCGGGTTGGAAATTTGAAGATCTTTCAAAAAAAAATTCAAATTTAGGCGAGTCAGTTGAAAAACAAACCCTCAGAGTAGTTTAACACTGATCCTCGACAATTCGATATCGAAATGTTTTTTGAACATAGATGTCCAAAGACAAAATATCGACCATGACTATCTCGAAAACATATTCGAAAATGGAAAAATTCTAGAAGCGGTTGTCGAAATAAACCAAAAAGGGGTTTGTAAAGGGTCCCAGGCTTTGCGAAGTACTCGAACTAGTGGTCGTGACTTAGAAGCTATACCTCAAAAGTACTTTCACATCATTTACAGTCAACCGATTTAAACGGTTTCATAAACTATTCAAAAGCTCTCCCAAAATTACACTTCAAGATGTAAACAACTAAACTACGGATTGGACGGATTTCACGGCAACAACCCAAGAATCGTACCAAGAACCTACGAATTTTTTGTAGAACATGGAATTTTAGAGGGCTATCTCCGGTGATTGACAGTGAAAAGGTAGTCACCCTAAGATGCAAACACTTTTTTGGTTTTTCCCAGAGCTTTCGATCCTAATGGGGATCTTCTTCAGAGATCAGCTAAATTGGGTTTCAAGAGTATTTCTTAGGGATCGTGTAGTTCATGGTGTTCTGGATCATCACTTGCAGAATGTAAATGTGGGGCAATTTTTTATCTTTTTGATGAACTTTTCTCACTATTTTTTTTACTTTTTGCTGAGGTTTTCTTTTTGTGAAAAACTAACTAAGTGTTTTTGTGGCGGTTTTCCTCATGGTCTTTGTCTTTGCTTTTTCTCTTTTTGGCTTTCGATTCTGTAGTTACATGTAAACAAAGACAAAGACTACGAAAAAAAACAGCCACAAAAAAGATTAGTTTTTTACAAAAAAAAAAAACACAGCAAAAAGTTATTTTTGTATTTTTTACTGTGTACTTTTTACAACACCTCACAAACGAAAAAACTGTCCCACATTAACCTGACTCCCCATGAACCACAGGATCCCAAAAAAAAGCTCTGGAAACACAATTTAGCTGAACACTGAAGAAGATCCCCATTAGGATCGAAAACTCTGGGTAAAACCAAAAAAGTGTTTTCATCTCAGGGTGACTTTTCACTGGAAATCACCGGAGATATCAGTCTAAAATCAATTGAGCCAGTCCAACTTTGAGCTTAAAGCATGGAAAATCTCTCAATCGACCTGGAAACACCTATGATGCTGGATACACCTACGACTTACCTCAAGAGACGGCTTAACGTAATTATAATCAAAATAATGATTATAATAAACTCCTATCAATTACCTACTAGCTAAGCCGTTTCTCGACTTAAGCCTAGTAACGGCTTAGTTGGAAACTAATGGAAATATAATCTAATTATTATTTTGGTTTTAAACCGTCTTTCGGCTTAAGTCGTAAGGTAAGTGTGTCGTAGAGCATTTTAGTAAGTATTATTTTTTATCTGTCATATTCGGTCCCAAACAGCCGAATATTAGGAGTTTAACTCTGTTTGGTGGTGCCCCAGTTTCTAAAATAAACCAAAATAAATTGTCAAAGTAAATGGATGAAAATTTACCGTACAATAAAACACAATGTCAAAGGAAAATTATACTAGTTTGTTTCTTATAGTATCATCAGCAATTTTACCTATAATATTGTATGTACAGGTGCTCAAAATGATCATAAGAGGTGCGGTGGCACTGTCACGTGCTGTTTCATCATTGTACTGCTCCTTGATAAAATCGTTAAAGTTTCCAATCGAGTGACTGCTTTCAAAATTACCTTCAATAATATTTGAAGACAATTATAATTCAATCACACATATTACGAAACGCAAACCCTTAGAAATGTCTAAATGAGCTTAATTGAATAAATAATGTGCTTCCCGCATTTGAGATTGTGTGGCACCAAGAGAGCCTTCACCCCATGGTCGTGGTATAAATTCAGTCCAAAGTGGTGTGACAGCCGCGACAAAGGCAGGTAATTACGTTGAATTTCTCTGGTAAATAAATATTGTTCTGGCTTCCCATTTTCCAATACACACATCACCAATACGAATAAAGCATCTGGGGCTGGCAGAAAATTACTTTGAAAACCCATATACCTTTCACTGTATCAATTTGCTCTAATCAGGAGAGACCCAACAATGGCAGGGAATAATGGGTATAAATCAAGAAATCCTCATGTAAGTCTATGCAAACACTCCAACTGCATAACACACAAATTCCATGTTGACACTGTCGCTTTGCATTACACACTTTCAATCCTTTCAATTAATATGTATTAACTAAATGGAATATACCATGGAGAAAATGAAAATTGTTCCATATATATAATTGCATTATTTTGTCGCATTCGATGAATATTTTCAGCGTGGAGTAAAATCTGCATAATTGTCAAACAGTGAACACTGTAACTCACCTGGGACTTGTCCCATTTTTTGTTGTCAACACAAACTAAACGAAGCATTATGGTGAGAAATTTCCAAAAATAAAAAATATATACTGTAATTATTTTGAATTAAAGGAATATTTCTTCTTGATAAATAGCCACATCCATAAATATTCCTAAAAAATCTATTTTTCCGTTCAAACAACTTAAGTTAAAATTTTTAAATCTTGACTAGTTAATCGGAAATCACTCAAATTGGAGCAGGGGTCTTAGAAATGCCATTCATAAAATATAGGCCACCACAAACTTTTGAACATGTAATTAAATTGATATTATGTCTGTGCAATATTTTTATGCCTCTGTAAACAGAATATTCAATAAACTACTGGAATTCAGGATAAAATTGTAGCTTCGGATGAGGACATTGCATGAACTTTCACGCGGACTTTGCATTGCAAAACCGAAAATATTTAGGGAATAATTAAACAACCAGTTTTAATTTTATTCAAATTTCCCAATTCGTTAAAATATTCTCTAATACGATTATTATTATTATTAATCGAGTCGAGGCATTAAAAAATTAAACATGTCTTGGCCAGAAACGGGCTACGTCAATGGCGGCAGCACTTGCCGACATTAAAGCTTCTGCATCACAAGATGCAGGTGACAAAGGACAAATACACAAATGGGGAGTAGTTTGGACTACCCCACAGTCACACATAACGTCACCTTCCGAGAAACCCCATCGCCTTCTGTTTCTCTAATACGATGAAAGCTTCTTATTTCGAAAAACAATAAATATACTTTTAAATTTTGGATAGACCAATTTATAATTTGGCTAATATTGCATAGGATTAATATCGGACTATAATCGATTGGAATCAATTCGACGAGGCAACAAGTAAAGACAGGCCAAAAGTAATGCCGCCACCCTATCTGAAATTCTTTACAAGCAACTATAAGTAGTTCTTTCAATTCAGATAGAATTTTAGAAATAAAATTTTGACGAAATAAAAATAAAAATAATTAAAATAACTGCAAAGCGTTGCATAGTGCTCGAACTCCTGACCTAAATTCTATACCCCAAAAAGACTTTCGCTTCACTTACTGTTTATCGGTTCTCAAACGATTTATACGGATTCATAAATGACTCAAAAGATGACACAAATTAGTTTTAAGAGTAATAGAATTAATTTTCGAACAAAGATTGCTCATCCGTTTACAACCGGTTCATTCCGGGTTCACAATCGATTTAAATCGATTTATAAATCACTCAAAACTTTGCTCAAAATACACCTCAAGACTATTACAAATTTCGGATAAAAATTAGTTATCCGTTGTAAACCGGTACAGAACAGATTCGAACCGATTCAGTCTTATCGAAAATTCCAAAATCTTTCAAAGGAGTCCAAACATGATTCTATTCGGATGAGAAATACGCTCTCTAGAACCTTGTTACCCTTTAACCTTGGAAAACCGTTATTAGGAATGATACAACTGAATTTTTGGTTTAATTTAATTTTAGAATGGACTTGTGGACCTATCACTGTAAGGCTAAGTTCCATTTAAAAATAGGAGAAGACACCCAATCTTAAGGCTGCTCAAATTCAAAGGTGCTTCTTTTACTCCTATATCGGTTTATTACCGGGTTAATTGGTTATAAAGCAGAAAATTCTTCTGATTCATTAGATTAGATAAAAAGTGCGCATCTTGAAATGTTTTTTGACATTATTAACATGCTTACGCATAAAGAAAAACAGATATTCGAGAAAAAACAAATCAAGTGCTTGATCAATTAATTACCTCATTGGGACTGGTATAGTTGAATAAGAAGTTCCAAGAAAAAAAAAACAAATTCAACCAAATTGGTTGAAAAATGAGTCCTTCAAAGTTCAAAATGGCGAATTTCCCGGACATATGTTTGTATGAACGAAATTGCCAGACATTTTACGAACTTTTTGTTCGTAAAATTATTTAAGAATTCGCAAGATTCTCATAATAAACCAAAATCCATGACGCCATGGGCTGCCAGGTCAATTGTGTGCACCATACCGTTTCCAAATCTCGCAACCTCAAAAGTAAACGATTGCACTGCGCAAAGCAATTGGTTGAGGTCATGTAGCAAGTCAAGCAGATCATGTGGATATGGACGAAATATTCGCCTGAGCTACATCTAACGCATTTTTGAAAATTACTGAAAAAGCTTGAGCTACTTTTTAGAAAAACTTAAAAAAAAACAAGGTTTTGGAGAGTATAAAGAGGATGCAAAAAATGTCAGGAGATAATGTTTTTGTATTGCGGGTGTTTTACAATCGGAAGTCAATATCTCTTACAGTTTAAGCTCCGGACTGGAATGGTGATAAGTTGAACTATATACGAGTATATACTGCTTTCGGTTAAAATCGGCTAATAAATTCTTATAAAGAATCCTGCCAAGCCTAAACCATTTACAGCACGGGTGAGGATGCATTGAGCATAGGCGGTGTGTGACCTATTGCTGGTACGATTAGATAGGCTTCGAGAGTAATAATCAAAGGATAAGAAAAAATTCTGTAAAATCGTTCAATAAACACCGAAGATAGAATATTATTTATAACTAGAGCCAGAGTCTACAGGGGAAGTAGAACTCATTTAGAAGTTAGAACTCATTAGAAGTTAGAGAGCTCTCAATCTTAACTATAACACACTAAAATTCAAGTCACAAATAAATAGGAGAAATATAAGTAAATTAATGCAAATATCAAAATCAAAGCTGCGTGCGATTTGATGAATCTTACACTTCGCCCGTTGCATCAACAACTGTGCTAATTACATTTTCTGTGTGTATACATATGTTGTAAATGTTACACAGCGATTCATTGTGTACAATAAATGTAGTGATAAAGTAAATGCAGTTAGCACAGTTGCTAATCAAACCGACAATTTATTAATTTGATAGTTTATTTGCAACTTACTTTACATAGAAAATTTTTGATTCCTGTAAAAGAATATAGTTAAAATAAGATTTACAGGCACGTTCTTCGAAATTTTGAGTATCTTTCATGTGAATTTCATTTGAATTTTGAACCTTTATGTGGGTCAGAATCATGCTTAATTAGAACTTAAGTCAATTTGTACTCTGAGTAATAAAAATTATGTCGAAAGAATGAAAACTAATGCAAATTTTTTCAAAGTATTGACAAAAAGTGTAACAAATAATATTTAGATGTGAATTATGATATTTTCGTGAATCGATTCCTTTATTTTTTTTCCTTCATTGTTCTAAATTTCTTCCAGCAATTTTATTTTTATTTGGGGATGGTTTAGAATTCTTCTTTTTTTCTTGTTAAATGGAGAATTTTCATTGTAGACGACACCCAAGTATTCTCGCGCAAAGAAGGGCATTTATGGGGTGGAAAATATCCATAGCTAGACCAAAAATTGTATGCAAATGTTCAAGTGATGGCAGAAGAATAATAAATAAACGCAAGAAAGAGGAATTTCTAAATTGAATAACGAACGTAAGGGATGTTTTATTATGAAAATTGCGATCCTCATTGGAATGCTGTGAATTGAAATTTTCTACCATGTGTGTGTCTTCATTTTTCCCTTCAACTTTCTTCTGGATCACCATTTTCGGTTCCAAAGACGGGAATCATGTTTGACGCCTATAACCACATTTTCTGTTTGCAATAGCAAAGAAAAAAGAAAAGAAAAGCCGAAAAGAATTGACTGAATATGAAATATTTTCATTGTGATTTGACGCTGTAACACAAAATCAATTTCAAAGGAGACTTTTTTTCTTCAAATAAACTGCAAAAATCCATGTCTTTGCACTTGGAAATTAAATGCAAAGTTGCAGAAAAGTGGGTGGGATTCCTTTTTGTGCCATTTGCGGAAGGAAAGTTTCGTGAAAAGTCACGTCGAATTCTACGTGTTCTTTTTCCACATCCTCAGCATCATTTCCTTCAGTTTGCCAGTCAATGGTAATCGTATTTTAATCACGCCGTCACTCTTTCGCCATACATCCTTCAAACCATCACACGGAAATGCAATTTTGCATATTGAATCAATATTTGAAGCAGTCATATATGATTTTCCATTTGCTCTCAATGTGTGCCTCTTTACAATTCAAAGAGCGGTCCGTGAGGGAATGTTTATGGGTCTATATTACCTTTTCCTCTTCCGACACATCTCAACCGTAGAAAAAGATTTTTCTCGTCAATGGGAAAACTCATGGGCAGCATTGCAGCAAATTTTCCTAAAGTACCGTCATTCTAAAGGACAGTGATATTTACGAGTACCTCTTGTCCTGATTTTGAAATGCAATTTATCCTTAATTGCTTAAATAAGCTCGAAAGGTAGTTCGAAGTTTCAATATGGTTGAAAAAAGGAGTCATTTGAAGCTTGAGATTGAGACGTCCGAAGGTAGCGCGCTTTCCCGTCATATTTAAAAAAAAATGGGTATTGTGGAATTTCGTATACCGTCTAGAGTACACGTAGGAACGGGTTAAAAAATAATTGAAAAATACATAAAAGTGTCGAAAATTGGTCTTTTCAAGGTTCAGGCATTCTCTCGATCATGTGCCATTTTTTTTTGGGACTTTTCAATTGTTTAACTAATGAATAGAGAATCAAATTTTTGGTTTACAAGTTTCAATATTTCTGAACTTAAATTTTAATTCATTACCATTTTATTAGGGGAAAGTGAGACTGAGACTCGGGAAAGTGACTTTTTGTTTAACTGTTTTTTATGAATTTGAACCATTGCAGTATTGTGTTTTAACTCTTTCGCGTCTTTAGGGTAATGTCATGACTCGGGGAAAAAAGTTTTTTTTGGGTATTTACCTTAATTGAAATCTATCTGTTCGTGCACGACATCATAATAGAAGGATGTAAGATTCTTGGCTCATTTTCTCAAGACTCCAGTTAGATTTCAATTAATGTAAATAGCCAAAAAGAAACTTTTTTCCCCGGGTCATATATGACCCTAAAGACGCGAAAGAGTTAATAGCTAATACCTCAAATTTCCAGAAAAGAGCTAAGGGTCAAATCTATTAACAGTAGGGTAAGGGCTCATAATTTTGGACAGGGTGCTTATAAGCATCAATGTACTGAGTTTGAAGTGCGTTATTTTCAATACTAATTGACTTTTTTTGTTACTCTCTTTTCAGAAGGGTTGCTTAGAAACTTGACAAGGGTTTATTGTCTTTGTTTTTACTAAAATTTGTCCTAATACGTTTAAAAATGAATTGATATGTAGAGGTGAATTTGACTCGAATTTTGGACAACTTGGTTATCAATTTGGACAACTTGGCTGTAAATTTGGACAGCTAATCCGCCTCAAGAGGATGCCCATTGTTCTTCATTTCATGAACCAATCTTACCAAGTCCTCTTCCTCTTCATGTAAGGGAAACGTATAATGTCACAAGAAACCCGGACACTTTCCATATCATTCATTAAAGTGATTTGACTTCGGTAATCCACGTACGTGCGGATTCGCGTATTTCTTGACCTATCCGGGAGCATTTCAAGGCTTTTCTCGCTACATCTTTTTCGTAGAGATGATGCTCCTTTGTTTCTCCAGGCATTTGTCCAACCTAGTCATCACAAAAGCTAAAACTTCACGAAATTTCGTGAGAAAAACACCTGTCCAAAATAAGAACCATCACCTCACTGGTAAATGTCTTAAAAACTTTCCCATTTTTCACACGAAAAATATAATTTACAAGGCAAATCTCACTTCAGGTCAAATGTACAAATCATCAGTAACGTGAATCAACACAATATTCAATGAATATTCAATAATAGCACTCAAAAAAAGCGAAGAAGCATTGTTAGTCCTTCACCACAGTTAAATAAGACTGAAGTAAACACGAAGTTCTGTCATATTTCTCGTAAGCAATTGCTCACACTGAATTTTCAACAAAGCAATTTTACCTCAAATTATATTCAAAATTTAACATATTTAGTGTTAAAATCTTCCAAAAAGAACAAATATTTGGATAGAATTCATTGTTCATCAAATATTGGAATAAAAATCCATAATTTTAATCAATTTATTTTTAGTGTCCAATTTTATCCTCAAAGTGTCCAAATTTAGAAACTGTCCAAAATTATGAGCCTTTCCCCTTATGTATTTTATTTATTTAGATGTAACCACGCTTTTATTGCCATTTTGTACATTTCAGTTTACAAGTTTATTATTCAGTTCACAGTGATTCATGAAAAATTTCCGTTTAGATGCTTCAATCATTTGCACCGGGCGGGACTCGAACTCACAACTGTGACAGTCGAGCCAGAGGTCACACCGCCCAAGAGTCGAACGCTCTTACCAATTGCACCACGGACCCCCAAATCTATTAACAATGTAGGCAAAAATCCGAAGCTTAAGGTATCGGAAGTTAGCACGCTTTTCTCTACTTATTTATAACTTCTCTTTTGATATCCATCTAATCTGCTTCAAAGTTCGTCAGGAGTTTGGAAATCTTCAAAATAAATTCAATTTTATTTTATTGTGAATTAGACCCTTCGTTTAAAAAACAACAATTGAGTCAAATAATGTCTATTTAGATTTCCATTAGGAGGCACAACGTTCTGTAGAGGAACTTAGGCCTTCCCGCAAGGAGAGTTTGGGTTCGACACTATCCCAGTCTGACCACCTTCATGTGCATATCGTCCATAAATGTAAAAGGGATAGTGAAAGAATTCCCTGAAACCTTTTCCCACCAATTCTCATACCTGATCCATGAGCCATCCATTTCTGAAATGTTAACTAGAAAATAGAGGAAGAGAAGAACCAGGTCGAAATTCCGTGTTTTCACTATTTGAAGTTCGGGAGATCCATTATTATTTTTTCTTATAGAGAGATGGGGTTGTCAGTGCCCTGTGGAATCAAGTGCAGTGAAGTTCTTTGGGTGTAATCCAAACACCTTTAAGGGCAGAATCACATTGACAGTAAAATGCTCACCATCACCGTCAAAGCCCTCACCGTATTTCGTTGATTTACGCATTTTCATTTTAATTTTTACGCAAATTCTCAATTACCGTGTTACATTATCTCATACTCGGTGGCACTAGGTGAAAATAATAGAAGAAAATTGAAGAAAAAAAAACGAAAATTCGATAAACGGTGAGCAAAAAAACTGTACGAAAAACTATAGCAAAAAAATCCTACAGCTTTTTTTTTTGCTTACCGTTTATCGCATTTTCGCTTTATTTATTCAATTTTCTTATACTATTTTCACCTAGTGCCACCGAGTATGAGACAAAGTAATATCATAATGGAAAATTTGCGTAAGAATTGCAATAAAAATGCGTAAATCAACGAAATACGGTGAGGGCTTTGACGGTGACGGTGAGCAATGTCACTGTCAATGTGATTCTGCCCTAACGCCAGAAAAAATCCTGGTGATCTAAAGGAGATTCGAAACCGGCAACCTTGCATCATAGAGCGAGTGCTCTACCACTTGACCCATTGAGTGCCCGATTGCCATTAAAACATATTTTAAAAACACATCGTTTTCTGAACTATCGAAAATTCATGTTACCACGGGTCCAAAAGAACGAACCTTAAATATGAAGATTTAGTACATTGATTTATTTGAGTTTATGGTTGTAGTAAATATCTTCAAAACCATGAAGAGATGTGAGAACAGACAATATATTTATAATGCTGAACCTGACAACTCCTTCAAATGCCCACAATGGAAATCATTTCCATTGACAATAATAGTAATGGCAATCCAAAATCGATGCGAAATACAGTGTGAAAACATGCTTCAGAACCAGGATAATATCATCCGGTGGAATGTCAGTTGTTGGACAAAAGGACACTTTTGTAATTACATGTTGTGAAATTTTAGGAATCGAAATTTCTGCAGGCACATCTCTTGATCCTGCCACAGAATAATTCTCATTGGCGAAAATACCATTTGAGTGATCAAAACTCACATATGCCACACTGATGTGACATGAATTTCTAATAAAATTTGTTAGCTCATTTGATATTACAGGGGCACAACTATAACCAAAAGCTGATTTTGTTTCAAAGAGTTTAATCATATTTTTCTTCTATTTTTACTATTTTCATCCCTTGCATTTTTCTTTCAACGTCTTTTGAGCAAAGCGAAAGAATGTTTTCTAGCAACAAGTCGCTCGAAGGCAAACTAATTGTGCCCATGTTAATTCTAATGAGCGATTTAATGCGAAAAGCCAGTGTTATACAGTGGATATAGAAAATATCATGACAATTTCTACGGTGAACTGGCAATTTTATCCCCTTGTGCTAGCCCTATTTCTACTTTCAAAACCATTGTTGAATTCGTCACAACAAATCATAAAGAGCACTCCTAAATTTACATAAATTGCTTCCCATTCACGATTGATTTGGTGCTTTTGAAATTCACGATGTGAGAATTCCATGTCTCTCAACACCTCAATCAATTGTATTTTCATTCATTTCCACCCGCATCAATTCTCAAACATTATAATTTTCACCCAACAATGTCCCTAAAATTAAATCATTTTGCACACCACGGATTTAGTGCAAAATTCTATTCATGGGATTTAACTATTAATCTGATGATGTCATAACAAAACGAGAACAATACAAATCATTATATCAATCAGGGTTTCTGATAATTTAACTTCAGTTTATGTAATAATACTTGAACGACAATTTAAATATTTTCATTCAATTAAGAATCTCATTTGAGTTTTAAGTGAAATTATCTAAGAAAAGATTTTTTTGTTGCTACAGTATGCGACAGATAGAGCAGAATAGGACTTAGGTTATCACTCGGAACTATACTAACTACTTATGGATAAGATGCTTTTACAGAGTGCAATCCTAAGTTTTTTTTATTGGCCTCGACACTTTTTAAATTCTCTTTAAAAAAATACCTTTCTATCTACAATGATAGGGGAAATTTTCTTCAAATATCATTTATTACAAAAATTGCTCACAGTGTGTAGAGATCTTAATATTAGGCCCAATACAATGAGTTATCTAAGTTGGAGTTACCGTTAAATTTTTCTATTGTTGCGGATGAGACTTTACGACCTTTAGAGCGGGAGGAAGAGACTAGGCTGGTGCCAGCAGCATTAAGAAGGCGTAGGGTTATCTTCAAACTTAACGGTTTATTTAACTTAAGATTTGGGGCTCATAACTGAGGGGATAATGGATCCTTAGCCACTTCGTAATGCGCATTTAGACCATTAGATGACGTTCGGTCTGAAAGCGTGGGAGGCCTTTTCCTTGTTAGGCTAATATCAATGGATCTTAATATTTGCCGGTGGTGGGTTCCCATCCTGTACTACGCCACATTCCTGTCGACGGACGCGGCGACGGCCAATGAGACCAGAGACGACTAACTTATAGGGCTAGACGAGACGTCATTGTGCATAAGTGTCCTCATCTTACATAAGGTCTAAGACGACAGGGCTCTTTGTTCGGCAGTGGTAGGGTTCTCTTTCGGCAGGTATTACGGTACTCACGCTATCCATGGCGCATGATGAGAAGCCGATAAATTTGACAGGAGAGACACGCAGGAGACATAGACGGGACGACGTAGTCTCAAAAGTAGTGATTCCAAATAACCAGGTTTTTAGGATAGACGGTTGATCGGTTTTGGATGGCTCTGAAACCGGTTAACCGGTTTTAAACAGGTTGCAAATTTAGGATTAAAATATGAATTATGAAATGTTGAGCAATTTTTCAGAACCTTAACTTTGATGTAACATAAATTTATTGAACACATAAATATATTCTTTTTCTCAGAACTTATTTATTCATTCATTCATTCATTTTCAACCGCTTATCCCTATTGGGGTCGCGGGCCCATGACATCCAATCTAGCAGCCCACGCCTGTCGGTCCTCCGCCACTTCAGGAAGATGTTCGGGTTCGATCCCGAGGCGTTCCAAGGCAAGATTCTGAATTTGATTCAGCCACCTTGTCCTAGGTCTGCCTCGAGGCCGAGGTCTCCTCACAATGGCTTGCATAGCTTTTCTGGGGAATCTTTCTTCATTCATGCGTTGAACATGTCCATACCATCGAAGTTGTGATCTCTCAACCCGAAGAAGCAGCTCCTCGACTCTTAGTTCCTCACGAACGGCCACATTCCTCACTCGATCTCTACGAGTGATTCCCTTTACCGCTCGAAGGTACCTCATCTCGGCAGCTTGTACTCGCGATCTTACCCTTTCGGTCATTACCCAAATCTCATGACCATAGGTGAGAATAGGAATGAACACAGCTTTGAAGACCGATAATTTAGCCGATCGACTAAGCTCGACCTATTTATTTTATTGCTTTATTTTGTATTTAAGTTCAGAAAATTTCAGAGTGCAGAAAAATTACTGGGAGTTTTTCCAATAATATTGTACCGTGGTGAAGCTAAGGTAATGTAGATTTCCGTAAAAATAACTATTTTTTCATACAATTTTTTTTCTTAAAATTAATTGGTTATATACGTTTTTGTTTTAAAAACCTTAATGAGGAAATACCTAAAAATTCTATTCTAGATCTTGGAAAATTAAAAAAAAGTATAAAAAACGTTTTAACCAACAAACCGAAAGAGTTTTCCTCTTTATTTTTAAAGTCCTATCTTATTAAACTTAAATTTAGAAAATTTGATTCGCGGAAGCAAAATAATATTCGCAAAAATATAAAAAAAAAGAATATTGGAAAGATAGTACTAAGATTTATCGCTACCTTATATTCGCTATAAAGTTTTTTTTTGTAAAATCTTGTAAAAGTGTTGTCAAAATTATTCTTTTTTCAAAAAAAAATCTAGCTTTTTCGATCGGGAATGGTTTCTAAAGTCAATTTTTTAGACTGCTCTCTACAGAATACACACCGATGCATAATTTTTGGTATTATATATCATGAGAATCATGATTATAATTTACACAAAATTCACAAATCATTTTAAAGAAAAAATTCCACAGGCATTAAAAAAAGAAGAAATACTATAAAAGGTAAACTTTTTTGTTTTTTACTCCATTGGTTGAGAAACTAATAAAATAACAGATTTTGACAAAAATTTTACAAGAATCTTGTGTAACAGTATTGGTGAATTTGGGTCTAATAAGATATGTAGTGAAATTAAAATATAGCAAGATTCAATAAAAAGTTCTAAGAAGACAGGGAAAGGTAAACATCTTGTTACTTTTCCACATAAAACAATATTTCACAAGATTGTACTAAATCGTTTTTTTTTTTCAGTATACAATTGATTTTTTAGTCTTGTAAATATTTAACTAAAGCTGTCTACACATTATGAGCATTTTTTAAAAAAATTCTTTAAAAAATTTTTTAAAAAATTTTTTAAAAAAAACTGTTTTTTAAAAAAATTTTTTAAAAAAAATGCCTCCACACTAGACTTAATTTTTGTAAAAAATTTCTGACAGATTACTCTCAGCATTTCGCTTGGGATTATTTTTCATGAAAATTTGTCATTTGAGTGGTGGAAAAAGTGTGAAAAGTGTTTGTTGGAATTCCCTGGGATAGTTGTTAGTGAATGTTCGTGGAAAATTTTCCAAAATTGCAAAAGTGCAGTGTTTTTCTACAGAAGTTGTTCCCAGTGGAATCAAAACCAGCTTTGGAGGAACACTTTCGCTGATTTTTCTTTTGACGTTGCCGAAAGTTGTGATGTCTGTGTATTCTTGAAGATTGTTATGGTACAGTAACCTCGTGCACCAAATTAAAACATGAATGGAAAGAAGGAAATTGAAGAATTTTGGAACATGAACCTGGTAAATCAATCAAGACAATAGACCTATTCAGAGCCACTGAGGAGACCCTAGTACATACAAGAGTCATCCGTAGTTACCATAGCCCATCACTTGAAGCCCCAGAACCACCTCCCATCATTCCTCCTTTTCAACCACGATGGAAATGTTCCCATCCGGAAGCACAAGGATGAGATGGCTACAAACTTTTGCTTCCTCCATGGGACTCCTGCTTGGACAGTAGTGGATAGAGGGAGAAGGCTTTAATGTACACCGGATAACCAATAAAAGATTTCGGATTGGAAACCACGATATGAGAATTTATTTTTCATAAAATTTATCATAATTATCACCAGTGTCCGGAATCAAATCAGTGTCATCCAGTATCCGGAATCAAATTTGTAGAGTTGCACTGGATCAATTTTTGCAGGAATTTTGGTGAAGCACTTTCTAATTATTCCTCAAAGTCCTTCCCCTCATCCACTATCACGCTCTTCCAATTGTAGTCCTGAATTTTTTGCAGGAATAGCTTTGCAATAAAATCAGCGAGTTTTTTTTTTTAGCATATTCATAGTACTTACGTCAATGTTCTTGGTTACAAATACTCCTGTTCATCCAAACGTATCCATAAGTTTTCCTGAAGTCCTGAAGCTTTTCCAGAAAGAGCTGCTGATCAATGGAATCTAGGATCTTTTGAGCTGCACACCTTCTTCTCCACTCTACCCATTGTTCCTGGTAACAAATCTGTCCTTCCGAGTAATTTCTGCGGTTCTTCTGATGAGCATGTCTTGGTTTCCAGATTATCGCAAAGAAAAACAATTTCTGTACATAAATAACTGCGATAGTCACACAAAATTTTTAGGGAAAACAACATTTTGAGGTTATGTTCACACACTCCGGAATATTGATTCCACTGGGAACAACTTCTGTAGAAAAACACTGCACTTTTGCAATTTTGGAAAATTTTCCACGAACATTCACTAACAACTATCCCAGGGAATTCCAACAAACACTTTTCACACTTTTTCCACCACTCAAATGACAAATTTTCATGAAAAATAATCCCAAGCGAAATGCTGAGAGTAATCTGTCAGAAATTTTTTACAAAAATTAAGTCTAGTGTGGAGGCATTTTTTTTAAAAAATTTTTTTAAAAAACAGTTTTTTTTAAAAAATTTTTTAAAAAATTTTTTAAAGAATTTTTTTAAAAAATGCTCATAATGTGTAGACAGCTTTAAAGAAAAAACCTTGATTTTTTAAAAAAATGGGTCGTTTTTTTACAAAATCGCCTACACACTATACAAATTTCTGTAAAAAATCCAGTTTTTTTAAAAAAAATTTCACTAGTCTGGAGGCGATTTTTTTAAAGAACTTTTTTTAATGTCATTTTTTACAGAATTTTTTGATAATGTGTAGACAGCTTAAGGTTTAAAAGATAATATATTTTCAAATGAAAAAGTCGTGAAATAATTTCCTATAAACTTTAAGGCAATAATTTTTTTCGAGAGTTGAAGAAACGTAGGATACCTTTTACTACTATCCCTTATATATTATTAACATATTGCCATACTACAGATTACACTTAGAATCATATTGCATTCAGGTTCCCTACTAAAGTCAAGGAAATATTATATTTTGCAATGTATCTTGGTTTTCAAGAAATAAACTAAAGCTTAAGAGAATTAAAAAAAATTTTGGAAGGAGACGGTTTTAAACCGGTTTCATCTCTAAAAACCGGTTTTAAAACCATTTCTAAAATAGGGCGGTTTACCGGTTTTTCAAAACCGGTTTACCGTTTTGGAATCACTACTCAAAAGAAAAGTTACACCTCATACGCGAGCGAGGACACCCTCGGGCAGGCAGAGGGGACAACAGCCTCGGCTCTCTTTCTGCGTAGCCGGGAATGGTGCAAAAGCCTCAAAGACTTCAGGAGGGATTTGCGCTATTTCTGCCATCGAGAGGGGCAATAGACTCGACATTTCCTGGGGCAGAAGGATGCAAGCTTCTCAACCAGGTAGAGGGTGCAATAGCCTCAACACCCTTTCTGATGGGAAACTGCTTAGAGGGGGCAAAAGCCTCGGCACTCTATCCAGGTAAAAACTGATGATTTCATCAGCCTTCGCTTTTTGGATACTTCTTTATACCCTTTACCTTCCATGTGAATATTATGCTGGAAAGTGAATTATTTTCAAAGTTATAGAGATTTTAAATTTCAAAAATCCTATACTCTGCTTGTAAAATCTTAGCTACAAATCGCTCTCCTGTAAAATTTACCTACTGCGAGTTATTCGTTTCTTATTCTGAGCGGTCGAGATGTAAATGCGCTATTTGACCGTTAAATCGTTTTATTTTCCTCAGCAAATTTTGTGTGTCACCTTTGGGACTCCTTTACGAATATTTTGCGTCACAACACTATTATAACCCATGAAATTCATGAAAGTGCTCGAGAGATTCTGATTGAATTTCATATAGAACAAATTACACAATCCTTAAAATCAATTAGACTGACAAAATCTAATTTTCATCATGCAGCCATATACATCCCCAAACTCGCCTAAAAGCGATCATCCATCAACGGTCGAATGTTTTCATTCGCCTGTATACCACCAAAATTTGAATCTTGCGCAATTCCAACACAGAAATGAACAGTATCATAAATGAAACACTATACGGGAACCACGGAATATTCCGTTGAATAATTAAAAGAATTACGCATTTGAAATATATTGGAATCACTTGGAATAACGAGGCACAGACACAAATTTTCGACCATGGCTACCACTTAGACCATAAAATATAATGAGAAATTCATGGTTAAAAAAAAATCCCCGTATTTAACCCCTTTTAATTCGGCGTTTTACAAAACAAACCTCAATCTAATAGCGGATTACAAAAGCGTTATATGGTTATAAATCACTCAGAACGTCTCCGAAAATAACTTATCGCTTTATAACCGGTTCATTACCGGTTTCAAAGCGATTGGAACCCATGTAGCCTTGTCAAAAATTCCAAAACTTTTCTAACAAGCCCAAAAAACGAATCCATTTGGTTGGCTATTATTAGGAATAATCACTGTCTTTGGATCTAAAGACAATGGAATAATTCAATGGTATTTTGGTATAATAACGATGTCCACTTTGGTAGTCTCTAATGGTGTCTATACATTAGTAGAAATTTTCGTCAAAAATAGCCTTTTTTTTTAAAAAAAAATCTGACGTTTCTGCCTACAAGTAGGGTAGAATCAGCCCTTTTCGCTATGTAAGCACTTTTTCGCCACCTAATATAAAACAACCAATTTAAGGTATTTAAGAATAAGTAGCATTTCAACACTCATAATATGTTCTGTTCTAATATCCCAATACGTTATTACGTCGCTTAATTAATTGAAATTCGTTTTAAAACAGGTGGCGAAAAGTACTGAAACAAGCATAATTGGGGAAAATGCATATTTTTCAATGAGATTCTCTAAAATTCTCGAGACGTATCCTAGATATATAGATAGATATTACTTCAAAGTATCTTTATACAAAAATTCATTTTAGTCTGACAAAAATATCACACCTTACGAGGCCCCTAAAGCTTAATGGTGGCGAAAAGTACTGACTCTACCCTATAGGGGAAATTTTCTTTAAAAATTAAAATTCTTTAAAAAAAATTTCTACTAATGTGTAGACGCCATAAGATGGCAAAACTGGGACGCTTTGCCATCTCTTTCAGAATTAAGCTCTCAGTCCGTTGAATCCGTAAGTATCCTGTATAGCAAGCATTTAGAGGTTGCCCGGAAAACATCTCAGCTACTGAAAGTTTTTTTAAGCTTATCAGAAAATTTGACGTCGGGTTGTATCCATTTCTGTACAGCACAATTTCGATTTTCTTCCAAAAGCCAATTGGTTTAAATTGAATTGAAATCTAATCCACCCAACTTGCTCCAAATAATAAAAGCGTATTTGAAATTAATTTAAATATTGATAACTTGCATTGTTAGCAGGGGATGTACATACCATATATGCATCATAATGACGTGAAACTTTGGTTTAGAGAATAATCATTTCTTTCACAGAGGATTTTATGAAAATGCTTCAACAAATTCCCTGTTTATGTTTAATTGAAACTCTCTTCTAACGAATAGCCAGATGCTGAATTGAGCTTTGAAAGCTCACGCTGTGAAAGATAGCTGCAGAAAAATTCAATTATGGTGCAAATATTGGCGTAAAAGCACCCTTTTACATTGGAGAGATAAAATTGTGCAGATGAACCCTTTTATGGCTTCACCACCATATACTCCATTGCTTAATAAATAGAACTAAAATGTTTCGTATAAATTGCTTTATTTTATGAGATCATATTATTGCAATATGGAATCATACACGGAAAATGAATTGGCACTCGAGCAAAAGAGTTTATTTTCGTGGTATTTGTACAGATGGTGAAGATTATATTGAATGGGAAATCCTAAAGTATCTGGGAAAATAGATGGAAAATCCTCTTTCTCTGCCATTTTGCCACAAATTCAATAAATTTTTAGTCATAAAGCTATACTGAAATTTATGCTAAATGTCAGGACATTGCAAAATTGTGTTTCTGGTAGCTTAGGTGGATAAAAAATTTATTAAAACATACATTACTATCTAAGAGTGAATTACAATACAATTTTATTGAATGCGAACGGTAAAATGAAAGTAAATTGTTAGTTTATCGTGGCAGTAAATCAGCAATTTTGCACGTGAGACTCTCTTTTACCGAAAAGGCACTAAATAACTACTAAAATAATAAGAGCTTTTTGCTAGTTTCACCACAAAACAATCACACAATGGGTTTACACAAAGTTTCTCAAAATACAACCCATGCAGTGCAGTGAATGAAATTGAATATTGGAAAAGTTTTGTTGCAGTATGGAGGAAAAAGAAGTGATTCACGCCTTGACTAGAATGTGCAAGACGCTGCTTTTGAAATATCTGCGCAAGTATTTAAAGTTTTAAGTGAGAAATATCTCATAAAACATTTATACGTATCCACTGAACCATATTGTTCCATTATGCACTCCTGAATCTACACAATATCATTACTCGAAGTCTTCATAGATAGCAAAATTATATAGTTCGCCTCGATTTTGTCTGTATTTTCTATCTGTATAGTCTGTAAGTTACTAGAGCTGTAAGCAAATCGGTTAGATAGCCATACTTAGGGCTTTAGAGGCCTCTCGTGAGTGGTATTATTAATATGACCTTAATTTTACTTTAATCTTTCCTATAAGTAACAGAAACTAGTCCTCATGACATAAATTTTAGTAAGCCTGATGTAATTATCCTGAGACATTCTAATTAAGTCTGACGTATTTATAATTAGTCATTTCTCAGACTGTTGAAAATGGTATGACTGAAAATGAGGAATAGTCAATAATAAAATTATTTATTCACGAGTGGTTATAGGATTGACGCAGAACTTTCGTGGCGCATCAGTCAGTCTTCTGCAGCATTGATGAAGCTTTTTTTTAAGCTTAGTTGAAGTATATAGTAGGAACGGACGCGCTTAGTCGTTCTACTAAATTATCGGTTTTCAAATGTTTGTTCATTCTTATTCTCACTTATGGTTATGAAATTTGGGTAATGACCAAAAGAGTAATGGTGCTATTCCAATGAAAAAATGAGCATGATTTTTAGCACATTACTGTTCTCAAGTACTAAAAAGACCATGACATAATGCAGACACATTAAGCTTTCTCAAGAGTCAAAAAAACACTTCCTTGACAATAATAATTCATTAAAATCAGGAAAAACAGGAAAAACTTCCCCAAAAGCAATCTCCCGCGCTGCCAAATGTCAAAATTATCGGCCATATTAGCAAAAATGTCGCTCCCGCTTGGAATTTTGTTACAAGGTTGGTGTCAAAAAGCAAATGGCGGGCATTGGCGGGATAACCTTACATTTGACCTCGAGATTTTTGGGGATGAGAGTACCCATAAAGTTTGAACAAATTTTTTGAAAATTTAAGAAAAAATTGTTTTTCTAATTTATGTAATCTGTAATTGTTAGTTATCATACTTATGGACCCCGAGAGGTTTTTCCTTATTCTGGTCTAAAGATAAAAGAAAAAGTCAGGATATCTGCAAGGAAGCAGAAAATCGAAAATTCAGGATTTTTGACTGAAAATATCTAAGCTCAGGAGTTAATTAGGATCCTGCAAAAGTATCCTAGATTTGGACATCCTTATAGTTTGTAATCATCCACAAGAATCGGATTTTTAATCGATTCTAAATAGTCTAAAAAAATTGTTGTTTCCATGGGTACCCAGAATCCCAAAGGAGACGAAAGAGTTAAGAAGGATTCCCCAGGAAAATTATGAATCCATTATAGAAGGGAGTTAATTTTGTGGCAGGCTTAAGACAGATTGAAATAAATTCGGGATCTTGCCTTCGATAGCCTTGTGATCAACGCTTAACACTTTCTTACAGTGGCGGAGGATCAAGAGGCGTGGGCAGCTAACCTGGGTGTCCTAAGTGCGCGACACCGATCGGGATAAGCTTGAAAATAAGTGAATAAATGAATAAATTAGAGATTTTCTAGGTAAACATGTCGTCTTTGAACAGGCCTAATATTAACAGTTCTTCAAGGTCAAATCCCCAAAAGGATTCCTGCAGAGAATATATTTTTCTACAGGTTGAAGAAAAAAGACAGTGTTCGTTTAAAAGGTCTTTGGATTTTCTGAGAAGCCTAAATAGGGAAAAGTGCCTCTGCTTCGTACAGTGCCAAGTTTCGCAATGACCAAATATTTCCTATTTCTCAATAAACGTGACTCATTGCATCCTTATTTTGTAAACTAGAGGAAAGTAACCAGCAGTTCTTAAATTATGTTGCGGAGTCACATTAATTCATAAACGATTGTACGAAGCATAGGTACTCTGCACTAGATTTCAACCGGTTATCAGACGACTCTATATAAGTCCCATTAACTGTCTATAGTTAAACAATGAAATAAAAAGGAACATCGCGTAAAAACATAATCTTGTGATCATGATTATTTTGGTTGGTTGGACAACTAAGCAACTTTAGTAATTCCAATAAATAATACGAAGCTTTGGAGTACAACCTCCAAATTAGGATTTCGAGCATATCGCAAAGCTGGATCCCTTTTCCATTGTTTTACAATTTTTTTCTGCAACCCATCCTCCGCATTTATGAATCTCTATGTCTTCAAAATACACTTTTGTGCTTATATTGTTTTTTATGCCAGAGTATATAATATTTCGCTTTTTTCCCATAATTTACAAGCTATGATACTCGCCTGTGAAGCAGTCTTTTCTTTCTGAACTCAGTTTCTCTCTCTTAACGCTAAAAGGTCGGCTATTTTGCACTGGTGGATAATAATTCAGTTGGGGTGGGTGTAGCAAGAGAAAAATAACAACAGAAATGGAGAGAATACCACGTGGGAATGAGGAGTCCACGATGTAGTTACCGGCTGCAAAATATCAAATTTAATCCCAACAAAGTCATATAAATGGGAAAATTCTTATGTGTTTGCATGGATGTCGCAATATATCTTCCAACTTCATACCATACTTTCTCTCCATATTTTCCAACACACATATTTTCCCACCCACTCATGGCTTCTCCACGATGCTTCTTGTCACACAAACCAAGAGAGTTGTGGGCAAAAGCTCGCATTTCCTTCCCAGATACGATGAGGATGGATATAGTGAGGACTGACCAGTGGGAAATCATGTTACAGATTCTCTGGTTTCATTTTGTTATAACGAGCTACTTTAAAAATGTCGTGTTGTTGCGCTTCTTATGACGCTAAATCTTCTCTTTATACCGATCAAACTTGCTCATAGTGAGGAGCCTAAAACAAAAAAAAATAATAATTTGCTTTTAAAGCACTTTGGTCTACAAACTCCAACTCTAAAAATATTTAAAACAATAGTAATAATTTTTAAGGAAGAAATCTCGAAACTTTACTGCACTCAGATCTTTTTTAGTTAGTCCGGAGGGTGATTCTTCGACAGTAAAACCACTATCCAGAAACCTGGATGTGGAAAAAATCGGGGTATTGGAGATCGAGATTTGGAGAAAAAGGTGATCATGCGCTACAAGAATAATCCTTCGACATCTGTGAGGGATATGGCTAAAAAAAACTTAAATGTTCTCCCTATTATCAAATATGTTCTGAAGAAGTTTAAGCCCGTCGAGAACATCGAGGACTTTCAAGAAAAAATGGAATGAAACAATCAAGAACCGCGGTGATGATCTTGTACAGACCTTGATGAGAGGACTCCAGAAGAAGATTCGAGGTTTCGCCAATCAATAAAAAAAACTAATATATCTAATTAATCTACATTGAATTAAAGTTTAAAAAAATATTTTTCTTTTTCAATATTATGTAAACTTCTTTTTTAAATCATTATTCTTAGGAACAATCTTATCGTGGACACGCTTTAAAAAATAAAGCCAAGTCAGTAAATTATTGAATTTTGTTCAATAAGTTCTCAATCTTCACAAAAAGTGTCTAATTGCACTGCTCTGAATCTAGTTGCAGATAAAATGAATAAAAATCATACTGTATACCCTTTGATGATAATATTTAATTTTTTAACAGTTATTTGTATTCATAAAGTTTTGTACCATAATTAAATGAAACAATCTTTAACTTGAGTCAATGGAAAGTTCAAAAATGAGCTATTTACAATAATCTAAAAATCTATAAGTCAATTAAATAAAATATTCTAATATCGTATTCAATTTATAAATGACCTAGTACGAACCATAAAATAACATCCCTTTATATCAAAATTTCTCGCTTTAATTGTGTTTTTTTAACTCCAATAGTGTGAATAGGCCTGGAAACAATTAGTTGACTCTATCGAGGTCCCACTGTATTAATTAATTAAATACGAACATTTATGGCAACTATTTTTGGTTTCATTGCATCCACAAAAAGATCTTCTCTACAAAGATGATCAGAAAAAGAATTTGGGAAAAAGGATTTGAGTAAAACCGCAATATTAGTTTAGAATAAAACTTCAGAATCAAACTTAATAACGTCAGTGATATATTTTTAGACATTACATTTAATTAATCTAGAATGGACTAAGAGCTATCGTTGAAGAGATCTTTTGAATTTTTAAAAATCCATTTAATTTCGATAGTTTCTTGGAACAAATAGAAAGCGATATAGCGTTCAGACACCTTTTCAATTTAGTGAAATTTTACGTCTTACCCTTTCAAACTAAAAATATCAGGTATAATTATATTTTCCTATCAAATGTCAATTTTATTTTCAATTTCCAATTTAATTTTCATTTAACAGAAAGGCGACTTTAAATCTATTTCTACTTTGAAAGAGTAAGACGTAAAAACTTCAATCGGTTGAATTTCATTAAATTGCAAAGATGTGCCAGTGCCATTAAAATATAATTTCTCGTTAGAATTTAAACAAATAATTTTTACAAAAAAACTTGAATCTAAAACATTCTACTCTGGCTTTTGAGTCCCTCAAAAAGCGATATCAAGAAAAGCTGTAAAGCTTTTAAAGCATCTCGCGTTGAATTGCTCCACAGTTTCTCACATATGCTTTGGAAGAGCCGAGTAAGAGTTCCATGGTCGAAAAAAGCACGACCAAAGCAAGAGAGTGTGCCTGGAGAGGAAGAGCTTTTTTTCGCCAGTTCCTTCTTCCTCATAATCCCTTCCGCGTTTCACATGTGTGTGTGTTTCTTTTCCAAAGTATATGACAAAATTCCATGGGGAAATATAAAGTAAGAATGAAGATTGACTGCATGAGCTGTGCTATTTTGTCAGTGGCATGCATTTTGCAGCCATGCAGAAGCTGCTGGAAAGCACACTTTTATGTTAGAGTGTCTGCGGAGAATTTTGCCACCCCATGGCAAAATGCTCAAATATGACACCAGAATCACATGGGAAGATGGCCGCATTAGCATTTTTCATAAGCCACTGGCGTCGTCATGAATTAAACGCTTTATGGGGGACCATTTCAAAATGTTTAAGACTTTAGGATCCTTGTTAAAATCCCATTAGACAGATGCATTATTCACACTGGTTTCGCATTCAACCTCTAACCAAACGTGTTGAACTTACGGAATCTGTTCAAATGCTACCATCACATCTCGGGTTTAGAAAAGCTTTACAAATTGTTTTCAGAGAACAAAAGTTTCTCTAACCACTAATCTCATATGGAAAAAGAGCTGTGTACTTACACGTTTTTTTTTAGAATCTTTACAATCTCGTAGTGCATAGTTCCAGGTGAAATCCGATCTAATAAGATAAGGCCCAAACTTTATAATTTGGCACTCATAGATCACGAATAGTAAATGAGGAAAAAGTAAAAAATAAATGAATATAAATAAAAATAAAAATGAGGAAATGAGTAAATGCGGAAAGATATCGACAAACTGCTTTCGGCAAAAGATTATAAATATCCGATTAAATACGTCAGATATCAGGATCCATTCCCCTATATTCTTAATCGCCATTTTGACACATCCTCATGTTTTTTACAATTGATTGTAAATAATTTAAAAACTTGATAACTTTAAATTATTCTTCTATGTAATTAATCAATGTACTTTGACCTAAGTTATAATATCTATGATTTATCCATCTATCTTTATTTTGAGCAGGTCAAATGGTAAGGTACTCGTTCTATGATGTAAGATTCCCGGATTTGCATCTCATTCACGTCACTAGAAATTTGTATTGTATTGAAGGTGATTGAATCCATTGAGCTTCACTTCCCTTTATTCCACAGAAGATGAGACGATTAACAAGTGAGTGTAACACATGTCAATGCGGGATATAGGAGACCTAATTAGGCTGTTCGGCTTCTTTTTATAAATAAAACACAACAAGAAAACACTGAGAAAAATCCGAAAAAATTAAAATAATATTCCGGAAATGTTTATTTTACCCTGCAGTATTGATCCGAAATCGGTGTAAATATTATGCTTTTTAGGTGTACTAGGTGTTAAAGTTACCCTTTTTCATGTTAATTTTACCATTAAAAAGGTGTAAAATTAACATCAAAAAATGTTGATATATTTTTACACCTAAAAAGTGTTTAAGTTATGAGGAAAACAAGTAAATCGCACCCTCGTTTTTTTTTTCTCAGTGAAGAAAATACAGATCCTGGCCGAGTTACGGGAACATGAGGATACTCTGAGAACCAGGAATATCTTGAGCCAACAACAGACTGAATTATATGGCTACAGTACTGGCCACGCTTTCAGTGTTTCAGTCATCAAAGGTATTTCATGCAGAAGAGCGTTGTTGAAGATATCTTAAAAATCCATATATAAATAAAAACCAAAACGTGACCGAATGAAAGGATTTCAGGAAGGATTATTTAACGAATTTTATCACTCTTATCAAAAACAATGATAAAAAAATTATTTTGTTCAACAGTGCTTTTAGTCATTAAATAAGGTAAAGTACCCTCTAGTCGGCCGGTTTCTCAACTCGGCCAGTTGAATTATTTAACCAATTTTTTAATGTTTTATAGTCAATTTCTATGAAATTTTCACTGATTTACGTTATATATAATATAATACACCTTCTAATGTTAAATCGATAAGACCATATTATAACAAATCTAAGTAAATTCAGTAAATTGAATAAATAGTCGCAGTGGCCGAGTTGAGAAACCGGCCGACTAGAGGGTACTTTACCTTAATACCCTACACAAGGTAATGCAAATTTTCTGAATAATCTTTTTCGCCTTTAAATATTTTTGTGCTTTTCTTGTCGCTTTAATGGCCGGTTTTGTGGTGTGCATTTTTAGGTACTTATACATTTTTACCTTTTTTATCCTTAAAACTCTAAACTGTGTGACAAATATTTACTGAAACCTGCAAGTTGTGTACTTAATAGAAAAATTCTACCTTCCTCAACAGAACAGCGGTAAAATGGGTAACAAAGCATTTCACTTCTTCAGAATGCTTGATATTCGTACTTCAGTATAATATTTTGTAACTTTTTAAAAATCGGAAAGCACCGAAAACCGAATATACCGAAAGTCGGACTGTGAAAAGCGGCTTCAGCACATTAATACATCTAAGGATGAGCTAGTTCTTACGTGTCCGTCTTTCCATATTTTACCCTACTCCAAAAATGGTTTTATATTATTATGTGTTTGGTCGGATTAAGTTATTTAGCAGTATAAAATCCTATAAAATCGATTACCGAATTTACATATTTGAACAATTTACAAATTCTGAAAAAGTAAAATGCTTGATATTCGTACTGCAGTATAATATTTTGTAACTTTTTAAAAATCGGAAAGTACCGAAAATCGAATATACCGAAAATCGGACTATGAAAAGCGGGTTGAGCACAATAATACATCTGAGGTTGAGCTGGTTTTTACGTGTCCGTCTTTCCATATTTTACCCTACTCTAAAAATGGTTTTATATTATTATGTGTTTGGTCCCATTAAGTTATTTAGCAGGATAAAATCCTATAAAATCGATTGCCGAATTTACGAATTTTCATATTTCACAGAGTTCTGTTATTGCCTCATTTTATTTCTTGTTTATTGATTCATTCAACCGTCCTGTATTCATTCAAAAATCAGTCCAAAACCTGTCCAAATAAACATAGGAATCAAGAAATTCAATTTATCTTAAAAAAAAGTTAATTTACTGAATTTTAATCAATTCAAACTTTGCCCAATTCTACTTCAATCTTTAATTTTGAAAAGCATTTGGAAGAATAATAGTCTATTGGAGAATCGTGAAAATTTGTGCAAAAAGTAAAAAAAAAGTCAGAAAAAATAGAAACCAATTACACGAACAAGTAAAATAAGGGAGGTCACGTGAAATTCCAATTCACTATATCTAATCGTATTTCTTCTATAACTCATGAAGGACATTCAACTAGAGAACTTGACATTCTTTGAAAATTCAGGGTTTTAAAATGTGACAAAAATATGATCCTCTAAAATATACAGATTTTTTATTCCTCTTTTTCAGAGTTCGAGCATTAAAAATTAGAGCAGTCACCCTGTTGTGTATTTCGTTCAAAGCTTCACTGAAAAATGTATGAAAGTAATGCTGAGATTGTAAAGATGACGAAAAACGTTACACGTTTAGTGCCTGGGTGTAAGTGGATAAGGTTTTCTTCCTTTAATGGAATTACCGCACATAACTATTGGCTGTTTGGAACCCTTCACATTGTATGGAATTTTTCTTCATTCATCCCTTTTTTTCGCCATCCAGGAGGAGTTGGAAAACCAATACAACCACCCCCCTCACGGCAAATGGGGTGAACGTTTCGGTGTTTATCACAGGAATTGATTATTGCATTGGTTTACCCATCCAAGTGCTTTTCCGCCTCCTTCATTTTATGTGAAACAGGAAGTGTTTTATAGATCTCATGAATTATGACCACGAAAGCTTTCAAAAGCATTGTTTTTTTCCTTAGGGAGCATTTTTCTTCAAAATGCAGCAATAACTCGGAAATGTGAGATGATCGAAAATCTCATTCGTTACATCTGTAGTGAATGTCCCCTTTTTAGAGTTTGCAGTTTGCTCGAAATTATTCAATTAAATTATCTTATTCAGGTGTTTGACAAATAAAATCAGTGATCTGATAAGTTTTAAGGACACTTCCGTGTACTTAAAACTTTTCGATTGTTCGACTCAATTTTTACGAATGTCAATTAATCTCTATAATTTTTGTTCCGTGTAAGAAGTTTTTTCTTCAAAATTAAAATAAACTTAAATAGTTTAGTAATGATAATAATTTCTATACAGTAAATATAATTATTTTTTTCACAAAATCATCACAGTTAGTATAACAAAATTCTGAGTAAATAATTCAAAACAATAGCTAATATCTTTCATTGATGTTTTACAGTATAACACACTATTTCAATAAAATGAACATAAAACTATAAAATATTCAAACAATAACCCCATTTCCAATATTAATTTAAATTCTTGTATCAGGAAATGAATTTATATCAGTTGCATGAAATTGCATGTATACAGCACTTTGTCTAATTGCACTTAAAGTGGTTTATTACTAATATAGAAACGGCGTTGTTGTGGAGAGTTATATATATATATATATATATGTTATATATAGATATAAGCAAAAGTTCTCTCTGAAATCAATACAGGAGCCTTAAACATGACGGTTTATTTTGCTTCGGTCGTGTTTCCCTTACTTTTTTGAATCAGCCAATTTTCACTATCTCATTGGTGAAAAGTTCAAACTGTGCAACACGCGAGCTTTCTCTTGCATCAGGATCCTCACGATGATGCATCAACAAGAGAAAGCTCTTGCCATGGCAAAGAATTTTTCCCAAGAGGATGGCAGAGGAGTATAACTGTGTTAAATTGAGTGCATAGAAGCATAGAAAATTGAACTTTCCCAACTGGGAAAATTTCGATTTGTGACAGAGACAGTAATGAATTAATAATGTAAATATAAATTTAAGATGTGCCAGTCTCCTAATTTACTACAATAAAGTTTAAAATTTAACAAGAATAGTTTTTATATCTCACTAATATGGTAAATGTACTAGAAACTTTTTGAATACTTATTGAATAATTTCCGAATTAAACACCTTATCAATGAATGACTTTACTTATATGACAGACACTGTGAATAAATAAAAACCTTGATTTAAGAATCAAAGTTATAGTAGTTCTTACTTGAAATTGCTACTGGGTGGTCACACGAACAGTGAACCATATTCCTATGCTTTAAAATTTTCAAAATTTAAAGATTAAATATATCTGTTACCCTCTCTCTAATAAATTATATTATTATGTAACATAATAGAAAACTTGAAAAGAATGTTCTCGTGATTGTAGATATCCCTTCTTATTGGAACACAAGAAATGTATTAAATCCCCCATGATCGCAAATAATAACACTTAAATCCAAGAAATGGTAAGGTTTAATTTCACAAAAACTACTAAAGGAAAAAAGCACACTCAGAAAAGAGCTTATTTGAGGCAAGGTTTAAAATCGACTATAAACAGGGTTAGTCACGGTTTAATTTTAAAAAGGTTTTAAACTGTAAACATGAGTTAACCCTGTTTCAGCAATTTTAACTCCTTTTTTTAGTGAAGGATTTCACTATTAACCTTAACACATCGGTTTAAATCTTGCGCAAGGTTTGAATGGTTTTAAATTTCTATCATGGCGAGATTCTTAATGCATTTAAGGGTTTCTCGTGTAAACTTGTCAAGTGGAATCAGTAAGAGAAAAATGGTGTTTAGTGTTCAGTGTGCCTCAAAGAATGGAGGCATTTGCGTTGACATTTCGGGGATTGGGGCTCAATATGAGCCCCCACAGTGACCACCCAGGGACATATCAGCGACATAGGAGAGTAAATTGTGAAAAGTTCTATGGTAAGTGGTGCTTAATTTTCTTTTCAAGTTTGTAACCAAACGTGCGCGTCAAGAATCAAAGTGCGGAGTTTTCTCTCTTTTTCATGAGATTTTCACCGAATTTAGGGTCAATTTTACCGTAAATGTGTAAATAAATGGTGAGCAATATATTTTCTAAAAAAATCTCGGTGAAATTCTTAAAGATTTTAGTGGAAAAAGCGTGAAAATTCTGTTCACTGAGGATTATCCGCACGCCTAAATTTTAAACCCTGTCACGATTAGGATTTTACCCCTGTTTTAACCTTGAGTTAACCGTGTTTTAATCTCTCAAGGGTTGATTTTCATCCTTGCCACGGTTAGTATTGGTGCAATGTGTGCGCGTCTAAAGCCATTGTGCGGCGTTTCCTCAAGTTTTCACAGAATTTATCCCAATTTTCCACCATCAATGCCTAAATAAACAGTGAGAAATTAATTTTCATAAAAAATATCGGTGAAATTCTTGAAGGTGTTAGTGGAAAAAGCGTGAAAATGCTGTTCACTGAGGATTTTCCGTACGCCTAAATTTTAAACCGTGTCAAGATTAGGATTTTACCCCTGTTTTAACCTTGAGTTAACCTTAAGTGTTTTAATCTCTCAAGGGTTGATTTTCATCCTTGCCACGGTTAGTATTGGTGCAAAGTGTGCGCATCCAAAGTTAAAGTGCGGCGTTTTCTGTATTTTTAACGGGATTTTCACGAACTTTTAAAAATTATTATTTTCTTATCTTTATCTTTATTTTCTAAAAAAAAAAATCGATAAAATTTCTCGTGATTTTAGTGAAAAAACTGTGAAATGCTGTTCACCACAAAATATTCTAAAGACTTTTGAATTTTAAACTGTGTCAAGATTACGTTTTAATTTCTTTTTTTATTCTCGAGTTAACCGTTTTATACGTTTTCTATTTTCCACGGGATTTAGCCTCATTTATTGCTAATGAATAAACAACTATCTATCTATCTATCTATCTACATGTCTAAACGGTTAAGATAAATTTTGTAATTTTAGTTTATGTTACCATTTTTTCTTAGATGTCGGAACTCCAGATTTGCAGAAGTTCGAACGAGAGGATCATACTGAAACATGGAAATTCTACCTAAAATTTCAAGAGCAGAGAGCAGAAGCACGCCAGGGAGCAGTGGAAAAAGCAAAATAAAATAATTGCCACCGTCCTGCTTACACATCCTTTGAAGTGGTGCAGGCTGAAGCAGGATTGATTAATTTCAGGAATTACGTAGGTTTCAGAAACCAAAAAATATGCCCTCTTTAATTTTTTTTTAAATATAATAAAGAATATTTCTTCAAATCCAACTCTGAAACATAAAAGTACAACATTAGAACAATATTTTCAAACATTTTCATTTACAAATTTTAAGAAGCTGATCTTTTAAAATGATTTTCGGAGACATAACTCACATAAATTTTCTCTGAAATCAGAAAACTAAATATTTGCTGTTAGCAGTTGAGTAAAACTTATATTTCAACGAAAATTTAAAAACATGAAATTTGTATTCAATAGCATTTTTCACAAGAAAAAAATGGCGTATTTTACACTACATTTCGCCGTGCAAAATAAGGTATGATCAAGGAAAAAAAAACAAATCCTTGTTTAAGTTTTAAACAATCAACTCTAGATTGGCTTTAAATAAATTTGTAAAGGCTCTATCCTAAAGTTTCTTACTGGCTTGAAGCTTTGAGATGAGAAAATATTCTTCACATGTTGTACTATGTTATCAAAGAATATGTATATATATTTTTTCAAAGTTGCAATACGCATGTGGCGTATACACAGTAGTAGAAATTTTTTTTTAAATGCCTTTTTAAAGCAAATTTCCCATATCCTTGTAGGTTGAAACGTCAGAATTTTTTAAAAAAGGCATTTTTAAAAAAAAAAATCTACTAGTGTGTAGACGCCGCTGTTAAGGTAATCTAGATATATTTATTTATTTTTCATTGAGATAAGATTAAATATTGAAAAAGAATATAGGTAAACAAATACTGTCAATTTTTCTTGATGGATTTTCCTAAGTTTTGCTGAATTATTTTGAAAAAAAATACTTTTCTCATGCTGTTGTAAAATTTACTCCCTAGTTTTTGCCAATATTGTTTAAAAAAGCTTTAAATAACAGATATTTTTACGATATCTTAAAAAATAATAATATAATAAAGTTTAAAGTAATGAAATAACTAGGAGTTATAAATTCTTATATTTGTGTTAAATTGTAATTATTTAATAGTAAAATAAGGAATTATAATGATATATTGTTAGAGAAACAAGTACTATTTTATTGTAATAAATTCTAAATGTTTATTTAACCTAATTATAATTTTTTTATACTTCTACACTGATGTATGTATATGAGAAATTCAAATCTCACTTAAGTAAACTTCTTGGAGATCATTTTTCAATCTTTGTTAGAATTTAAGTCAAATTTACATGTAAAACAATTAAATAAGGCTTAGAAATTCCTTTTATAATATTTTTCTTCACTGAGAAAATAAGAAAATAACGACTAAAGTATAAACTTTTTATTCTAGCCGTTACTTTTTATTTCCTTAGTGATGCAAAATATTATAATAAGAATTTCTAGTTTAATTTAATTATTTTCCAAGTAAATTTGATTTTAATCTTAACAAGGGTTAAAAATAGTCATCCAGGGGTTGAAAGAGGTGAGATTTGAATAAACTCATGACAAGGGTTGTTTTTCCGCTTGCCAGGGGTTGATGGAAACAAGGGTTGAGTGTAACCCGTGTTACGGGTTAAGCCATACTCCTTCCAGGGTTTGACGAAACAGGGTTTAAGGTATAAACATGCCGAGGATTGGTCTTCATTCTTGCCAAGGTTTACTGAGAAAAAGGTTTTAAAATATACCCCTGACAAGGATTATGGTTTACTCTTGCCAGGGTTTGACAAAAACAGGGTTTAAAATCTAATCGTGTCGAGGATTGGTCTTCATTCCTGCCAAGGTTTACTGACGGCAAGGTTAATCAATATCCATAACAGGATTTGATTTTCTACCTTTTCAGGGTTTGGTTGAAACAGGGTTTAAAAAATACTTGTACGTCAAACCTTGCCACGTTTAGGTTGAAACAGGGTTTGGCATCAGTTTGATAGACAAACCCTGTTTTACATACCCATTTAACCGTGGATTTTTTTGAGTGCAAGTAGCAATGTGAGATGAAGGTGGTGATATATAGGGAATAGGTGAATGATATGAAAGGTGAAATAGAAGAAATCAACCAATGAATAAGAGGGAATGATAAGCCTACATCAGCTTATTATCTATTAGATTCTTATTGTAAGCGATTTTGGAATATTATGAATAAATGCAAGTTTTGCAGTGAAACCCAAATAATTGGGATGGATTGGCAAAAACATCTATTGACGAAATATTGGCCATAACGTCCAATGTAAGGGACAGTGCCCATGCTTTGCACGGTCCCAAGCTTCATAATGACTAAATTTGTCCTATGTTTCTGAAGAAATGTAATTCCTCAATATATTTTAAAAACAGGACACTTTGCCTTAGTTTGTAAAACATGGGTGCGATGAGTCACATTTATTTATTGAGAAACATAGGAAAAATTTAGTCATTATGAAGCTTGGGATTGTGCAAAACATGGACACTTTCCCTTATGTTTGTCAAAAGACTTATTTAAAATATAGATAGGGTCTAGTTCCTCAAATTAGGAGGTTTAGGGGTTACACATCTCAGTTCCGAAATTAAAACATCACTTAAAAAATAATAATAATAATAGGGTAAGTGAGCCAAATTTTGCAAGCGTCAAAGTCTCAAGTTTGAAATGTAATATTTTAAATTCAAATTGATTTTTTAATTCTTTCTTCCTAAAAAGTGTTGCTTGGAACTTTGTGAAGAGTTTACCGTCTTTATTTACTCTAAAATCATTCTTAATACATTTTAAAATGAATAAAAATATAGACATAGCTTTGGTGCCCTATTTCGGCCACCTTCATTCTCATAGTTCCTTGCCCTTCGGGAATTCTTCCAATATCTTTTTCACGTCATCTCGTTTGTCGAAGCTACATTTTTTGTCATTCTTTTGCATTGTACAATCTCTAGAGTACGTAATATCTAAAAGTTCATGGAAATTCGAGGAACAAAAACGATAGCCGAAATTGCAAGCTTGCCGGAATTTGGCACACTTACCCTACCTAACGACTTTCATGTTAAAAAAAAATAAGAAAAAAGTCATGCATTTGAGATAAAGGTGCGGGTGACTATGGACTTTTTAATAAATCTTATAGATCTCGGACATTTTATGTTAAGGCCCCATATAATTGGACTTTTCTAATAAAGCTTTAGAAAGACCACCGTTTATACCACTACTCATGCGTTCCTAAGAAGAATATAGTGAAAAAAGTATTTTAATAAAAAAAATAGCAAAATCGAAATGGATTAGTCTAGCAGTCTAGCTAGATAAATTTAGAATGGATTTAGACAATTTACTATCCTGAAACCGCTTTTAAAATTAGATCTTCTGATAACGTTTTCAAAGAGTCGTTTTTTAGCAGAATACCTATATTTTGACACGGTAGATCGGATCGATGAAGGTCATAAATAAGTGTTGGAATGTAAGAAAGTCTCACGTACAGCAGAGTACAAAGCCACCCGCAACGACGGAACACTTCTGGTGTTATCACACTAGAAAATTTCACATTGAAAAGTTGCTAATTAAAACTTCTAGAACCACTCTAAATCGCTGATTTAGCCAGGACATTATTGCTAGAATTGCTCAATGTCACGATGGCATGTGGGTTGTCAGATGAGTGATTTTGTTTTTGAAGCATTTCAGTCGTTTGAGTAAAAATGTGTGATTTTAGTGAAGAAGAGGAAGTTCTCATCCTGTACACTGCTTTTGTGTTGTGCAAAATGACCCGCAAAGGGAAAAGAAGGAGGGTGTGGGCGAGAGATTGGCTTTTAACGCGACCTTCACATGGTTTCGTTGAAAATCTTTATGACAACATCGCAAGTGGAGATTTTTTTTGGACACAATGATTTTCTCCGAATGACTTCGGAGGAATTTGAAGAGCTTCTTCAAATCGTAGGTCCTTATCTACAAAAGAAAACTACGAAAATGAGGGAGCCAATACCACCCAAATCCCGACTGAGGTGTGAGTTCCGGCGATTGGTGACTCACTTTGTCGCAAATGGCCTGAAAACCATCAGATCGGCTGCCTCTATTTTTGTATTCCCGGCAGTTGTAGTCCCAAGTTACGGTTTCCTGATGTACAGCCTCAATTGATTCGGTCACCATCTCATTTGACTACGAAATCCTAGAAGTTTATGAAGGAATATAAAATGTAGATCGAACACATTTTTGTTTAGCTTTTTTCTTACTTATCCTCTTCACCGATCTTTTTCAATGCCTTTTGCCCTTTCTTCTCCATCTCGTTTACGATAAATTGGCACTACTTTTAATCACAATTTCATCACTAATAAACTGGTGGGAGAGTTGTGGTGCAGAAACTACCCGAATGACTGCAATAAAGTAGTACCAGATGCAAACGTAATGAGCAAATTTTGCTCATTATTTGCTCATTAGTTATCAATCGTATTTATGCTATTTTAATCAATTTAAACCAATTTTTGTGACTCGAGTCTACTTTTTATCACTAAATGAATCGATTTCTAAAAGTTCTTGAAGAAAATTGCACAATAGGGCATATATCAGCAACAATTGATGTGAATCACATGAAAATTTTCATGTGAAATTCTCTAGTGTGATACCACGGTTACACACTCAATACGCCTTTACTTCATAGCAATTTTTAATTTTGTTATTAAGTAGTCAATGTTATTTTTTAATAATTGCTATATTAAATGCAAAATAAGACAAACAGTGCCTGATCTGAAACTTATTTATTTATTTTTAAATTATCAAATGTCGTTATTAAACAAAAATATCTACTTACAATAACAATGATCCGACACAAAAGCTTTTGCCAAGACGAGTTACAAGGAACATTTTGGAGGAGTTTCAGCTCATTCGAAGAACATGAAATTTCGTGAGGATTACAATAGGTGAGATAATTAAGCATCACCAAACAACAACACAAAGTTGTGTTTTTGTCGTCTCCTGAATTTCCAAATGACGATTTTGTGTACAAAATGTTCCTTATTCTACCTTTTGCCCCATTTTCTCATTCCTACTTTTTTCATTCCTAACAAATAGATACAAAAGACCATGGATTTTGTACCTACATCTCATCCCATTTCCAAGCACATAGTAAATCTTCTGGGAAATAGTTTCACTAGGTATAACACGAAAAATACAGATAGTTTCAATTTGACTCATTTGCTAGATTTGTAATTTATTGTTCTTTATGGAGGAATCTCTGTTCTTAATCGGTGTAATATTTTTTTTAATGTATTTCTTTTTTATAATAAGGAAACTACTATTGATAAAGTATTGAGAGATCTATGCACACATCACTTTGATTTTATGGTATTATCTTGAAAAGGGATTTTTCAACGTTTTGTTAAGGAGGTTGGTCTATACTATAAGACGGCGACACGGCGACGGCTGTACAGAGGGTGTATTAGAAGAAACAGTTGAAATACAATTCTATTCTATTCTAAGTGAAAAAGATTTTGGAGAACTCTAAAATTCATTATCTCTGAAATTCATTCAAAATTCCTCAATATCGTAATAATGTCTGGAATTTCAAGTATACTTGTTCTCAACCGAAAAACATAGGGGACTGTTTTAAAAAACCAAACCTTTCTTTTAAAGCTTTCGTTGGGAGACGTTTATTAACTAATTTAAGTTAAGTATACACCTAGATAGGTTCTTTTGAATAATGAGGCCATTTACACCGATCTTAGCCAATTACAACCGATTTTGCCACAAGAAAATCTTAATTCAATGCGGATCTGAAGGGCCTCATTGACTGCTTAAACATGGGTCCCGGTCAAAATCCCGAACGTCAAAATCCCGAAAGTCAAAATCCCGAACGTCAAAATCCCGAAACCCAAAATCCCGAACGTCAATTCCCGAATTTCCCGAAAAAGGAGAATCCCGATAAAGGAAAATCTTCTGTGTCTTAGGGAATTATTCTAAACATTTTCCTCCATATAATTTTATCCCTTTCAGGATTTTGGCTTTCGGGATTTTGGCGATCGGGATTTTGGCTGCCACCGCTTGAACATATATAGTATTTCTCATATTACTAAATCATTATCCTTCTAAAATTTTATATTTTTGAAAGTCATGCAATTATTAAATTACCTCACTATTATTTTTCTGCGTATTAAAGAAATAATAATCCGCTCATTAAAATTTGATTGGTATATTGGCATATTTATAAATTTACAACAATTATTGATTTTGTAATTTAATAAAATGCTTTACTTTGTTAATGATGTAGTATATTTTTACATAATTGGGTGACAAAGGGTATTTGACCACGTGCCATTCCTTTTTGGATGGTGCACAATACACCCAAAAATAATTAAGGTAATAATACTATAGAAATATTTTTAAATGTAATGTTATTTAACAACTTTGGTTTCGATTTTAATTCTGATATTAATTTCTGTTTTATATTTGTTTATTTTTTGAACTATTAAATAATATTTATTTGTTTATAATATTTTCATTGGTCAAACTCAAAAGAGAGAGCAGTATATTAGCTCTTTTGATTCATAGCCCGCTACATGCATATTAACAAAAGTAACAAAAAATTTTTGGTATCCGGCCGTAGTTACAGTAGCTGTGATCGAAATTTTGGTTTCATGGAGTAACTAAGCCGAAATTTTAAGTCATGTAGTTGCATCTCGTGTTGCATGGGTCTGGGTCATCGAGAAGTCAAAAACAGCAGAGCTTTATTTCAAAATAATTAAAATGAAAACTAATGATTTTCCTTTATCTTATAAGGTGGAAAGAACTACAATCAATTTGAAGATTTGAAGAAGAATTTAGAAAAAAAAAAACAAAATCATCCAGGTTGAAAATCCGAAAGAGTGAATGCAACGACATGCTCAAACTTATAAATTGGAATTTTAGTATTAGTTTCGTAATTAATATAGAAGAGAACAACAGCATGACACATTAAGATTTCCAAAACCTCCAGTAAACCCTAGGTTAAATGAGGTAATTTGGCCTTTTTCTAATTTGAAATTTTGAAATTTTCTCACTTTTTTAGATGGGTTAAGGAAAAAAAAAACAAAACAAAACGAAGTACTTCTTGAGTCGTGTTCTTTAATTGGACTTGTACTTCTTCTCGAATTTATTTTTCCTTATCCCATTCTGAGACAGTAAAGAAATCTCAAGATTCTAATTTAGAAATTATTTCAAGTTACCCCATTTAACCTTATTGCATCAAAATTGCAGAGATATCCAGCAATGAACATTGAAAGATTTGATGGATTTAGTGTAATTTATTTAGGTACGTTATACAAATCTAAAAGCCGAGGCAGACGACAAGAATTTTTACTTTGCAAGTGTTGATGAAGAATAAAATTTTGAATTCAAATAGTTTTTTTTTCAATTTTACATAGCTTGCATGGGCGTACCCAGCTAGGGGCAGGGGGGGGCAGCTGCCCCCCCCTAGAAGCGTCAAAAAAATTCAAAAACAAATGAAAAGTAAAAAAATATATTTATACAGCAAAAAATTTTGTTTGACCAGTAAAAAATCCAAATCCTTCCAAAAATGGGCCTAATTTTTCAATTCATAAAGATCGAAACTTTCATGAAAATTCTATTGCTTTTAAAGTTGTAAATTTAGTTACTTCTCAAATTTGATGTTTTACTGCTCATTTGTAGAGGGTTAATACAAAAATGAGCTTATAAAAACTCAAAAACTATTAAAAGCCAAATTGGGGGTGGGGGGGGGCAGGACAAGGCTCTTATTCGTACTGTACTATACATTCAAGAATTAAAAAAAGTGTAAAAATAGGCAAATATTTCGTAACTATTTTTGCATTTTTTTCTAACGTAATTTCGGTAACAAATTTATTCAGTAATATATTTTTCGAAAAGAAGGAAGTTGTCACGTAATCTTTTTCACATATTTAAAGGATATTTAAGAATTTATAACGAACGCCTAAAAATCCACAGAGAAAGTAAAAATATAGTGTTAGATTAGAATATGTTTTAGAAAAGTCGTATATTTTGGCAGTAACGGTTCACCATATAAGAAGAAAGCAAGTTTCTTAAAATGATTCTACCGATTATTTTTAATAATCTTCTTCTTAATGGCCTATACACATTGGGAACTGTTTTCGTTAAAAATTGTATTTTTGACAGAATTTTGACGTTTCCACCTAGAGAAGTGCAGAAAATTTCCTTTTAAAAAGCATTTTTTTTTTTTTTGAAAATTACTCCCAATGTGTAGAGGCCTTAAGACATCTTAAAAACTCGAAGTGATGGACCTCTAATTTCCTCGGGGGATATGTTTAAAAAAATCACCAAGGACTCCGAAAGTTTATTTAAAGCCATAAAGGAGCAGTCAGACGTGAAATTTAAGAATATGTAATTAAAGCTGAGGTCGTATATTGACTTTGAACTTTGATCTGTTGAGGGTCTATATGCAGGTCAAAAAGACTGAAAATAGCATATTTTACCTTTTTTTCTCAACATAATAAAAAATTTATTTAATTCAAGCTCCTCTATAGGCATATAAAATCATAACATGTAAACTATTTTTTTACAAAAAAAAATAAATAAAAATTCGACCGTTAGGATCTGATTGTCGGAAACGTTTATTGAAAAAACATACTTTTCGTTAGTAACGATTACATAGAGTAGAGTCATTTGACCTTTAAAACCGTTTTTTTCCTGTTAGCAGATGAGTTAAACCCGTTCTTGAACTTGAGGACTTTTGAAAGAAAGATTAAATTGGGTTTTTGGGAAAATTTAATACATAAATATTATTTTCGGCGTATTTTTGTTTCGTCTTGCCAACACCGAGAAAAATTTGGCTGGTATTTTCTACAAATCGTGTCTTTAAATTCTACTGCCTCAAAAGATAGTAGAAAATACCATCCTCCATAGAAACTTTCCTTTAGAATCTACCATCTTGACATTTTAAAATTTACTATCCTATGGATAGTAAATTCTAACAGCCGGATGGTAAAATCTACTATCCTCATTTAGATTTTACCTTGACCTCTCTTAGATTCTAATATCCGGGAAGTAAATTTTACTAGCTGCATATTAGATGTTAGAATTTAACTGGAAGACAGTAAATTTTAACGGAGGATAGTAATTCGGATTGAAATTACTATCCAAGCCAGTAAAATTTGCCATCCTGCTGTTAGAATGTCATTTTGGAATATCGTGGGTGCCGATGCAACGGTTCCCGATATGCTTTGAATACATTATAGCAATTCGTGGCGCAGCTGGAAGATGCTGGACTGTCATCACAAAGGTCGCGTGTTCAAATCTCGGCTCAGTCGTCAATGTTGGAAAAAGATTTTCACGCATCAAAATGGCTTGAAATAAAGAGAATGTCATCCAAGAAGGGCCCCAAGCCCTCAAACAATAGCCAAAAATTAATGAAAATAGGGAAAAATAAATTTTTCCGACATTTTTCATTCTAATATCCGGCTAGTAAAATTTACTATCCTGCCAGTAAAATTTACCATCCGGCTAGTAAAATCTAATATCCGGGATATTAGAATTTACCATCCGGCTGTTAGAATTTACTATCCATGCAATAGATTCTACAATTTTTGACAGTCCAATTTAATATCGCGTTTGCTGGGTGACTTTTTTACTATCCGGCCATTAGAATTTTGTATGGAGGATGGTAAATTTTACCATCCACATTTTTCTCGGTGAAATAAATTGTTATCAAAGCAACAAAAAATCCATGGTTCAAGTTAGTTTAACTCATAGTCTAATAAGAAATGTTTTTTTTTTTGACGTTAGATTAATCCACTCTGAGTTATCGTGACTTCCGAAAAGTTTTTCTCAAAAAGACATTTCCAAAAATTAGGTGCCAAGTTCCAAGGAGTAAAGGTTAAATCGGTTAAATGAAAATTAAAAAAAATGCAGTTCAATTGTTGTATTTATACATACTTAAGGGCTTTAATTAAAATACTTTTATTATACGTTGACAAAAATGAAAGAAAACATGCTGTTATTAGGCTGCATGATCCATGTAACCCATTAAGGGGTTACGTAGGTCAAACTGACTAAAAAAAGCATATTTTTCTCTAATATTTTTACAACATAATAGAAAGTTTATTTAACACTTGGAAGGACCCTAGTGGCAGCCGCTGCCAATTTAATTTTCAATTTTATTCTTTATAGTGAAGAATATATTATTTCGCCTGGAGACCCGATTGAATGCGTGCAGAATTTATCTGGCTATTTTTTCGTTATAAAATTTTTAATAAAAATTAAATATTAATGTAAATATATTGCAAAAACAAAAAACTGCACTCGGAAGGACCAAGTGGCAGTAGCTGCCATATGCATTTTATATGGCAGTTTGACGTTCTGCAGATGTAATTTTCTTGATTGTTAGTGTATAAAAGCCTTAAAAGAACAAATTGAAAGTGTTTTTGCAAATTATTGAGAAGAATTATGGGAAATATTGAATTGGGAAATATGTATGAAATATGAATAATTATGGGAATTATTCAATGTTTCTCTTATTTACCAAAGCTCAAAATCCATTTTGTTAAGCGAAGTTAATAGCAAATAGTTAATAGTATTAACTATTGTTCATATGTAGAATTTTTGCTTTGAAAAATAAGAGAAAAATTGAAATATTCAAAGGCTGCCGCATTCAAAGGCAGACCACTTTCCCTGACGCCATGATTCTGACAAAAATGAAAACATCGAATGCTTAAAAATCTTTAGATACAGTACCCAAGGAGGTGAAATTTCTGATTCAGACACCAGAAAAGAACTGACTGAGGCTCCGAATGTTAAAATATATGTAAAAATATTAAAATATTATGTAAAATCCGATAAGTGGCAGCGGCTGCCACTTGGTCCTTCCGTGACACTTTTAGTTAGGGTTCTTCGAAGTGTTAATTCAAGCCCTTAGGCATATAAAAGCACAACATTTAAAGTATATTTTCTGAAATTTTCCTTTAAAAATTCTGCTGTAGGGATCTGATTTTCGGAATTCGTAGACCATTTTGGAAAAAATTACTTTTCGATGGACAAGATTTCTTGAAATAAGTTCATCTGAAATCCAAAAACCAAATATTTGCTGTTAGCTAATGAGTCGTCGAGAAATGAATAAAGATAGGTGTAATAGTAAAAATGCACTGTGTTATACGGATCGGAAGGTGCTTTATCAGATGTTTCTCGGGTAGTTGAACTAATGGAATGCATCCTTGCTGTAGTTATTTGGTAAAAAGTTGCGAATTATTTCTAAAAATTAATTTTCTGTTTGGCCAATAACATGGGAGACAATGCACTAGTCCGAGGAACACTGATGATCGTTCCTTAACCAATACCTACAAATTGGGCATAGGCTAATCTCTCGTGAAAAGTAAAATCAGTTTGTATATATATATAGATACTTTTTATCTCATTTTATTTTTTATGTTTTTTTTTTTAAAATAAAAATTATGTACCCCCCCCCCGCCAACAAAATTTGAGACTTAGCCCCCCCCTAACTGAAATCCTGGGTACGCCCTTGATAGCTTGTGCTTCGTGTGACGGTATCGGGTCTTAATGACCACATCCAATGACTCTTATCAAAATGTTTGTTTGCTCGCGGAGAGCTCCTTCCAGAATCGTTGTAATACGCGATGTTGTCTTCTGGATTGTTTGGAAGTAACATAGCACCTTGTGGAACGACTTTACGCCTGTGGAGGAGACTTATATCTCTTTGTCGAGATTTCTTTGTACCTTGAGGGCTTGTACGATGAGATCATATCATCGAATGCATTCACCATGCCTGCAGCCGTTACCTTCTCAACCACTAGAGTAAATTAAGCTAATTCAAAACCTGCTCCAAATGGAAATTTTTCGCTACTCCAAATGGAAACGTCACTGTTTTCATGATAAATACAGTACTAAATTATTATATTTATATATTTTTTATACATCAGTTTCATTATTTAGTTAATTTTGCTCTAAATAAAGCGAAAATCCATTCATATTCACAAATTTTAATTTGTTAATTTCTCAGAAAAATTAAAAGAGTACATTGTCACCATCGAATTTTTCATCGATCGACCATGTTTTCCAATGAAAAACACAATGAGGTGACTGTTGTTTATTCGTTTTGTTTAACATTTATGTCATATTTCTGGATAATTTTAGTTAAATTAAGTGCTAATCTTTATTGTTAACGGTACGTGAAGTTTTCAATTGAAATAATTACCTATCTCGTGAACAAAAAGAGTTTCTCTGAAGTGTCTGCAAATGCTTCAATAGGAAACCCCGGAAATATGATTTTTTTGGAGAGATTTTCTTATTGTTTTAGATGGGAAATGAGAAAGGACCAGGAATAAGAACAAATCTTGCACTCAAGAGCAACTCAACAAGGAAGCCTGTCGTCGCGGTTTCAGTTCCACTGTTTGTCTCCAATTAGATAATTTCCCTTGTCTCCATTTGGATTAATATGTTTCCAATGGAAGCATTTTACACTCCCGTATTTTTCTTGTATTTAAGAAGTTTTCAAATTATATCTAAAGAATTTTCACTAAACAGTAACATTCTAGAAGAGTCAAGGAGCAAATTTTTGTAATTGGCTTCAGAAAAAAATATGAACTTGATGGTTTGAATCTTCTGTCAAAGTTAAAGCGTCTGGAAATGGTTTTGAATAAGGACATTTACCCTATATTTCGGAAAATTTTAAATAGCACTCTTGCATGTTAAAATCCTTGATAATGTGTGCAATTTAATGGGATACATAAGTGATATAATATAAGCCCTGAATGATACCTTTCCTCGGTTCTTCTTGAAAGAGAAGAACGCGCCAAGAAAAATATTAAGTATCTGAAAAACAGATTTATTTAATGTCGTTTAACTTGTTTGTTAAATTAATTAAAAACAGTAGAATATCACTGTAAAATTGTTCGTGATGTGTGTGATTCAGAATCCATATACCCAATGACAAATGATGACATTCCTTGGGCTCTCAAGAAAGATGAATTTTCAGAAATCTGATATTTTTTTAACACTAAAGAAGGTATATGTAGGGAACTGAGAATTCTGGGATGAAAAGTTTTTTAATCTGGGCTGAACTTTCCCATCCGAAGATCATCGGATTATTGTTTTTGATTTCCTCTGTTGCAATTCTTTTGGTTATCTAGGGGTTTTCTTAGGAGGAAAGAAAGTGAAATAAATAACTGGGATTTTCTGTAATATGAAATAGTGCATTTGTAGCAATTGGGAGGAGAAAAGGGAAAGAATTGTAAAAAGGAGAATGGTATGGATCGGGTGTATTGGATTGTGAAGAAACTGAAGAAAGACCCTGATTTTCTCTTTGATTTGAAAAGTATTCTGCAAAAACACATCGGCTTGAGATTCAACACTCACACGAGATTAAGTTTGAGTTTGAACAAGGAAGCTGACTAAAAATTGTAAAGAATTTTATCTAAAATGTGCTATATAAATTGTATGATTCATTTAATATATTTTTGTGTAAATTCTTGAGATAAATTGGTAATGAGTCAAGTCATGAGGCATTTTAATCTCTATAAATAAGTTGCTTTTTTAGTTGGTTAGAGTTGCTCAAGAGGAACAGAAATGGATTTTAAAATATTCATTTTGATAATTATGAATGTAAGTATTTCAACGACAATTAGTGAATTCAGTATGATTTTGCATTACACTGTTGGGAAATATCTATACATAGGAGTGGAAAAGGTAAATATCTGTTAGAAGTTAAGAAAAATAACCACTTAATTATTATAAAAACTTTCATTGTATTTTACAAGTTAACGTGGATGGAAGCTTTTGAAAAATGCAGATCTTTGAACATGACTCTGGTTACTATACGATCAGAAAAAGAAAATTTTGCAATATTCAATGCTGCGAAAGACAGAGACTACGAATTCTGGATAGGGGGATACGATTATCAAAATGAAGGTGAATTCCGATGGATAGCAAATGGAGAAAACTTCTCATACACAAATTGGGGCCAAGACGAACCAACAATCCGGGGTCGTAAAGAGCATTGTGTATTTTTATCAAAAATTGCCACCTGGCACAATTTAGAATGCGAGAGAGTATTGTATCATGGATTTATCTGTGAAATTGTTAATCCTTTGGGATAGATTCTCTAACTTTTGTGAAAGATCTACTACAGAAAAACATTAATTAGTCAGTAAATTAGCAAACTTGGTAAGTAAAAAATTCAAATTCTTCAGTAAACAATTCAAAAAATTAGTTTAAAAAAAATTTTGGTATGCAAGAATAATTATAAAAATGCGTTAAAAATATTTTATTTGTTTAGAGCTTTATCACAATTTATCAAATCAAAATACAAATGAGACATTAGCTTTACTTCTAGTACAGAATATAGCCCCTGGAAATATTGTTCACTAATAACCACAAAAATGTCGTAATTATATACATTTGTGTTTGGAATAAAAGTGAAAACATTCATGCAAAATGTCAAATTGGAAATACTTAAGAAAAATTACTAATTCACATTGTACAATTTGTAATAACTAATATATTAGCGAAGTATAATTCACACAAATTGTTTCCTTCCAAGGATACAACTTTCTGAGAGGTCTTCATATTTTTTCACACCTCCACAAATCACTAAACATTTGGTGTGAAAAGTTAAATAAAGCCAAATACTGTATTTTATGGGTTTTCACTGATGTAAAGTGTTTCATATTGAATCAATGCCACAGCACATTCAAATGCAATTTCATATTTGCACTCAATTTCCGGACAACATTAGATCAAAAGTTTCACTTGCAATATTTCCAAATGCCATATTCCTCGCTACACTCTTTATGCCCCTTTTATATCAAGAGCTCCCCACTGTTCAAAATCATACCGCATTTACAGACAGGCACGGAATGTACAGCGAAGGGTTATGCTATATAGCGTTGAAAAAAATATTCACATAAAAAAGATTTTATAAAAAATGATTGTAAAATTAAAAAATCAGTGTTTTATTTTTAAAATAATTTAAAATGTCTTTAAAAAGAATAATGACTATTAAATGATGATTTTGACTATAAGCTCAAAGTCAAATTCAAATTCAAATTTAAATGGAAAAATTTAACCCAGAATAAAAAAAACTTTTCCTAAAGCTTTCGGTGACTACGAACCTTCTTTAGCGATGTCACATTTCCGGAACTTCGTCTTTTTTGGGACTCTAAATAATGTCATTATTGGGTAGGGGAAAGTACTCCCCATTCGAACGTTCATGCCTTCGAATAATGTGAGTTTTCTTTCTGTTTTCCTAAGAGTCTTACATATTTCTATTAAATATTACTTTTACACAAAAAAAATGGAAAATTCTTAAACAGAAACACCCAGGAATTTAATTTCAAATCCCATCCAATGAATGCTAATGCCCTAATTCTAAATCCTTGATCATTTAGTTTTAGTTGCAATTTGAAATCTGTAGACATTTTTCATTTTCCAGCTAATGCTGAACTTCAGTTCACGATCTCTTAACTTGAAAGAGCTAGGGATTCTAGCCCATTTCTTTCGCTCAGAGCTTCTAAACTTAAACGCTTCGGGGATTCACGTCCAATTTAAGTTTCCAGGATCTTATATATTCTTAAATTTAAAGTCAAAATTTTTCTGTGTGTTACCTTATTATCAATTATTAATAATTATGTGATAATTATGTGTAAGTCTGTTAGGAAAAGTGAAAGAAATTCACATCATTCGAAGGCATGAACGTTCTAAGGGAGAGCACTTTCCCCTACATGGATTCTTTATCACATAATCCACGAACAAATTTACAGCGACATTTATAAAGTTTTTGTTTTTCTAGAGCAAAATGCTAAATATAACCTTGAAGATCTTGACTTTAATAATTTAATTACAAATTTTGTTTTAGCCTGAATTCATTAATGTCTATATTTTGAATAATTTCGCATCCCCTATGATTAACATTCCCTAAAATCCATGTTTTTTCGGTTTATCTTAAAATTGGCCCAAGCTATTTCAATATGTTTTAGAGCTAGTCCAGGCGAACATTTCGTCCAAACATACCTATGACCGGAAAATTCGCCATTTTGAATTATTGAAGGCCAAAGGTCAACTACTTTGTTTAGTTTATTTACGTTTATAAAAAATCGTTATTTAAATTTTGGGGCATTGTTTCTTTTATTTAAACTTCTTAATTATAAATAAAACAGTGCAAATAATCACTAAGGTTAAAAGAACTAACTCTTCAGATTAATCGTCTTTTAATTTTTAAATTTTTAACTTAATTTTTTTTTTAATACAGATATCTTAAGGCACTCCGACACTACTAAGGGTAATCTATCCTCAAGTCAGCGCTATTTTTAAAACATTCTGAAAACTGCCTCATGTAAAATACTGGATTATACCTTATATCTCGAAATAAACACTGTATAGAACATTATCACAAAATTTATTATTTTTTTTTGCTGAAGCTCTCGGAATGACGCTCGCTTGGGTTTTTAATTTCAGCAAAGCAAAAGAACAAAAGAGGTCGTGGAAAAATATAGATGAATGTCAATAGAGGTTATCATATCCTAAAACTTCAGGAAGGTTGGATTGATTCACGAACTTTCACTTGGATTTTCGGTTTTGCAACAAAAGTATTCTATAAGAAGTTTTTTAAAACATATCTGCCTAGCATAGAGATGGGGGTTTTGGTGTATCATAAACATGAAAGATTAGAATTACGTGATTGGGTTAACATTTGTCGAAAAAACCATACGCTGTACAGGAAAAAATGTTTCCCTAATTTTTTTAAGTACGCACTATGTTTTCAATTTTTAATATTAACTTAACTAATGTTTTAGTTAGTGTCACAATTTATTGTTTAGAAACGTAGGGGAAGGTGGGGCTATTTGCTTTGAATTGTCAAGAAGTTGTCCGGCGGACATTAAGCGCAGTTTCTATTATGCTTGTGCAGAGAGTAGGCTCTTGTATGGCGTTTGTTCTTGGGGAGGTGCTTGCAAAACTGTTTTAAATCCTCTACGTGTAGCACAGAACTCTGCTTTGAGAGCATTACTAGGCATGCGGAGGCGGCAGTCAGTTAGAAGGTATTATTGTTGTTGGCGTATTTTGTCATTACAATATATTTTTGTGTACAAATCTCTGAAGACTTTCTTTCGCAGAGGAGGTTTCAATTTTTTTCGTAGGCAGCGCGTATCTAGACACGTCCCACAGGTGTCAATTCCTAGACCTAGATCAGAGCTCTTCAAGCGATCTTATTCTTATAGAGCTCCTGCTTTGTTTAATGATCTTCCTGTTAGTATCAGAGTATCTACCAGTGTGTTCCTTTTTGAGAAAAACTTGAAATTTTATTTGTTGGAAGAGTATAAGTACACCCTGGGTTCCTATTAGTTCCTATTTGAAGAATTTGATTTGCAATACTCAATTAAAATTATCTACTTTGCTTTATATAACTGAATAATACCTCTTTGGTCGTAAGCTCTTTCTAACCAGGGATTCTCTCGCCTCTCTTTTGCCCTAATCTAATGTACAGGAGTAGCTTTCGACTCAGGGATGTGTGGTTTTTTTTTAATGAATAACTCTTAATTTATTTTTCTTGGCTTGTGATACCCTTCAACTGGAACTTTTTTTCTTTTATCCTTTTTAGATTGTGTTCATTGCTTTGAAATTTATATACTTAACTGCCGATTTAAAAATTTAAATATTTAAAATTAATAATTTATAAATTTATTAATTAATACCTTAATTTAATTTTTTTTCATTAACGATTTTTCTTTTGCTGTGGGTTTTACTTTACTTTGTTTTTGAGTTTTTTTTTATTTTTACTTTTTTTTATCTTCCTATATCCTTTTTTTGTTCCTGCTGCCTTATTGCTCTCTCTAGTAATTTTGTGACACCTTCTGAGCCTACTCGACATCTCACCCGCTTTCTCTTCCGCTATATTGTTGATTCTCTGCTCCGACTTCCTAATTTCTGTTTGGGTATTTCTGAGTTTGGGCTGACTTTCCTTGGCTTCTCTGGTGTTGGTTTTTTTTATTAATATGTCTTTTCTTTATAAACCAATTCTTCTGTTCTGAACTATTCTTATATATGGTATTGGTTGTGGTCTTAAATTTTTTTTCTTCGTTCCTCTGGTTAATTTCTTGCACTTTCGTTTGCAATTTCATTGGCAACGAAATTTCATTTTCAGATTATAAAATGATGATTTGTAACTTATGTATGTATGTAATTCAGCCTGAAGCGGGGTTACTGCCGTTTACTTGTGGAGGCTGTTGTTAAGACGGCGGCGGCCGCCGCTTGAATTCCAGCGTCAGGGTATGGGCGGGCTGTGGGTTTAGTGGTATGGGGCGCATTGGGCTCGAGTGTTCAAAATAAATAAATAAAATAATTGTAAGGATTAAATAAATAATTGTAAGAATTAGCTTCATTTAGGAATGAAAAATCATATAACAATGTAGCCCCACAGCTCAAAGTAGCCCCACCTCCCCCTATTTTTGAGATGCAAGATTTGCTTGTATAAACATTCTGGTAAGTAAAATTGGAAAATATTTGTATATTTTAAAACAAGCTTGAAATAGTACGAAACAAGCAGTCATTGGCTCAAATGATAGAGTCTTCTTTTTATGTCTCGAGTTCAAATCTCCCTTTAGGTTACCAGGAATTTTCGGATATTAAAGGTGTTGAACTTTGAACCAGTGAGCTTTACTGCATTTGACTCCTCCGGGCATTTGACTGACAATCCTATCCCAGTATAAGAAAAAAATAATAATGGATGTTCCGAACTCTCCTTGCGGGAAGGCCTAAGTTCTGATCAATTTCAATAAAACGCATTTACTTTATGTGGAATAAAATCAAGGCTATTTCGACGTAGAAAAGCGTAAGTATACTATAGTCTTGAGAATTCAAAGAACGGAGATATTCCTGGAAGCTTCACAAAAAAGACAAAATATCTTATGCACAGAATTTAATACCATTTACAAATATGAAATGCTTTTTTTTGGAAAACGGAAAGCCTATTATAGGTTGTTTAGGTAACTCATACTGCCATGAGAGCCCATGAGTTGATGGAAAATAAAGAAAATGCGGGAGGGGTTTAAGGGATGGTTCGGCGTCAGTTATTGAGTTTTATCAACTTTGACGTGCATTAGTCGCTGTAATGGTTGTTTATCACGAGATCAATTTCCATCAGGCATCCGTTGTATATTTTTATAAAAATCTACCACCGCCCCCACTTTCACTTGATGGTTGAAGCGAAAAGCCAAGCCAGGCCCAACATGCAATTGCACCAAAGTGAATTTTCACTCAAATGATTCCCAAACCCCTCATGGCAATTTATTATGTATCAACAGCTCCAGAAAGCCAACGGATGTTCCATATTCGTGCAACCCTTGTCATATATACACATGTAGATGTCTAAATATGGTGCTCCGTGAGAACAAATATGCACCGGAGATCGTATTGATGGCACTTTAGCAGGAGACATTGGAAAAATTTGTGGAAAGAGGTATAAAGAGCTTCTTATATTTGCCTTTCTACAGTAAATTGCATTTTATTGCTAGAAATCTACAGATAGAGCGATATATAAAATCTCTCTATTTTTCAATAACTACGGAATTTCGCATCATTTTTCCTTGAGAATCATAATTTGACACAATTTTTCATATCTGACATTATGCAAGAAGGCTTTACATCATATTACGATGTTAGATACCAAGGGCCAACCTAATCAAATTATAACAATTAGAATAAGAGTTATCGTAATTTATAGATTTGGTTTTGGACGCTCTATATCCCTAGTCTGTAACATGCCGACAACCATATTCGGTGGGCATATTCCCTTTTGACATCCCTTGATGCTATCAATACATCCATGAAGATGGCCTGCCCCTGTGTGTTGCGAAGGAATAATATCACGACACTACTAATCCTCTAGCTGTGCCCCTAGCTTTGTGCCTACGAAGTTCAAATGTGATATGAATTTGCAGCGCGTTGCGAGACCTTTAATTTGCATCCTCATTTGTCAAAATCGGTCAATTAGAACCGGAGATATGGCGTTTTGAATTTCATTAACTTTGATCACTCATATCTCCAGTTCTATTGCAAAAACAGCGAACCCACGAAACTTTTTGGAAGCCTCATAGCCTAGGCTACAACATTCTAAAATTTTATGAAAATGTGCAATGGACTTTTTGAGAAAAATTGGTTTGAATTCACCTGTGGTGACCTTTTGAACTTCCATCTGAAAATACTCATTAAGACGCACAAATAAAAAAAAATAGGTAAAAATGTTGATTAGAACCGGAGATATAGGCCAGTCAATTTTCGAACTCTTACCCCTTATAGCTCGTGTCAGGGTTTATCGAGCGATTTAAGTTTTTTTTTGTTTGATAGGTATAATTATGTGGCTAATACATACTATAATTTGAGCCCGATGCACAATGGAGTTATTTAACTTAGAAAACTGAAAAAGTTTCTTTTTAATAATAGCGCCCCTAGCAGTGGTTTTATGAACTTGCCGTGTTAGAAGGGGAAATGGAAATCTACGAGAGCTTTCTAAAATGCCCTCACTTTTTAAATTTTGACAATTAGAACCGGAGTAACGGTCACTTTAAGAAATTTTCTTTTGGTTCTTTATAGCTCAGGCGGGGTACTTTAAGTTTGGTGCTGATCGAAAGTTCTAAGGACCAGCTGTGAAATACTAAAATTTGAGCCCAATCGATCCCATAGGGGCCGAGCTATTAAGAATATAAAAAAGGGGGGTATTCAAAATGGCGGAAGGAGGGGTGGGGGGTCAATGCATCAAGTTGAAATTTTAACCCTATATGCTTTGATGAAAACCGGAAGTCAATATCTTTTTGCGTTACGTAATCTCCAGAGTATAAATAAGTATAAATTCATGGAAATTTGAGGAACAAAACATGTGGTCGTAATTGCAATCTGGCCGAAATTTGGTACAGTTACCCTATATAAACTGCATTTTAAATGAAACCGTCAAGATCTCATCTAAATATCTCCATTCCGAAAGAAAGCAGATACTGTACATTTTGGGGCGAATTTTGAAGTACTAAATCTGGTTTGAATCGGTAAACTTTAGAATTGAGCAGTTGCGAAAGACTTTGCAAGATACTCAGACTCGTGATAGTGGTGGTTTTCTTCATGATCTGAATCATTAAAGAACTTTTTAAGGTGTCCCACTTTTTTAATTTAACTTATAATTTCAACCACTAGAAATAAATAATTAAATAACTGATATATTGAAAAAATTACTTGTAAGTTCAAGACAAGATTATACCAAATTGTCAGAATATAAGTCGAATAATTCGATTTTTCGACTATGTACGGTCTGGTGGAGTGCAATATCTGGTGAAAACGGAGTAAGACCTTTTTTCACTTCTTTCAATTTTTATTCGCTAAAACGTTTCGGGAATACGATGTCCCCTTCATCAGGTCTACAAAGCGTTTTGGACAATTTGGTTACATTTTTAAAAGAATTTTTAACATTTTTAAAGGAAACTTACATAGAATAATTAAGGATGAAACACGTAAGGTATATATCGTTACACTTGACTTGCACTAGGATTGGTGGACAAGATTGGATCTTGGAGCTCATCACCATGGATAGGATAGACACAGAATGAAAATAATTTAATTTTTTTTTAAATGTAACTAAATTGTTCAAAATGCTCTGATGAAGGGGACGAATTCCCGAAACATTGTAGCGAATAAAAATTGAAAGAAGCGAAAAAAGGTCTTACTCCGTTTTCACCAGAAATTCGATTTTTTGCAAATTCGTCTTTTTAGCTTTTCGGGTGGTCTTTCAAATCCTAAGAATCCTAAGATCAGCATGTAAAAACTCAGCTTGAAATTGCTCTCTTGTAAAGTTGGCCTTACTTATTTATTTTATATTCTGAGCCGTCGAAAATATGCTAAGACCTTAAGGGACCCTATCGGAACTCGACAGTTTCCGGAATCCCTTGAGTTGTATGATAAAATATTAATTACTCTTTAGTTACTAACAAATAAGCATTTCAATTTTAGAAAATCCAGCATTACCCATAAAATTTTTAAATAAAATAAAATTCCAGAAATTAAGGGAACTAATTAAGTTTGGATTAAGATTATCCAGAGAAGTATCTGATCTCAAAATCATTCGGTAGAAAAACAGAGAATCTTCTCTTGATTCTACAACTTATTTACATACTTTTTAAATTTTAACACTAAGCTTCATGTTATATTTGTTCTATAATGAAGAAGTTGAGTGTGTTTGGCTAAAGTTTTATTCATCTCAACTCATCAGCTACTATGTCCTAAAAGAAGATTAAAGAAACAAGCTGAATATCTCATAAATTGTAAGGTACTCTATAATATACATTACAGTAAAAACGCAGAGAATACAATTTCAAGCGGTTTAGTTCTTTGTAATCCTCTGAGCGAAGTTATTCTTCAAGCTTTTCTACACCTTTAGTTAATGAATTTTCCAACATATAAGTTCTTCAAGTTGTGTGCTTATTCTAACAATGAGTTTCATTTCGAATACCTCTAGAGCACAACCATTACAATTGAAAAGCACACTTCTATTGAATTACTCACCCCTCTTAAATGTCTATTAATTGAGTTGAGAGTTTATTAAACTCGCAACAATTGCCAAGTGATTTGTGGAAATTCCACCCTGAATACCTGCGTGACTTTTTTTCACGATAGACAGGACTTATTCCCATGAGTTCAGGGTGGAAAATCGACATTTTCCCATGGTGATTTAACTTGTTCAAAATATCATAATCGACACTCTTGTATGATTTTCAGGAAGACCCACCACAGATGCGTAGCTCGGTATAATTTAATTTTTTCCCACCCATCCCAGGGATTTTTTTTAACTTTTAGGACGACGAGAGTGAGATTTCTCAATTGAATTTCATTTACATTGCAAATTTTGCGCCAAAAATTTCGTCGTGGGGAAAGTTGGAAAAATGACTTGGAGGATTTTCATCGGATGAATGGTTTGAAATTTCGTCTTGGGCAAAACATGAAAATCGCGCAATTGCTTTCAACGAAGCTTTTTGGGGGAAAGCTTCGAATTCAAAAGGATGATTGGTGGTGGAAAACAGGCAAATAATGAGATTTTCCACCGACCAGGCTTTACAACATTTCTAGGAGGGCCAATAATTTAGCATCAGGGTTTGAGTTTATTTCCTCAGTGACTCTGCACAATCTCCAAATGACGATTATTATTTCGGCAACTCATTGTTTTACCATCAGACAGCATGTTGGCCCAGTTAAAATACAAAATGACCCTGCTCTGGTGCTCCAAACAAAAATTTAAATGCAAGAATTTTACTGAAGATTTTATTTTTAAAAATATAATAGAGTTACGATAATACTAAACGATAATTGTCAATTAAACAGTAGGAGGAAATGGGGCACCTTTGAAATTGGGATTTTTATCCTATGTTTAAGTGGAACTGAGCCATATCATAAATGTTATTTAGCTTCTCAGTCTATTTGTGCAACTAGATTATAATACAATAATGCTCAATTTTATTTAAAACTAGGTGAAAATCCGAATTTCAAAGGTGCCCCACTTTCAAAGATGCCCCACATCCCCATATTTTGGAAAAACTAACTATAAGTAACTTAGTAGGGCAATATTTTACAATTCTGAACATCATGGAATTCCAGAGAGACCAATTTAATATAATATTTACACCATAATAATATTTACACCGATTTCGGATCAATACTGCAGGGTAAAATTAACATTTCCGGAATGTTATTTTAACTTTTTCGGATTTCTCTCAGTGAAGATATTTTTAGAAAATTGAAAAATCAAGAATTTATCTGACAACTTTGAAAGTTAAACACGGTTCAATTTAAAAAACTGATTTCGCGTTTTATTTTTTATTTTTTTTTGTTTTTATATAGACTGCAAAGATTAAGAAAATTTTTAAACTTTTAAAAACATTTTGGTAAAAAAAGTACAATATCTTTATTTAAAGATTTCTTTTTATTTACTGACTCGACTGTTCATTTAAAAGAGCACATAATGATTGAAAATGATATAGGGGGAAGTGGGGCACCCTTGAATTGGAATATTTTTAAAATTGGACTTTTTCTGTCTGATTTCAAAAGGAAATTAAAGCTTATCACAAAGTAATTGAGCTTCATAATAGGTTTGTCGAGCTAAATTATATCATTATTACACTGAGAAAAAAAGGGAGTGCGATTAACTTCTTTTCCTCATAACTTTAACACTTTTTAGGTGTAAAAATATATCAACATTTTTTAATGTTGATTTTACACCTTTTTAAGGGTAAAATTAACATGAAAAAGGGTAACTTTAAACTCCAATACACCTAAAAAGGGTAAAATTTACACCGATTTCGTATCAATACTGCAGGGTAAAATTAACATTTCCGGAATGTTATTTTAACTTTTTCGGATTTCTCTCAGTGTAGGTCCAGTTTTATTTTGAAATACGGGAAAAGGCCTATTTCAAAGGTGTCTCACTTTCCCCTATGTACCCTCAGTTAGATCGGCTATTGCTCACTGCATATCCTGCAGATCTGCATTTGTTGCAAATGTCTATAACTTCGCAAAAAGTTGTCACTTGTGATTTTGATGCCTTTAACCAGTCAGTTGGAGAATATTTTCATCAAGCAATTAACATTCAATCAATCTTCAAAGCTGTATCATAAAAGTCATAAGTACGAGCATTCCGCAAAGTCGAGATTTCCTGTCATAACTATTTTATAAAACTCATTTGAATTAAAAAAAAATGCATGAAGTTTTCTTATGAATTAACTTTCCGATCTCTTATCTATACAATTTTTATTATTTTCAGGACACTTGAAGAGAAGTGAAAGAGTGCGATGTGTTTACTGATAACTTTATTTTATAAAATCACTCCATTATGTTGCGTTATTTTAACTTGAAGTCTTTTTAGTTTTGCGGTATTTTCTGGCTTCAAACTTTTTATATTTTTTCCGTATTCCTTCAATGAATTTAAAATACGCCGAGTTTGTATAGGAGTTACCAGAAAGACCAGTCAGAAGGAAAATCTAAAAATAAGTATATAAAGCTTTAGTCATACATCGACTTTGGCCTAAATTTCATTAAGATCGGTTAAGCCGTTTTCAACGAAAAACATGTAAATCTACTACTACGACTAATAAATCTACTATAAATGTAGAATATCATTAATTTCCCAAGGGCTCACAATCCTTTTTGACTTGGGTCTCCGTAATTTTTAAGTCATACACAAATAACTACAAATTTGGCCTAGTCGCATCTCTGGTAAAGGGTTGGACCAACTCTCATACTTTTCAGCCCATTTTTCTTTGTAAAAAAGGTTTTTAAAAGATTTCAAAATCAACAGTATATCCTCACAATTCTGAAATGAAGAAAGAATATAAAGATTCAAGTTGAATAATTAGTCCCAATGATGATCTCCTGTTCCAAATTCGGGCTAGGTAACTTAAAGACTAATAGTCAGGGGGTAGCGCAAATGGTGCTTCATCTAATTTAATATTTCTTCAAAAACTCTGTATTTAACGATTTAAACGATTTCACTGACCTGCTTTAAAATAAAAAGAAGTCTTTAAGAAGTTTAATATTTCCATCTCAAACTTGTTAATGTGAAATTTGTTACATTTTAACTTAACAGCCTATAGAAGTTTTACAGTATAAAATAGAAGATCTCTGTTGATCAATGTGGATCAGCCTTTCTATGTTGATTTAAAGATTTATTAAGGCTTAAGTACTTTATCTCAGATTTGAGAGATTGTTGAAGGAGTCTTTAAAATCTCATAATCATCAGTAATGCATCATGAAATCAAGTAAGTATAAGCTAGCGGATTTCTAACACGCTTGATAAATCTAGTTTTTTTTTTAATTAATCTGTTCTAAAGCACCTAGTCGAAGACAGTGTTTTATTTGAACCACTTGAAACATTTGTACTTCACGCGATTCTATTTCAGCACCCATTTTCTGGATTCTCATGGTGTGCTCGAAACCCCAAAAATTATATTGAGGAAAACTGAATTCTAAACCCTCTAACACTCTTTAATAAAAATCCACCCGGAAACCAATTGAGTTGGAGAAGAAAAGTTTACACTAACATTGAACCATCCAAGTAGTATAGTGGATGGTTGTTTGACGGAGCGAAAAGAAATCAATTGAACACCAATTGTTTGCAATCAATCCACGTTAAAACTTTAATTGGAAGCTTATGTTTGATAAATCAATGGTGAACAGCTTGGGGTTTAATTGCTTTTCGAAAAGATTGAAAGCAGGATATGATGACCTAGGGTTAAAAAGAAAGTCCAGCATGAAAATGATCATCTTGTTGCCACAGAAAGCTACATTTTTACCAAAATCACAAGAAATGAAAAATTAATGATGAAATATTTATTCCGTTTTTACTCTTGTTGAAATATTTTTTGGTTTATAAAAAAATTTAATTAATACTTAATGTTGTATATGCAATAAAAAAAACATAATACAAAATACTACACTGTATGAAGCACAATACTAGACTATATTTTTTACCCGTACTTCCAGTATGAGATATAATTTTCAACTTGATACGATTAAAAAAAATTAAATTGAATACTGGTAAATAAATACATAATTTTAATGACCTTTTAAAAATGTTAAAAATATGTCAAATTTGAAATGACTTGTCGAAAGTCCATTTATATTTGTCAATATTCAAATTCACTATTTGAAATTTTATACTGCTGAATGTATTATAGTGGTATGATCCTTTGAATTGCTTGACTCTCAGTTATGACAGATTTCAATTTGTAATATTTGTGTATTGCATTCCATTTTGAGATCCATTGATTTCAATGTGGACTGTATTTGAAAGTTATATGTACATATATCAAAAATGCACCAAACCACTGTTACGTGAAAGTTTATACACATAAATATAGAAATGTTTGGAAAAAAAGTTATGACATAACACAGCTATTTAATGAATACGAAATTTTCTGAAAAGTGGTTAAATTGACTGACAATTCACTATCAAAATAATTTGAATAACACAAATGAATATTCAAGAGAAAAATATTTTAATAAAAAATTTTGTGCAATTGAATTAGAAGATTGACCAGTAATACATAATTTTTATGTTTATAAAAAATGTAAATTGCTCAATAAAATGCTTTTATTTCGGGTCGTTATAAAATTTTGATATGTTTTGTAGCAGGATATTACACATATCAAACGAAGAGTCGTTATGTTTTTTTTTGTTCAATTTACCTTTCTTTGACTTACCTAACGCGAACTATACAAGAGATCAAATTTCACAAAATTCACTGACCTCGCAGTTTTAAATTAAACTCTAAACATTAAGTAATACAAAAATAAAAAAAATAAACATTTAAACGCATATTAGCGACAATAAACGTGATTGTCATTAAAATTTTAATGAGCAAGTGTTAAGCAATATGCAAACGCAATGAAATCACAAGGAAAAGCACAAAAGGGAGCAAAAAAGCCGTGCTGAGAATAAACTTTTGCATTGGAGAAGTATCAAATATTTGAGAGGGAACTCATTGGAAATAACATCTAGCTTGAATTATCCGCACTATAAAGTCCTCGGGTCTTCATCGCTTCCGTGGTGAAGTCGTTTCTCGAAAACTGGACCAAAAGTTCCTCTGGGGGTGCTGCTCAAAAGAAAAATAGCATGACAAAGATAAACTATAGTGAGTTTTGCCACTTGAATGCATCTGACAGTTGGATATTTTCAGCAAATATCACTTTATGTCTAGTCACTTCTTTGAGGCAGACTTATTTAACGCTCTTTCGATTTGTATTCACAAACCCATCCATTACTTAACTTTGGCTAAAATAATCGATGGCTTCAATGTAATCTCGAAAAGAGCTTTTGCACGACTTTTCAGGCAAAAGTCATCAAAGAGTAGCAGGAAATGCCTCATAGCAGGGAACTTCCGCGAAGCAGCGATGAAGGAAACGGAGGAAAAATTAACAGTTTCAACAACCATGAATTTTAATGAAAAAAAAAAAAATGTTGGAGAATGAAATCTCCCATAAGAAATATTAAAAATTCACAATTTTATATGCATCACACACTATTATTGCAATTTTCTTCATCTTTGATGGGTTTTCTTGTTATTTTTTTATGGGAAAGTTTTCTCATTCGTCTATTTCTGGTTCAGTTCTCCATTGTGCTCACTATACACAAGAAATGAACCACAAGAAGGAAAATTCATATGCATAGGGGAGACTGGGGCACATGTAACCATTTTCGATAGATGCGAATTTGAGGTGATTTTCCAAGGACACCGTAATTTTTTGGAAAATCTTTCTTAGCTAATGTTTTACCCTTGGGTATAGGCAATACATCGAAGGTAATGCGGATGCTGGAAAACAATTGAGTTTTCCATAAAAATAAAATTTGTGCCACCGTGCATTTTTCTCTTTTCACAAAATACCTGGGGTAGAAGTAAAAACTTTCTGGGGAGGATGTAAACACCCTTTTTTCCACCCTTGAAATTAACTTTGCACCACTTTCGATTATTTTAATTATTTAAGAGATATATAAAGACTGTATATTTTTCAAAAAATCACGACACTTTTTACAAAGAATAATTAAAATAGCAAAAAAACTAAAAGCATGCATATCAAAGACATTTTTCAATGGATTTTCCCCATATTTTGACATCATGTGACTTTTTATTAAACACAGTGCCACCAATTTTTTTCGTAATCTATGAATTATAGATATTTCGCATGAAAGTCAATTTCCCGCTCTTTTACTTACTCATTTTGTGAAATTGAAATTGCCTGTTTACATCTACCCCAAATGCTGTTTTCTGACCAATTATTAATTCTTTTGAAATAATGTGAATCCCAATTTCTCTAGTAAATGCATAAATATAATCCTAAAAGATGTAGGAAAGAACTGGTATTGCTACATTTCGATTATTTTACACAGTTTTTAATTTCCAGGTGGAAATCCAAATAACCAAAATAATTGAAATATCAACATTTTCGGGAAAAATGATTTTTATTTTTAAAGTATTAGGATTTTATTGACCAATTCATCTGTGGACATACATCCCCATGGTATCTATGAATGCTTATGGGTTTTATCCTCTGCAATCTTAAAATTAATGAAAAAAATCACAGTGTTTACAACTGCCCCAGTTTACTACTGCCCCAGTTCCCCCTAGACATATTTCATGTTTGTGTAACATAAGGGACACACAGGCATAATATTGATACACATATTAAGAAGTTTCTGTTATAGAAATTGGTTAGATCAGAAGTATCGATCTGTTTTTAATATACGACTAAACAATGGTACTATACAATGAATCTTCAACCATGCTTCAAAACGTAGCACATATAACTATATTATAATTAAAGTGCAAACCTTTTACAAACCTCTGGGTGAGTAAATTCATAGAACTCCATGAATAGTTTATGTCCAGTAAGGTCAATGCAATAATAGAACTCAATCCTTTGACAGGGATAACTTTAACTAAAAGGGATGTTTGCTAAATAAAAAGCTTTCAAAAACTATATTAGCAAAACACCAACGCCTTTAGTGAAAAATTTTTACACTGCAACTCAACTTCCATTCTTCGGAGACTTACCCTTAAGAAAACATTATATAGGCACGACTTCAGTGATTATGATATTTTTTGTAGGTATAGTACATTTGAATATTTCGCCCATATACATAGTTAACCAAAAAAGATTTTCAACATCGAATTTTCGAGGTAAATCATTGTGTAAGGCCTATTTCTCGACCTATTTGTTTCAATTTGGATTTTCTGGAAAGGTATTCACAAACCAACTACACCAAATTCAATTAAAAATTAATTGAATTCCAGTACTAGGCGTGGTTTAAGTTCATATTTTGGTGTTTGATGCCCTATGAATTCATCATCATAATTTTCAACTGTTTATTACTGGTCATACCGATGTCGCGGGCACAGGACATCTAGGGTTAGTAGCCCACGTTTGTCGATCCTCCGCCACTTCAGGAAGGTGTTCGAGTTCGATCCGAAGGCGTTCCAAGGCAAGATTCTGAATTTGATTCAGCCACTTTGTCCTAGGTCTGCCTCTAAATCGACGCCTCCTCACAATAGCTTACATAGCTTTTCTGGGGAATCTTTCTTTATTCATGCACTAGAAATGGCTAGGCATGACCACACCAGGGAGCTTGAAATCACTATCTTACATTTTCTGTCATTACTCAAATCTCATAACGATATCGGTGAGAATGGGAATGAACACAGCTTTGAAAACTGATAAGTTACCCTAACGACTAAGCTCGGCCTTCGTCACCACGTTTCTACCACGCTACCTCAAGAATTGCAAAAGCCTGGCCGCTCCGCGACGAGAGTTGTGCTTCCATCCTATCATCGCGCTTGAATAACACCTCGAGATCAGGGCCGTAGCTAGAGTTGAGTTTAAGGTAGGGCATCAGTAGTTAAAGATAGGGCGTTAATCAAAATTTTTGATTGGTTTATTTTGGTTAGTCGATTTCCGTCCACTTCACTTGAATGTACGTGAATCAGGTAAAACAAAAAAAAATATTCAAAAAGACAAATTTAAAAAAATCTAATTCTTCGATAGATATACTTAAGGGGTTACGTGGGTCAAAATTGACAAAAAACTGCAGATTTTATTATAATTTCTTTTCAACATAATGAAAAATATAATTAATTCAAGCTCTTATGCATATAAAAGTACAAAATTCAAACTATATTTCCTGAACTTTTCTTTTAAAAATTTATCCTGTGAGACTTGATTTTTGGAGACATCTTTGAAAATTAAATACTTTTCGGTGGACGAGATTTCTCGGAATTCGTTCATCTGAAAACCAAAAATTAAATATTTCCTGTTACCTGATAAGTTAAACTAGTCTTTGAACGAAGAAATTTTCAAAAAAAATAATTTGAATTTTAAAGAAAATTTCATACACAAAAATACCAGTTTTGACGTATTCTACACTATGTTTCGTCTTGTAGAATGTTGAAAACGTTTTGATCAAGTGAACATAAAATCTCTCGTTTAAGGATTAGTATAAATTATCAGCTTACTGCAAATATTTGATTTTTGGACTTCAGATGGACCAATTCCGAGAAAACTTCTTTACTGAAAAGTTTGTTTTTTTTTCAAAAAAAAATCTCCAAAAATTAGGTTTCAATGACCAAATTTTTAAAAATTTTAAATGAAAAATTTAGAAAATATATTTATGTTAATGTTGTACATTTATATGCCCAAGAGTTTAATTTAAATATTTTTTTAATGTGCTGAAAAAAATTGAGAAATTATTATATTATTACAGTCTTCTTGATCCACGTAATCCCTTAACTATCTTGAGAATTCGTAAATGAGAAAAGGAAATATATTGAACTTTTTATGTAAGAAATGTAAGTATCTTTACGCTCGTTTTGCTCAGAACCATTGGAAAACATTATTTAATTTAATTAATCATCAACTAATTGCAATTTCAACTTATTAATAACAATGTCAAATAGATGGATAAATATTCTATTTCATTTTTTTTAAGATGTTTGAGAAAATATTTAAATTTTTCACAAAGTTATCGTTTGATTTTCCATACGATTTTAACCAATTGCATTAAGCACTTCAATCGATAACTTTATTAGATTAGATGGATCAGGCCATTTAATAGAAGATTAATTTCTTGTCTACCATATCATACCACGAACAGTTTACTTAGAACATTATCTTAGTTTCTGGCTTTTAAGCTAGGGCATTGGATGTTTTAAGGTAGGGCATTGCCCCTAAATGCCCCCCAGCGCTACTGCCCTGCCCGAGATACTTGAACTTCTCCACCTGTTTTAATGGAACTTCGCTAGCATGTACAGTGGCTTGTACAGGCTATCGGGAGATTACCATTCTTCGATTTAACCATCTATGAATCATATTAAAAAAATACCAATTTCAACGGCAGTTTTGAAAGAGTTTTTCTTAGTGTTCAATCACTCAATGCAATTTAAAAAGTTAATAAAACACATGCAGTTTTAGGTTAAGCTTAGGCTAGTGTTCAAATCAAATGAATTAGGGTAAAGTGGTACAAGTTGGACAGTGGTACAAGTTGGACAATAATGGTATAATTTGGACAGGGCTTGTCTTGATAAATTTAGTACTTCATTTTTATTTTTATATTTTTATGCTTTAGTTTTATAATTTGATTCCTTGTGCTTCAAAACAAATTTTGTACTGTATTTATCAAGAAAAAAGCCATGTCCAACTTGTACCGGCGAATTGTCCAACTTGTAACACCAATTCCAAATTATACACTTTACCCTACTTCTTGATTTTATGTCCCTCTTCAATAATCAGTGAAATGGAAAATTGAATATTTCTTAGACACACTCAAACATCATAAAACTCAATACTTGAGACGGACGGACTTTACCATTTGATGCATGTCATAAATAAAATTTTATAGAAGAAAATATCGTATCAAATTCTCCTATAAACTTCCATGTGTGAGATTTTTCACAGACATATCAAAATTTTGTTCTCAGACATTATATAGTCAGTTTATTGGCATATTAATCTACTTTCACGGAGTTTTTCTTTCCATTTGTATGGACGAATTAAGTTTCATCTCGATTCAAAATGTTCAAAATGCCTTTCTGATTCTGGAAACAGACAGGAAAAGCATATTAGTGTTCATCGAAGGAGAGACTACGACTGGGAAAAATAGGAAAAAAATCTGGGTCAAAATGAGTAGAGAGCTTTTCTGTGCTGGATCGTCGAAATAAGAGTAAAGGAAGGTGTCGAAACGCCCATCCGCCCTTAATTAGTTATTTAGGTGTCATCCTGGTGATTAAGGCGTCATTAGATGAATAATTTCCACGTGGACACTGTCGATGATGATGACTGGCGTGATCTGGGGAAAGGTGGTCAAGAGTATGGGCAGATGGATTAATTTAATTGGATAGTATAGCCCTTCCTGAAATTGAGTGGTATTCAATTTACATCAGCTTATGTGAATTGGCACTAATGCAGTGAAAAGAGTCGGAAAAACCAAACTTTTATTGACTTGTTTGATACAAATTTAGTTGAGGTTTCCCGCGATGAACTCTCTTCACATCTGCCCATTTATTCACATAAACAGAGTTTCAGATCAATTCAATTACAAATTGACAAAATAATATTGTGATGATACAATTGCAAATAATTTTTTAATTTTATTTACTTTCATGTACCGGGGCATGTTAGCCATTTTGTGCATCACTTATTCCCAGCTCATAATAAATTTTGTTTGTAAATATGTTTTAAAATTTTCCTATGAGAATAATGACCAGCGTACAATAACTTTTGTTTGTAAACATGTTTTTAAAATTTCTGTGAGTGTGAACGAGATGACTGGATCTAGATCTCACTCACTCTCACAGAAATGTCAAAAAAATGTTTACTAAACAAAGGCTATTGTGCGCTGGTCAAAATACCCAACGCATAATAACTTTTGTTTGTAAACTTATTTTTAAAATTTCCTTTAAGATAGAGCGAGATGACTAGATCTAGATCTCACTCTCTCTCATTAAAATGTCAAAAACATGTTTATTAAACAAAAGTTATTGTGCGTTGGGCATAAGCGAGATGAGTAGATTTAGATCTCACTCACTCTAAATGAAATGTCAAAAACATGTTTACAAAACAAATCTCTGCAAATTCCGAAATCTTTTTTAATGTCACGTAATCGCGCATATTTGCGTATAAATTCAATTCTTATCATACAGCAAGCTTTTTGATAATTAATATGTTAAATTCTTGTTTTAAATATTCTTATCGAATTTTTATTTATAAATATTTTTATGGATTTGAATTGAATCGAAATTTATTGTTATCTCAAATTTAATTTTTCTCAGACCTCATGCGTCCACCACCAAGATCATAATTTACAAGACTAAATAATGGAAATTTTCCAAAAAAAAAAGAGAAAGCAAAAAAAAGAAAGCTTGTCTAAAAGAGAAAGCAAAATTGCCAAGCTAATCATCTGTTCGGCAATTTTCTTTTCTAGCTGTTCGTAAGTACCATCAAATTTCTCTAAAAGTCTTCTACTTCAAAATACTAATGTGACAGAAGTCATATTGAAAACTTATAGTTGAAGGCTCAACTTTAAATTAATTTAAAAAAAAAACAAATTATACAATAATAAAATATCAAGAAATTATTCATTATTCATACAATGATATAAAAAGAGTATTCTATTAAGGATTCCACACAAAACATCAAAATGAATTCAAATGGTGTCAGGTACACACTTAGGAGCATTAAAAAAATAGAAAAATACCATTTTGACTCTCCAATGTTCTAATTCTATTTTCATCGTTTGCAGAATATAGTATTGTATGTTTGGGCTTAAGGTATTTGTGTTCAAAGATCCCATCATGGGTTTTTTCCATTAATTTTTCCAGAACAATTATTCTCCATTAGGTAAACATGGCATTGTTCTCTACGTCCTCAGCTATTTCGTTCAGTTTACACGCCATACTATTCATGAGAGGGACTTTGTGTGTGAGTCAACGGTCATAGGACAGAGGTAGGATGATGAGGACGATGAGATCCAAGTCTTCTAACATACTGAGACAGTAAACATGGGAAATGTTTTTTTTTACTCTCAAATATTCATGTCATCTTTTGCCATAGATTAAATTACACTAAGGCACTTGGCAAAAATATCGCTCAATCTTAGAAAATTTTGGAAAAATATTATCCAGGAATATTTTGTTTAATCGTGGTGGATATTGTCGAAAAGAAACTACTTTTCAATGACATGCATTATTGTTACATCTTGGATTAAAAAAAAATCACAAAAGTATTTTATGAATTGATTAGATCCAAAAATATTCCTTTCTCTCAATTGTCTATTTATATTGTGTCTTACTCTACTTGCACTAAAATAAATTTATAAAAAAAAATGTTAGAATAATAGCAGTGGCAGTCAAAATCCCGCAAGCCAAAATCCCGAACGCCAAAATCCAGAAAAGGCCAAAATCCCGAAAGCCAAAATCCCGAATATTAAAAATCGTGAAAGGGATGACATTATATGGAGGAAAATGTGAACAATAATTTCCCAAGACACAGAGGATTTCCCTTTGCCTCCAGCAAGCGCGGGTGCAATCGCGGAAGTAGCTATGACACTTTTAAGAATTCGGGATTTTGGATTTCGGGATTTTGGCGTTCGAGATTTTGGCTTTTGGGATTTTGGCTTTCGGGATTTTGACCGGAACCCAAAAATAGAGCGGCGCTTCTAAATTACTGTTCTAATTTATTTTCCCTCAAAAGACACTCTGAGGGGAACAGGTATTTATACCAGAGTGGCTGGAATGAACTTTGTGAATTTATTTTTAATTCCAAATGAATTTCATTGGTCTAAAAGAGAAGTAAGTCAGACAACCTTCATTATTTGAGAATCCATTTGAAATTTTTGATATAAGCACCTTATGGCCTCTATATACTAGAGAAATTTATGTCCATGTTGAAGAAAATTTCCTATAAGAGCATCAGACCTAAGGCTTAGCCATATGGCTTAACTGCTCCAAGTTCTTATCAATTACAATGTTTTAGGAAAATTTAACTTAGGATTGGATTATTAAAAATAAATTACCTATTAGGCTCTCAAAATGCAATAAAACTGCTCGCTATTTAGTATTTTGAGACCTTCGGGAACTGGGCTAAACCTCTATCTAGTCTGAAGACCGCTCTACGCTTGTATAGGAAAAACTCTTCAATATGGGCATAAATTTCTCTGTGTGGAGATCATAGGCATGGACTAGGGCCCTGAGTCTGCTGATGGACGTAGCGTGCGCTGCCCCAACATGAGTTCCCGAAATACGAGCCCATTCACGACGAAGGGTTGGTCTCAGCTCAACAATGGTTTGACATTGGCTAACATAATGTTGCTTTAACAAAAGTTAATTGGATTTGCATCCCATGACTGTCAAAACCATTGTATGAACGAAATCAATTACAAAACGTAGTTTTTTTTAATCAATTTTGTTTGACGCGCGAGATCTGTGATGGTAACGAGTTTTCTTGAGATTTCCAGTACCCACTCTTTATCAAATTTTTTATGCCATTGTATAAATGAGCAGTAAAAAATTAAAATTGGGCAGTAACAAAAAAATTTGAAACAGTGATATTATCGTCCAAATTTTGGCAAAGGGAAAATAAAGAGCTTTTCATTCTATCTCCAACAATTTTAAATGTTAAATATATAAATTGGAGCCATTTTTGTAAAGAATTAATTTTTTTACTGACTATAGTTAGATATTAGGAGATTATTAGATATTAGAAGAGCGATTTGAAGCTGAGATTTTACACGCAGAGTATAGGTTTTCTGAGATTTAAAATCTCTATAATTTTGTAAATAATTATCTCTCTAGCAAGTATAAAGAAGTATCCAAAAAGCGAATAAAACGATGTTTTGTAAAAAATCGAATTGTTCGACGTATATTTTGACAAGTCGATATTACAACAAATCAAAGTAAATTGAATAATTAACCAAACTACTGGCCGAATTTAGGAACCGGCCGCCTACAGAGCACTTCACCTTATTCATTTACTAAGTTATTCGACGCGTCTTTTTTTATCTTTAAGGACCTATCACAGTACTGAATTGTAACAATCTGACGTTCGCTTTATTATCTCAGCTTGAGCTCGTAAATCTACAAAATTTGCTCATTCCAGTATTCAGGAGAAAACACCAGCAATTGGGCATGAGCAGAACACCTTATAACTCCCTTGCCCTACCATATCTTCCAGGACACAATTTGATGACATTTTTACGCGAAAATAGGGGTCACATGATGAATACTAACCACGCTATCCGCCTCATGAGGCCACCTTATTCTCCCACGCTTAAGGAGGAAGTGCCACGTCAGGCGAAATGGCAAAGAAACAGTACATCTCCCGGAAGGAATATGATTATGGATTATTAAATTAACGTAATGATCCGAGCGTGTTTCTTCACAGATGGGTCTCGGGCTGCAGAATAGCATGGAATGATTCTCCAGAGTATATTGATTATCCACTGCACTTCCATGGGAATTTATCCGTCAAGTGAAAGAGCAAAGTCATCAACTAATTGGAAAATTATGCAATGGAAAACTTCACGAGATAGACTGATTCGTTCTTAGATTAAATTTTCAAATTTTTTCTTACACGGAAGCATGAGCTTTGAGAAAAAAAGCTCTTTCTGTTCTCCATGATTAATTATATGGAAGTTTGTATAAGATCTTGATTGTGCTTCTTAGAATAATTTACGGTAACATGCATGTGACGATAGTATACTTAGATAGAGGTCAAATTTATCGATTTGTCCGCAGTGCAAAATCATAAACAAGTAAGGGCAAATTTTAGTTGTGCAACATTTAGAGCACTGCTGGGCTGGTACAGTGAGAAAGGCGATAAACAATATAGATAAACTTGTTTTAAGTTTATGCAAGCTTTGATCATTTTATTGGGAATTAGATTTATTTGAGAACTTAAATAAAAGATTGTGGTGGCAGCCAAAATCCCGAAAGCCAAAATCCCGAATACCAAAATCCCGAAAGCCAAAATCCCGAAAGCCAAAATCCCGAACGCCAAAATCCCGAAAAGGCCAAAATCCTGAAAGCCAAATTTCCGAAAGCCAAAATCCTGAAAGAAATGAAATTATATGGAGGAAAATGTTTAGAATAATTTTCCAAGATACAGAAGATTTCCCTTTGCCTCCAGCAAGCGCGGATACAATCGTGGGAGTAGCTGTGACTATGACACTTTAAAAAGAATTCGGGATTTTTGCTTTCGGGATTTTGGCTTTCGGGATTTTGGCCTTTTCGGGATTTTGGCGTTCGGGATTTTGACTTTCGGGTTTTTAACCAGGACCGAAAAGATTGCATAGAAATACCAGCTTATAATTGTATAATCTTCCTATATTTATTACTTAAAATAGAAGAACAATCTTAAACTTAATAAATTTAAAAGCTCATCATATCACCGTTTACAAATGATTTTGTGTAAGTATTAATATGATATAAAAAATATCGACGGCTCAGAATATAAAACGAATAACTAGCGAATGGCCAACTTCAAAGCACAGCGATTTCAAGTTCTGATTTTACATGCGTTGAGCATAGAATTTTTAAAATTTGAACCCCATATAACTTTATATTATTTACCGGTATAATATTCACAGGGAAGATAGAGGATGTCAAGGAGTATCCGAAAAGTAAAAAAAAAAAAACGAATATTGCAAAAAACGACTTATTCAACTTATATTCTGACAAGTCGATATTCAAGTCCGATATAAAGATAATAACTCAAAAATATATACTCTGGGGAGCCTGGAACAGTAGTAAACATATGCCGTAGTACGAAACACAGATACTTATATCTACACAACTTGGAGTTAGTAGACTATTTATTCAGTCATGAAGGGATCCTTCATAGTCTATGAATTTATAGAGGTCTCATCTTGTGTAGTGTAATAATTAATTAAAAATTTGTAGTATTTAAAAAAACCCTGTGTTTACTGCTGCCTCAATTTCCCCCTATACAGAAACTTTTAAATTTTTGTAGCAGTAAGTTTACATGTTTTAAAACTTGTAAAGATATGTATATTTTCAAATCTAAAATATATCCTATATCTGACTGTTAATTTTTCAAGCTTATCATTGGTTTAGAAAAGTTTTGCCAGGGCTTAAAACATATAGGATAAATTAAGCTAATTCAAAACCTGCTCCAATTGGAAATTTTTTGCTACTCCAAATGAAAACTTATTTTTTCCATAATAAATTCTCTAATTATATTTTTATTCATATATTTTCTGTGCTATATTTTTATTATTTAGTTCCTTGTGGTTCAAATGAATTTAAAAGTCTCATTTCAATTGACAGTGTAACTTTTCACCGTCGAAAAATTCATCGATCGACCATTTTTTCTTATGAAAAAGGCAAGTAAGCTGATTGTTGTTTATTAATTTTTTGACGTTTATGCACTAGGGGAAGTGCTCATAATTTTGGACAGTCTGCTTATAAGCATCGAAGTTCCAAGTTTGAAGTGCGATATTTTCTATACTAATTGACATTTCTTGTTACTCTCTTTTCAGAAGGGTTGTTTAGAAACTTAGCAAGCTATTTATCGTCTTATTTTTATTAAAATTAGTTTTAATACGTTTAAAAATGAATTGATATGTAGAGGTGACTTTGGCTCTTATTTTGGACAACTTGTTTATTAATTTGTCCAACTTGGCTGTAAATTTGGACAGCTAATCCGCCTCAATAGGATGCCCATTGTTCTTCATTTGATGAACCAATCTTACCAAGTCCTCTTCCTGTTCATGTAAGGGAAACGTAGAATGTCACAAGAAGCCCGGAAACTTTCCATATCATTCATTAAAGTGAGTTGACTTCGATACTCCAAGTACGTGCGGATTCGCTCATTCCCTGACCTTTCCTGGAGCCTTTCAAGGCATTTCTCGCTACATCTCTTTCGTAAGAGATGATGCTCCTTTGTTTCTCCAGGCATTTGTCCAACCTAGTCATCACAAATTCTAAAACTTCACGAAATTTCGTGAGAAAAACACCTGTCCAAAATAAGAATCATCACCTCACTGGTGAATGTCTTAAAAAATTTCCCATTTTTCACACGAAAAATATAATTCACAAGGCAAATCTCACTTCAGATCAAATGTACAAATCATCAGTAACGTGAATCAACACAATATTCAATGAATATTCAATAATATCACTCAAAAACAGCGAACAAACTTTGTTAGTACTTCACCAAAACTAAATAAGACTGAAATAAGCCACGAAGTTCTGTCATATTTCTCGTAAGCAATTGCTCACACTGAATTTTCAACAAAGCAATTTCAACTCAAATCATATTCAAATTTTAACGTATTTAGTGTTAAAATCTTCCAAAAAGAACAAATATTTAGATAGAATTCATTATTCATCAAATATTGGAATAAAAATCCATCATTTTAATCAATTTATTTTTAGTGTCCAATGTTATCCTCAAAGTGTCCAAAATAAGAAACTGGACAAAATTATGAGCATTTCCCCTATATCTGGCAAATTTTAGTGAAATTAAGTCTTAAACTTTATTGTTAACCGTAAGTGAAGTGCTCAATTAAAATAATTACATATTTTCTGAACAAAAAGTACTTTTGTGAAATGTGCGCAAGTGCTTCAATGGGAAACACCGAAAATATGGGTTTATTGGAGCGATCTCCTTATTTTTTCAGATGGGAAAGGAAAATAAGACCAGGAAAAAGAACAAAACCTACACTTAAGAGCAACTCAACAAAGCTTTGGAAGCCTTTCGTCGTGGAAAATCACTAAAAGAGGTGTCTGTTTTGTTTCACGTTCCGAAATCAACACTTTATAATAAGCTTACTAGAAGATATCCGGAGGAATGCAGTGTGGGAAGGCGCCCCACTTTACCAAAGGTCATGGAAGACGAGCTTGTTGAATGGATTTTGGAATGCGCTGACAAATGGCATCCCATAACTAAGGATCAAGTCCTCGACACTGTACAGCTCATGTGTAAGAAGTTCGAGATCACCAATGAGTTTGTAGATGGAAGGCCAGGATATGCTTGGTTCAGGAAGTTTTTGAAGAGACATCCAGAATTAAGCCGTCGTAAACCAGAATCATATACCACCCAAAGAGCCTGTGTTACCTTTGAGAACATCACTGACTGGTTTGAGAAAACCCGTGAATACTTAGAATCGAAAGATCTTCTGGAATTCCCTTCTGATCGCATCTTTAATCTAGACGAAACTGGTGTTATGCTTTCTCCCAAAGGCGAAAAGGTGGTCCATTCTCCACTGAGCTTTAGCTCAATGGAAAATGATGGAGACAGATTGAAACCAAGAAATCTTGCAAGGGTATTATTATCGAAAATATAGCAAAAAGTGGATTTAGAGGATGCGGCTTGTTACCATTTGATCGTAACGGTATTGACAATGCAAAGTTCTTAAACGGTTCAAAAGATGATCAAAAAGTAAAAGAGCAAAAAGGCGAGAATGAGGATACTAAAAATGTCATCTAAAAAAAATGATTAAATAAACTATTTTCTTAATCACTTAGTGCTTGTCTCCAATTGGAAAATTTCCCTTGTCTCCATTTGGATTAAATTGTTTCCAATAGAAGCATTTTGCACTTGTGTATTTTTCTTGTATTAAAGTAGTTTTCAAACTCAATTTAAAGAATTTGCACTAAATAGTAACATTCTAGAAGAGTCAAGGAGCAAATTTATGTAATTCTCTTCAGAAAAAATATGAACTTAATGTGTTGAATCTTCTGTCAAAGTTAAAGCGTCTGGAAATGGTTTTGAATTAGGACAGTTACCCTAAATATTGTCTTCTAATTCTTATAAGTTATTATTATTATTAATCGTATCGGAATATAGTGTTACAATGTAATTATTGTTTATTTTGTTGTTGATCCCGTGTTGGAAGAATCTGCTAAGTCCATTTGTAGACCGCCCAGGAGCGCCTTCTCCACAGTGTGGATCGTTCTTCCATGCTCCCGAAGTTGTTGGGCAGAGGCAGTGCATTCTTATTACGTTTTATTCCCTGTGAAAATGTCTTTTTCTGAACATACAGTTGTATTGCATCGGGCGGACTCGAACTCAAAACATTGAGAGTCGAGTCAGAGACCTCATCCGCCCAAGACCAACGGTCTTGCCTATTCCACCACTGAGATCTCCATTCTTATAAGTCATAACGTACTTAATGTCTAAGTTAATACACATTATGATAAAACCGAAATATTAAAATTACATTATGGTCCGGTAAGTATTAATTCACTCACTTCGGCACTCAATGGGTCAAGTGGTAGAGTACTCGCTCTATGATGCAAGTGTTCCGGGATCGAATCCCCTTTAGGTCACCAGGAATTTTTCTGGCGTTAAAGGTGTTCGAATTGCATCCAGTGAGCTTTACTGCACTTTATTCCACGGGCATGGGACTGACAATCTCATTCCGTACAAGAAAAAAATAATAAGGAAGGAGCCATAAAGTTCCGAAACGTCGTTTGTGTAGTAATAAAGGAGGATATGTCCAGGTCAAAATCTGTGTTTCCTTTGTCCAAAGTTCAACTCTTGACCGATTCTTAAGCATCAAAAATAATAATGCATGTCTAGAAATCCCCTTGCGGGAAGGCCTCGTTCCTTCATGGAATGTTGTGCTAGCATTATTATTATTATTATTATATTAAGTAATAATTTATCCTTACTATAGTGATCCGAAATAGTGTAAATATTAACTTTTTACTGCGATCGGGAACCTCGATCTTGGGACAGACCTAGGACAAGGTGGATTAATCAAATTCTGGATCTTGCGTGGGAGCGCCTTCGGATCGAATTCAAGCGTGGGCTGTAATCCTTGCTGGCATGGGACCGTGAACCCCATAGAGATAAGCGGCTGAAATTAAAAGTGATTATAATTAAAAAGATAAGCAACAAGATCATTTTCTATATCTTTGATAATTTTATATGCTAATGCTAAAAATTGGTATAATGATTCTCTAGTCTTTATTAGGCTTCTCTCCCCTTATTCCAATTTTATCTGAGATTCTTTACAATTTCTTTCCTTTTCTATGAATTCCTCATCCTTGAGAAAGCTCCACCTCACTATCTTCCCCCGTAAAAAGTTCGCCTTTCGTATTATTCACCTCGAAATATTGACTGACACAGAATATTGGGAGTGCTTGTGACTTGATTTTCTTCTGCATACGAAAGATTTTGTATCACACACGGATATGCTCTCATCGTATGCATAGAATCACATTTCAGAAATATTTTCACATCATTTATTTACAATAACACACAAGACTTTTATTATCTCACCGAGACAGAAAGTAATGCTTCTCTCAGGCCTTTTGCACGATACTTCTGCACCACTTTGATTTATAGCCCGGGAGGTGGAGGAATTTTGAAAAAGAATTTTCACGCCAGAGAAAAGCTTTGGGAACACAGAAAAACCTCCTTGAGCTTTATACTGCAAATCCCTCTCGACGAATTGGTCTCTAAGGTTTTTGCGATATAGAAGAATTTTATCCCTAATTCATTATGTTATTTTCAGGATTTTCAGAAATGGAATAATATTAGATTTCATACCCTCCGAGCAATATATTAGGAAATTTTTATGAAATACTCTACCTTATTATTGTATTAAAATATGTATCTTATATGTGTGTTTATGATTTTCCTTGAAAAAAAAATCAAAGGAAGTTTTTCATGAAATCTTTTACCATCTAACATCACTATACGTTATCCAATTTTTTCAAGAACATCAAGTACAATAAAAAAGATTTATCAATATCAAAGATATTGAAGTTCCTCATGTCCTCTGTCAGACCTGATGCTATGGCTGACTGTTGCTTGTTTGCCGTCTCTGTTTCCTTAATTTGTGTTTGTTTTCCATGTTCAAAGTGTCAAACAGTAATATTACTAGCGCATTTATCCTCTCTCATGGGCACCTATTTCACCTCTCTATCTTTTTTTTTATTTTTGTATCTTAGAGCCATGAGATGACAAATACAATACAATACAATATCTTTAATACAAAAGCCATTTCATATGACAGTCTGTTATTCGGACAAAAGAGAAGATTGCTTGAGATTTCAGGATTTCTGCGGTCGTAATATAGGTCCCAAGCTATATTTTAGTTTTAAGAGGTTAATCTAACCTGTAGGGGAATTCTATAATTTTTGTGCCATTATCACACGTGAGTTCGAAACCTGACAATGTCAATCGAGCTTTTTTTTGTCATATCATTTGAGTTCGAAAATGCAACTCATTGATTTTTTAATGAGATCCCTTTACTTGATGATTTTATGAAAATTAGGTCTTGGATAATTTGTTTCACAAAATTCATTGTAACTTGAATTACCAGAAATCTCAAATATGTGACTTCTGACAATGCCACATTAGCTGAAATGACAATGTCACAGATACGGAATCGCATTTTCGAAAAAGCTCTCCTAAGATTCGAACCCAGTTTGTCATATGGCATTGCCAGAGCGTTACAGAATTCCCCTCCTGGGACACGCAGACTAAGAAAACAGCATATTTTCAACATAGTGAAAAAAATAATTTTAAATAAAAATTTCAAAAATTATAGTTAAAATATTGTACATATGAGAACATAAATGTTAAGCATATAGAAACTTCAATTAAATTCAAATTAGTTTTAAAAAAAATTTAAAAAAATGTTGATTTCTGACACACGTAACCCTTTAAGATAATATCGAAACATACCATATCAAGACTTTTGTCACAACTAAGGCTCAAATTTCGTGCCTGAGTTACAATGAAAATAATAATAGGGTAAGTGTGCCAAATTCCGGCCAGCTTGCAATTCCGGCCACCTTTTTTATTCCTCGAATTTCCATGAAGTTTTAGTTTTTACATACTCTAGAAAATATACAATGCAAAAGAAAAACAGAAAATGTAATTTCGACAAACGAGATGACGTGAAACATACAATGGAAGAAATCCCGGAGAGCAAGGAACTATGAGAATAAAGGTGGTCGAAATAGGGGACCAAAGCCATGTTTATATTTTTATTCATTTTAAAATGTACTAAGAATGATTTTAGAGTAAATAAAGACGATAAACTGTCTACAAGATTCCAAGCAACACTCCTTAAGAAAAAGGAATAAAAAAAAATCAATTTGTATTAAAAATATTACATTTCAAATTTGAGAGTTTGGCGCTTACACGCAACTATGCCGAAATTTGGCACACTTACCCTATATTTCTTTTTTTTGCTATTCATATATTTTAATTCTTCCCAACTTGCTCAAATGATTAGTTTTTTGTCATTATGGCGGAATTATTATTCTGTACAACTTAAATAGGGTCGGAGGAACGTCTGTTCGACAGGAAACCCCTATTGACACTTTTGTCAAAATGTTGAAAATTATTTAATGTATCTAGTAAAATATAAGTAATATAACGATTTTTCCGTACTATACCTTTTACTATAAACAGAGATGTTCAAATTTCATATCCCAAATAGTACAGAGTAGGGTGTCAATAGGTGCTGACACGTTGTCTTAAAGTGTCAATAGATGTTCCTTTCACCCTATTAGAATTTTGAGTTTTAAACTAATCGAAGTTGTTTAGAGAACTAGTCAACTCATTAAACATGCTGATAAGTCAGATAAGCAAGAATATTATGATCCCTATTTTGATTTTGATTAGATAAAATATTTATGTAATTTTCTTTGGATGCAGTGATGGATCTGTGTTGAAATTAAGGAAGTACTCACGAGACTCTGATTAATTTATCATCACAATCTTCACAATATAATCAAGTACATCATTATTAAGGGGTTACGTGGGTCAAGAAAATTAAAAAAAAAAACAGAATATTTTCTCAATATTTCTTGCATTTAATATATTTTTATTATCTTGTAATATATATTATACTAATCGTAACTGCTTTTTAGAAAGGAAACCGTATCAGACATAAACCTGTGGTTTTCAGTGAAAGTGAAATATTGAGTGTTTTATATTTTAATTAGAAGCCTTACACATTTCGAATTTTTAGTAATCCTAACTCTGAAGTTGCATGTGAAATGTGAAGAATCCTAACTACATTAAACCCACTAACTTTGAGGATGGCGGATAAAATTAAAGTACGAATATTTCAAATAATTGTCGAAGTCATTGAATTATGTGCAAAACACGACATTGTTTCTGGGTGTTTGTCCTCTGCAAATGTGAATATTCTCTCACAGACATATTGCTCGTACACTTAATTAAATTTAGCCATTCCCTCCATTCCTTCTGATCCTGGCGCCAAATGAAGAATTCGTGGTGGCGTATGTCTCGCTGGATGAATAGTGCTCTTTGTGGCCCACTAAATAGCCCTTTGCAGAATCTACCAAATGGTGTGGGTGGCCTGTGGCGTGCCTTTGATTAACACTGTATCGTTTATCAGAGTCTCTCTGGTGCAACTCGCAAGAGCAACAATTCGGTGGAATTCTTGCAGGAACCCTGGGGAAGAGTTCACGCGCGTGGCGACACACATTTGTTATAATGTCACTCTTTTAGGGGTTGGTTCTCAGTTGTTGCCCCACCACCCATCCTTTATCAAGTGCACAATTGCCAGCGAGATAAGGATGAATTGCTGTGGTGGGAAAAGGGCAGCAATTAATTGCGAAAATAATGAACTGCAAATGGTTTATATGAATAGACTTGTCACACAACATCAAAAGGATTTATTGGTCAATTTGTTTCTGACCCTTGCCAAAATTTTGGCAATAGCATTTAATAATAATGGTCAAATTGCATTTGGAATATATTCGATTTAACATGATATTCTTATGTGCACATATGCTTAGTATAAATTTAATAATATAAACTTGAAATGTTTTATTTATCACAAAAAAAAAATTGAAAAGCTATTTTACACAATTTGGCATTAAAATGAGACTTTAACTTTATTATGCAGAACTATATTCCTCGACAAAAATACGGAAATATGGTAATTTCAAAGAAACATTTTTCCAGAATGAGTTATTTAAATTTAGAGCAGCTTAAAAGTTAGATAAAAAGTTTCAAAACTTTAATATCTTTTCAAACTTATGGGTTCTATTGAAATTTATTCTTCTCATGAAATCGTCTTCTAAATGAAGCAAAACCCGAAAATAACTTTTCGAGCAGTTTTGCGAATCAGGTGATTTCTAAAATATTGCATTAATCCTTGCAATGTTTCTCTGTTTGTCCATGTTGTAAACCTATTATATCCAATGAATTGTATACGTTGCAAAAATACTGCCAGTTATAAACGTTACTATTCATATCCGTCCCTGGGCCGCTTCTAAGCCGTTGCGGTGTCATTGCTTTCAGGGTCTTTGTCGCTGTACCTATAAGTTGGAAAGCCGAGAGAGTCAGTCCGGTCTAGAACGTCAGAGAAGAAGGATGTGTGGACTTGTGTCTCTCGCGGAAATCTGGCTGGGTACTAGAAGATGTGGCGGCTAGTTGCTTAAGAGAGCCCATTTCCTATCAATCCTTCCAACCTAAGAATTCGACCGGAAGTTTACAATGTGGCCATGTAGAGGCCATGTAGCTCTTTTAAGGGCTAGCGGGCCACCATTGACCTAATCGGTGGCAGCCAAAATCCCGAACGCCAAAGTCCCGAAATCTAAATTTCCGAATTTTCAAAATCGTGAAAGGGATGAAATTATGTGGAGGAAAATGTTTAGAACAATTTCCCAAGACATAGAAGATTTCCTGAGAGGTGTAGCTATGACACTTTTAAGAATTCGGGATTTTGGTCTATTCGGGATTTTGGCTTTAAGGATTTTGGCGTTGGGATTTTGGCTTTCGGGATTTTGACCATTGGTTATTAAATGGTTTAACGTTAAAGACAGGATTCTTCGAGGGAATACCCATCACAAGTTAACCTTCATACCATTAACTTAAGCTCACAGTATATGATAGTTTGGGCTTATCATTTACCACGAAATTTTAAAAGTAAAAAATGCCAAAGATCAGCCTGAGTTTATGAGACAAATAATAGAAAATTAATTTTGGACTATTACACCTAAGCAAAGGAATTGTGACAAGTTCTTGCTTACTGTTCTACTTAAATTTGTTTTTTGCATTCCAATTTATTGTGACTAAATCTCACAAAATACTGTCCATTTTCAATAAAGTTGCAGTTTTTTGAAAGAAGTTTTTTTGATAAAGATATCTTTTCAGTAGGGCAGACCGGGGTACAATTAGCCAGGGGCAGAAGTAGACAGTGGATTTTTCTCGGTTCCCTTAAAATGTACCTTGAGCAAAGTATTTTTTAATGAAAGTAGGAACACATCCCCATATTCCCAGAAATATTTATAAGTCTGATCCTGTTGTCCTACAATTTAGAAGCATTTTTATAAAATGGGTATAAAACTGCAGTTTTGATGTTTCAGTTTTTGGACCAGCATTTGGTTTTCTGAGTTTGTAGTCAAGATTTCATAGTTTTACCTCGTTTCTGGTTTCATAAACCTAATTAAAAAATATTTTTCACTTGGATAATAATTATCCAATTTTTTATATAAGATGAAAAACACTAAAACAGCCCTCGGGGCAGTTGTAGTCACTCTTCCGTGGCCGGATAAAACTATCAATGATTTTTCACTAATACATGGATAATTCTTAGATGAAAGAGTACTATTGATATTCCAAGCAATATTGCCATTCGGATGAAAAATTTGTGTAGTAGATTTTTTCAGGATATTTTCATCAATTTTGCCGCAATTACAAAAATGTCATAAAAAAGTCGGCTAAAGTCTTTTTCATTAGGTTTAAGTTACATATTTAGTATCAGTGGGCTTCAGTGTATCAAGTAAAATAACACTTGGTATTTCCAGTTTTAAAATTTCGTCTGGAAAACTGGTGGCAAATAGCACCCCGAAAGTGGCTAAATCTACCCAGGCCGGGGCAGGTGTAGCCAATGTGTCACTGAGAGAAATCCAAAAAAGTTAAAATAACATTCCGGAAATGTTAATTTTACCCTGCAGAATTGATCCGAAATCGGTGTAAATATTACCCTTTTTAAGTGTATTGGGGGTTAAAGTTACCCTTTCTCATGTTGATTTTACCCTTAAAAAGGCGTAAAATTAACATTAAAAAATGTTAATATATTTTTACACCTAAAAAGTGTTAAAGTTACGAGGAAAAAAAGTTAATCGCACCCTCTTTTTTTCTTAGTGGTCATACTTTTTTCATTATCCTCTCTAGAAATAGCCAAGGATTTGAGAGCTCTGAACTATACGGTTTTATACAGCCAATATCTTAATGCTACTTATGAAACATAAAAACATTAGACAAACTTTATCATTTTTTCACAAATCATGCGCGAAAAAAAAGCTTCATTTGCTGGCTAATTCTACCCCTGTCTCCCCTACCTATTTTTCGTTTATTGATTGCAGAATTTCTCAGATGCGAAATCGCAAAAAAAAACATTGCAGACCCAGATAAATAAGAATGGTCCCATGTTCCAAATCTTTCATCTGTTTAAAAAATATAAATCAGTATTATGGTATACTTGCGAGAAAATATATAAGAGGCATAAGGTGTAATGTTTATTACATTTACAATTGGTCTCACAAAAGTACCCTAACTATGTTTCATGCTTTGAACCAAATTAGACTTGTGTTGATATTTCTCCATTTAATGAGATTTTAATACCTATGTGTCAACGTCCTTCACACGTATTTTGTATCCTGCAACATATCCCTGGGTGTTGTCATGCAGCCAATTCTCTAAATGCGTTTGTAATTAACAAATTATGATTTGAAAATCATTAAATTTCGTATATAGGCAGTGGGGAGCTGAAGGAGACCATATTGTTGATGGCATTCGGTAAACAACGACAAATATTCAAATAGAAAGGATTTTAATTAAAATTCCATTCACCTTAATGGAACTTAATTATACATGTAAAACATCGAGAATTCCTTCATTCATTTGTGTATATCCCTTGAATTTCCTTCCCATTAGTTTCACACTGAAAATGTTCACTTTTGGGGTAAGAACTTTTCTGGCCTCTGGAGAAGTGAGAACATGATTTGCTGAGGGTGAAAATACCACACGACTTTGCGTCTCAAATTACCTTACAGACTTTTCCAAACAATTTCCATTGATTTTTCATTAGAAGATTTTCCGTCTAATTGAAAGTTTTGCACCATCACATCGAAAATAAAAATTAGTAATATTGTTCGTAAATGTTTGTGAATCGTATACCACCCAAGTTCGTAAACATTTGTACTTTTTTTTCACAAAAATTGTTCGTAACATAATCACTAAAAGAGTATTTTTAGTTCTTTTACAAATATTTGTTCGTACATTGTTGTTTGTCTAACGACGTCATCACACTTGCACATTAAAATTTTAATGTGATTCACATTAATTGTCGTTTGTGAGCGTCCAAATATGTTATTTGTGAATTTGAGTCACTTAATATTTTGGGTTTTTCTATTTATTGATAAAGAAGTGGACTTGGCCTGCAAAAATAAGTTTAAATTTACCTAAAGCATAAATATTTTTCACATTAAAAAATTAAAGAGAAAATCGCATTAATTTTTCGCATTAATGCTATAAATCAATTTATATCAAATTTTGCGGGCCAAGTCTACCTTTTTATCAACAAATAGATAAAATTTTGAATATAAAATGATTCAAACACACAAATTACACATTTGGACTCCCAGCAGCAACAATTAATGTGAATCATATTAAAATTTTAATGTGCAAGTGTGACAACACAGTAACAAAAGTTTACGAACAATTGACAAAATTCTACGAACATTATTTTTGTGTGTTTACGAACAAAGATTTGTAAAAGAACAAAAAATGCTCGGTACGTGATCATGATCATGTTACGAACAATGTTTGTGGAAAAAGTTATGAACAATTTAGTGGATAATATGATTCCCGAGCATTTTGTAAGTCCCCAGTAAGAATTCACAAAGAATAATGAACAATTTGACGAAATACTTTTTTCTGTGTGGAGTCAGCAAATAAAATTATGGACATGATTTTCGGTTATAATTCAAAAGATTTATTAAAAGTGAATTGAAAATTTACAACCCTCAGAAATTCATGACTTTAACCCTTTAGAATTTTCATTTCCTTTATTTATGGTTATTGAGAAATTATAAATCATAAATTAATTGAGGAATATAAATTGTATGTGAGAATCATGAGGGAATTTTCATGACCCTTTGACCTAATAAAATTAAATATCCGTACATAATACAAAGTCGCGAAAATTGTCGCATTTTGTCGCGTATAGGGAATGAAGTATATGTCCCATGGGTGAACTTTTACCCTTATATATAGCGTTGAAATAATTCATGAAAATTGCCAAATTAGAATTTTCCTGCCATTGAACGCCTAAAACACAGCACTTTTCTGCAAAATGTCGAAAAAGCCATTTCACTTCCCATTCTACTTTCTGAAAATTTTACGCAATTATCGTGGGACAAATGTTCGACACGTTTAGCGTTTTATTCCGTAGAAGTTCGTGTCCAAAAGAGGGACTGCATTTATTTTTGGGGGGGAAATTGATGAAAATGTCTGTGGATACCTCCCAGTCCACGATGTGTGACAAACATGCAAAAGTGAGTGCTTCTATTATGGTACAAATTGGAAAATTCGTGAGTAAATTGGGGGATCTGTGTAGCTTTTTTGATATTCCAAATGTACATGGGCTACAACTTAATTAATAGCAATTTGGATTATTCTATTTAATTTTACGCGCAACTCTAAATGGGATTTTAGCCCTTCAATATTGTGGCAAAACATGCACGTTAATGATATGATGAATATGACGAAAGTTGATTTCCTATTCAAAATACAATTTAAAATTATTTTGGCTATTCGACATCAATTTTGTAGAATTTTAGAAATCATTTTCACACAATATAGCGTTAATTTTCCATTTTTGAGGAAGTACAATTTAGAGAAGCAATCAATGTTCTATATTATCATGGGATTGCAACATACATTTTTAAAATGAAAATCATCAATTGTATTTTGCATTTTATATTTAATACATGTAAAATCGATAAAGCCAATAATAATAATAATCCTGGCACAACATCCCATTGATTCACTAGGCTTGGACACATACGAAATTTCTAAACATTAAATATTATAATATTATTCCTTACGAAAGTTAAGTGCTCTGAAGCAAACATTTGATTTGATTTTGATTAGAAAAATCTAATCAAAAGGGGAAAATTTATGTACAAGTCCCGAACTATTGTTTTTTTTAATACTTTTTTATCAATGAGAGATGGAAAAAAGTACCATTATAATTACCTTGCCGTGGCTTGTTTAATGCCATTGAAAGTCTGTTCTTATCATTATATCATTATTATCTTCACTTAGTAACACTTGTAGATTAGTACCATCAATTGTTTTTGTTTATCCTCAACATTAAAATCATCATTTCTATAGCACTTAGGGGGAGGTGGGGCTACTTTGAGTTTTGGAAAATAAGTAGATAATAATTGTTATCTTCTGCAAGGAAAATATTTCAAAAATAGAGCTAAAAATTATGATATTTTTTATTTTCTAAATTCCTTGTTTGAATTCTAAGAAACTTACGACATTGAAGAAGGTCTATGGAGGCTATCTATAGAAAAAAAAATTGAACCGCTATCTTTTTTACCTTGGAAGATATTGAATTTTGAATTTTTCGATTTGTGACTTTTTGCCCCAGTCTCCCCTAATGTTGTATCTGTAAGATTTTTATGGAACACTGTGTGACATTTATTAAATTTCAAAATTTAAAGTTCATATCTAAAGCCATTTTAAACATTTTACAAAATATCTCTTTTTCTATATTGACTATGAATTTTTTATTGAAGATTTTTTTAAGTGTGTCATCGTGAAAACTTTGTCTCCTAGTCTCTTTGTCTCTTAAGTGTTATCAATTCAATGTCTCAATGTATTATATCTATGAGATGTGTCATGGAATTTCTGTATTAGATGAATCAGTAGTATATACAATTCGTTCCCGCTAGAATTGTTAGCATTTTGTCATTTATTTATGTCCACATTTAATTTATTCGGATCCTCTTCCAAAAGCAACCAAGTCATACACTATAGTTGCTGAATTCAATTTAATTGCGCCACGAAGGCAATCCACCAGCGTAGCAACGCACTGCCCGGATGATTTGGGCTTGGGGGGGATCCATCACTCAAATGTCCAGCACCGGATATCACCCCAACTCTATATGAAACGCGCAAGGGTTCTTGCATCCGTTTCCCACAGGCGTCACTTCCTCGACGCCTGGACTGCCACATAAATTTCCATACGGTCAAAAGCTCTCCAGCAGACAGCTTTTTAATCCATTTCTACCCCAAAAATTCCTCCATATTTTTTGGAATTCCGATGACAAGTCTCACCAAATACCTCATCCCCAGTCAATTAGATAATTGACTCTCACATTGAAATAAGTCATTACCGATTGGATTATTTGTCTACCACCCAAAAAGTCAATCACTCTTTCTATCATCACGATTAATCAACCTTCAATTTCCCTTCTCTGGACTATGTATGGTTCATTCAGAGGTCAGTCAGAGGTTAAAGTGATTTGAGAAATAAAATACTCTTCATATGTGTATTTATCATTTACACAACCTATACAATAGAACACGACTTTAAATCAATTTCCTGTCTGTAATTACATTTGGACTCTATTCTGAGACTTGGAATGCCAAAGAAATCCAAACACGTCACTGTTCAAAGAAGCATTTCACAACCACTCAATTCAATAAAGTTCAATTGCTTTGACAAAGACAAAGAGAACCAACATTTATTTTTACTGCAACCTCTCTGCCAAAGTATAGGCTATAAGATTAATAAAGTGAGAACAAACTTATAGTCTTAGTGAAATCATTTGAAAAAGAGAAATCATAAGAAAATGATAAAGAAGGGAATATTTGACTAAATACCAATAAATTGACTGCAGCGGATTGGAAAGTATTTTGCCAAAAATAGTCACTCAAAATTTAATTTAGACAGTTGAATAATACATTTTGGTCATTAAAACATCTAAAACAATACAAAAATGAATCTAATTAATATAATTAACATCTGAGGCGGTTGTAGGTAAAATTATAAAGTATATATTTTCCTTTTGCCAAAAGTTGTATGAAAATTTCACTAGTTTTAAATAAAAGTCCTAAAATGAGTGTTAATCAAATTCGATTTTGCTAACCACATTTAATTTGTTGCTGCTTATTTATATAGTGTTGTAAAGAAATGAAAATTTTTCAGTAAAGTAAATACAGCTTTAAATAAATATTTTTGGGCAGAAAGTAGCAAATTTGGTTAATAATGCCCCTGGTACATTTTTTAGATCAAAAGTATCAACCGCTTTTTTCCTATTAAATGATTGCATATTTCTTTTCCACTCATTTGCATTATCATCCAAATTTAATTAGTTTTGAGAAATTAGGTATATGAATTTCAGGCATTCATTTTCATCAAAACCTGCATGTTCTCAAGCGTTAACTTCCGCCACTGAATTTGATTTAATGTGTTTGACGATTTCCTAATACTATAAAGAGGGGTGGTAATGGTAAGGCGTTCAATGCATTGAGAAATTTTCGAACTCGTGACTTCGATGCTATACTTTAAAGCTTATTGATTAATAATCGGTTCATTACCGGTTCGTCACCAATTGGTATAAATTAAGAAATGTTAGAAATTCCAAGACCTTTCCAACGAGTTCTAACATGACTCCTTTCAGATGAGATATATGTTGTAGACTCTCTCTCAATCGGGCATATGAGGCAAAATATTATCCAAATTATCGGGAGATTTGGGCATCAAAATCATTATAAATTCCACAAAAAGCGCTCAAATTTTAAGAATCACGATAAAACAAGTGGAAATACAGTGAATTTTAACAAATTTGCTTTAAAATCAAACGTTAACAAAATTTTGCGCCCGATTGAAAAAGAGCCGATTGAGCGAGAGTCTACTGTATAACCGGTATAACCTTCGACCTTGAAAACTATATTAAGAATAATTCAAGGCTGATTTTATTTATGGATAAATTGACCGCCTATGTAATCTTTTAAGACATATCCAAAAATTAGAAAAAAACGGGTTTTGAACGGGTAGACAGGGGCAGAGAAAAATTAAGGTTCGGGTTAAGCTAATTATGTGAAGGTCGGCTTATAGGTGGCCTCCGAAAGCCCAAACTCGCTATCTCTAATCGTCTGAACTGTAGTGATGATAACATACGGACGAATATACGAACAGACGGACAAAACCGTTTGGTGCAAAAATACCAAAAAGTATTGGAGAGTGAACATTCCCAAGGAAAAGTCGAAAAGTTAAACCAATAGGACGGGAATTTCAAACTGGTATTTTCGAAAGACTACAATTTCCCTGCACTCGAGTGTGCATGCACTTTTATTCTGTATGTATTGAAGTTGAAAATGACTAGAGACAACCCCCTGGCAAGTTGCCTGAATTTTGAAGTCACTTTCTCATACTTCGATTTAAATTTATATGGGATTTTTTTGCACTCGCTACCGTTATGCTAAATATTTAAGAAGTGAGAAGTTTTTCCGTAATATATGATACCTTTCTGTATGGAGGGATAAATATACTAAATTTTGTTTAAATAAATTTTTTCCTCGGAGCACTGTGGGCTGAGTCCGAGATCAATTTTAGGAATTGGCTTGAAATAGCTCCATATAAAAAGGCCAACTTCCCAGGCGCTTGACTAGAGAACATATTGAAAATGTCTTATTACTTACCTAACTAACTACCCAAGTGGAACTGGTAAACGGAAAAATAGGAAAAGGCTTTCACGCTCTGAAATTTTTGAAGCTAGAGTATGTGCGAAGCCTGTAAACTTTCCCCTACAAGACTGCAAATCTACAATTCAACAAAAAGTTATCCTTTCTCCAAGAAAACATACGAATCAAGACGTGTGTACATCACAAATCATGAAAATGAGGAAATTTTGTAAAAAAAAGGCAAGAAGGAATATGTTTTTTTTTAAGGAAATTCTCGACTAAAATTTCTCCAGCAAGAGTGTTGATATGCCAGATTTACATGACACGAAGAATTCGAAAAATTCGTGTACTCATACTCATTGCCAGCAAGACCATGCTATTAAAGAATGATTCTAATATTTCCTTGGATGCAGAGAATTTTCAAGAAGATAACCTCTTCAGGACACATTTTTCGCCCAAATGTACCGGAATTGGTTGTTGGATGAGCTCGAAATAAAAACTCTGGTCTTTTTCAAGCCAAAGGGACTCTATGAGAAATTAGGCGAGCCACACCAAAACCACGTCCTCCGCAAATGGTAATTTGTAAAAAACCAGAGAACAACTATAACCAATGCCGTGAGTTTAGTAAGGGGAAGAGCTTTTAAATTTGGATATTTTGAGAGTTAAATTGGACACTAAAAATAAATTGATTAAAATTATGAATTTTCTTAACAATATTTGATAAATTATGAATTCTGTCTAAATTAGATTAAATCAGATTAATTTAAACTTAATTCAAATTTATACTAACATCCTTAATTTTAAGTTTCACTACAACTACTTTAATTTGCATTCCTATAGACTCTAAGCTAATTTTAATTTTTTTCTTTTTTTCTTTTTGGGGTGTTGCACCCCCAAGAGGACGCAAACAGCCATTGGCTATGCGCTCCCTCTTTAAATTTCATTTCATATCCCTGTGCCTTTACGTCAGTTCGAAATCAATCACTTTGTTAAAATGAGATTGTATGTAGTAATATGTAACGAATGCCTATACAGCCAGTGAAGAAGCATTTCCGCCGTTTGGCTTCGGAGGCTGGTCACCAACGCTGAGACGGCGGCGGACGCATGGTACGGGGGGTTATACGAAGTTGAATAAATTATTATTATTATTATTATTATTATATTTGTTCTTTTTGGAAGATTCTAACACTAAATTCGTTAATTTTTTAATATGATTTCAGTTAAAATTGCTTTGTTGAAATTTCAGTGTAAGCAATTGCTTACGAGAAATATGACAGAATTTCGTCTTTACTTCATTCTTAACTAGATGTGGTGAAGTACTAACAATTTTTCCTGACTGTTTTTGAGTTATATTAGTATATATTCATTGAATATTGTGTTGATTCACGTTAATGGTGATTTGTACATTTGACCTGAAGTAAGATTTGTCTTTTTTTCGCGTGAAAAATGGGCAATTTCCTCAGAGATTCACCAGTGAGGTGAAGCTTCTTATTTTGGATAGATGTTCTTCACTCGAAATCTCGTGAAGTTTTAGCTTTTGTGGTGAGTAAGTTGACTTTACGAGCAATATATAGTGAGAAAAGCTCTAAAAGGCTCCCGGAAAGGCCAGGGAATGCGCGAATCCGCGCGTACTTGAAGTACGGAAATCTTTAAATCTTCTCTAAATGAAATTTTTTCCGGTAATAAGTGTCTATTAAGGGTATTCGTTTGGGCTACCTCCAAAACCCTTCAAAAAATAAAGGAGATCTAAAATTTGAAATAGACCGATGCCATAGGAGCTGAGTTATTGAAAAATCCAAATTTTGGGGTTATTCCAAAATGTTATAGTAATCCAAAATAGAATATTATAGCTGGACCTAAGGGCTTTCAACTAACCGTCTTCCATTGTATTTTGCCGAATTTAGTATTAGATTTACTGTTTTATTTAAAACCTAATTGTGACATTTGTGTTTTTCAACTTTTTTCTGTATTAAGTTAATTTAAATCCACCAAGAAGTTAAGCGATAGCGTTAAACAAATCATTTAAAACATTCAAGATGTTCTTTGTTTCAATTAGTACTATAATGAAGTGTCGCTTACTTATAAACGTTTTAATTAAAGTATCTCATTCTCATTTTAATAAATTCTTGAATAATGATAACACAGTCTTCAATGTGACCTCGCAATATAGATGGATATAATTGTATATGTATATCAAAATCACAAGGAGAAACTGAAACATAATATTAAAGCATAATTTTGAAGACTCTTCTGTTTTCGGTAACATAAAAATTCTGTTTTTACCTTGAAAATTCTCATGATACAAAACCTTTGTTAACATTTTTGCACATTTTTTTTGTCTTTTTTTCTGCTTTTCAACAAAATCTCTTGTATTTCCTGTAGGATGTTTGTCACTCTACCAGAGATAAAAATGAAATCTCCCACTAAGCATCGTCCTTCTTGACGATACATTTATCTGTCGTGGAGAATTTTTAACAAGATCTTTGGTTAAAATTGATTGCATTTCATGGAAGATCTCAGAAGTGCGCGAAACCCGCTAAAAAAACGACATTAGGGTGGCATTTTGAAAAAAAAAATTGAGTCAAATTTATGTGTTTTGTATATAAATTTTTCCAGACAATGTGTCAGAATGTGTATAAGGATGAACCAACCCGTGGATAAATAGGAAGGAGTGTTTCTGGAAAGTTTGCCAAGCAGTGAAAAAAGAGGATGATAAATGTTTCATATACACTAACTCTCCATCCACTGCCTTCCGTGGTTCGTTGTGACGAGAATGCATTGTTTCCTGTCATAATTTTTCTATCCATCTCAACTACCTTCCATGGGCAATGATAGAACTTTCTAGGGCGGAGACGAGGGATTGCAGGAAAAGTGGGAAAAGTAGTATTTGAATGGAACTAACAACTCTTGATTTCTCATCTGTCTGTCTGGCAGTCAGAAAGAATTTTTATACTAACACACTTAAGATGATCCTTCTCTGGGATTTCAAGACATTTTGCAACACTCAGAAATACTTCCTGTTTTACATTTTCTGGAGATTTTTTAACCCTCACCTCTGCTGGATATGCAATGGGCATCATTTTTCAATGAAAACTGACACTTTTATTATGAGGCTCTGTAGACTAATATTCCCAAGAAAAATTTCTCAAAGATGTAGATCGATTTTTCACGACTATAAAACACACTGGCTCTTCGCATTTCAAATAAATTACAAAAAAACCGTTCTAAAAATTACATCCATGAAATTTATACAGAATTATTTTTTTAATGTTTAATTGGCAGATGTTATGATATAACATTTCTATACCAAACTACTTTTTTCATCTTAATTTAAGAAAGCACTTGAGGGTTTCATCATGTGAAAAGAATCTCGCTAAATTTAACAAAACATTCCATATTAACTATTTAGTACAATGGGTTGCTTTCTCTTGAATTCTAATATACTTTATCTTGAAGAGTAGAAGTTATCAGAGAAAATTAGAAAACATCCAGTGCACATTATCTTAAGCAGAACATGGAAGAATATAGAGAATCTGTGCCAAATTTCTGACAACGTAGAATTATCACACAAGAGCAAAATTTCGGGCATTGGAACTTAACTAAAATTTTGAGATTATTTTCAAATAGTAAGTATTCCTTTCTATAATAGGGCGAAATGGGGCACCTTTGAAGTTGGGATTTTTCACCTAGTTTTAAATAAAATTGAGCCGTATCGTGATAAGGTGCGCAAACATTTTGAGAAGTTAAATTAAATTATGACATGGCTCAGTGCTTAAACATTGGAGAAAAATCCCAATTTCAAAGGTAACGCACTTTCAAAGGAGCCCCACTTCGCCCTGCTTTTTTTTTTTTAAATGTATTCACACAAAATTTGTTTAATTAATTTATATATTGCTCGAACTCAAAGACAGAGCAGTTATGTAATCGTCTTTTTTCAACTTAAACTCTAGCTTAAACGGTAAGGGATATCGAATTCCAGACTTCGATGACCCCAATTAAAAAACAATATCTCTTGACGTTTTTCCCCCTCCCCACCCTCCAAAACCATGTTTTATCTGTTTTTTTTTTTTAAATTGGCCCAAGCTTTTTCAATAATTTTCGGATAAGATGTTAAGAATCGGTCAAGAGTTGAACTTTGGATATAGGAAACACGGATTTTGACCGGAACTTATCCTCCTTTATTACTCTACGACGAAGTTTCGGAGCTTTATGGCTCCTTCGTCAGATCTACAATGTATAAAACTAAACATGCTTATAAATTTATTTATTTAAGATTGTTGAGATCACGTTTTGTAATGTCAAACATGTTTAATTTTATACATTGTAGACCTGAGGAAGGAGCCATAATGCTCCGAAACGTCGTTGTAGAGTAATAAAGGAGGATAAGTTCAGGTCAAGATCCATATTTCCTATATCCAATTTTCGGATAAGCTTTAGAGGTAGTCCAGGTGAACATTTCGTCCAAACATATCGCTCCTTGGAACTTACAAGGGGTCAACTAACTTTTTTGCGATTTTGAGGCACTTAGAAAGACAATTTAATAAATTTTCATATGATATAAGTAATTAAATTTCGATATTAGAAAAGTTTATCAGAATTTTAATCTTTTTGATTACTTGCATAATTTTGTTTGAAGTAAAGGGGCACAAAATATATTCCTCGTTTAAATTTTTGTGAAACAGGGGACTAACTCAAGCAAGTTGATCCCTTGTCATTCTAATTTCAGAAAAATTTGCACATCACTTAGAACGACAAGGAGCTAACTCATTAAAAACATATTTCGAAAGGTAAAAATATAAAAGTTTCGACGTTTATATTAGTGTTCATACAAATAGAAAAGAAATGAAATGTTTTTGTTCGGTCATTAAATTAAGATACTTATTTACACAAAGCTGAATCCTTCATGCTGTCTCCTGAAAAATGGCCGAAAATTAGTTGGCCTCTTGTAATTTCCAAGGAGCGATATGTACCTATGACCGGAAAATTCTCCATTTTGAATTATTGAAGGTCAAAGGTCAATCACTTTGGAGAGCCAATTTTTCAACCAATTTGGTTAAATTTGTTTTTATTGGGAAAGGTATTAAAATTTCAAACCTGGCTGTATCGGTCTTTATCGGTAATGAATCGGTTACGTACTGATTAGTACCGAAATAGTTTTATTGAAATTTTAGTGTGAAAGGTTCTTTGGTAGACTCTAGGGATTGAAGGTAACGTAATTTGACAAAGTTTCCCTAAATAAAACTTCAATTATTATAGAAGAAGGGTTGGCAAAACTTTTTAGATGTGCGGAATACTCAAACTCGTGATTTAGATATTTTAGGGTAGAATATAGCCTTATTCTAACCCTGGTCCAAATGATAATTCTTCATGGCATCATATAGGAAAATAAAATTTATCTTGATAAACACAATTACTAAATTTCTATTCACAAAAATTATCTGTGTGACAATCTTAAAACTTTGACTTTCAACCTTAAAAAGCGTCTTGGTATCATTAAAAGGATTTAACGGTATTTTCGCATTTTGAAGAAATATCCGCGTAGGTAACTTGTATAAGAGGTTTTGTAGGGTAAAAGGGGAGGGTTAGGTGGAAAAATGAAGGTTACATTAAACTTGCGTAGATCGACTAATGGGGCGGTCCCCTGAAGATTCCAAGACTCTATCTCTAAGCTTTGAGAAAAGTGATCCTCATGGCGTGGAAGGTGGAAAGCTAGATAAAAATTTGTTAAAACATTTCGTTTAATTCAGTATACTTGCAATAAATTTTTAGTATAGGGGAGACCGGAGTACTTTTAGCCAGCAAATGAGGCTTTGTATTCGCGCATGATTTGTGAAAAAAATGATAAAATTTGTCTAATGTTTTTGTGTTTCATAAGTAGCATTAGGATATTTGCTGTATGAAACAGTGTACTTCAAAGCTCTAAAATCCTTGTCTTTTTCTAGAGAGGATAATGAAAAAAGTATGACACATTGGCTACACGTGCCCCGGCCTGGGTAGATATAGCCAATTTTGGGGTGCTAATTGCCACCAGTTTTCCAGACGAAATTATAAACTGGAAAATGCATCTGAATTGTAGGATAACAGGATCAGACTTATAAATATTTCTGGGAATATGAGGATGTGTTCCTGCTTTCATTTCAAAATACTTTGCTCTATGTGCATTTTACGGGAAACGATAAAAATCCACTGTCTAATTCTACCCCTGACTAATTGTATCCCGGTCTCTCCTATAATATTTTCGGAGAAGAGAGTTAGTTATATGAAAATCTAAAAGTCTGCTGTGAGATTATTTCCAAACAAAAAATTGCAAAATAATTCCGAGTATTCAAAATGCCATCAAATAGAGTTTGAAATAGTTACAGCACTTTTAGTACTGCGCCATGGCATTTATATAGCAGGAATAACAAACTCTGCGGATCAACTTTTGGGGAGAAAAAGTTTTAGGAATTTTCATTGATTTGATTTAGGCAAATTCCTCCAATTGAATTTGCATTTATCTAGTAACTCTCTTGGCTGTTGATGTTATTTTGTGTGGCAGTCTTTTTTAGCACACCCCAAAGACATGAGATACACCACCAGGAGGTAAAATGTAGTGAAGATGGAATAAAAAAGTTTTTAATAAGGGATTGTGTGCCCGTCAAATTCGCTTTAGAAAGTTTTGCGCCAAACAGAAGCATTATATTACATTGTGAGATGACGTGGTGCAAGAAAAAAAAACCAGAAAGAAATTCATAAAAGTGTTTTCCGGGGTGTTTTTATATGTTGCTGAAAAGCTTCAGCAACCAGAAGTTATTCTTAAGATGGAACATTTGCAAGAAAGTCCCATTGAGATTCTTTACATTCTGTCCTATAGTCGTTGTCCTATCTTCCTAGCTACAAGTATATGCGCTATGAAAATTGTGATCTTCCTATTTTCTCGCCACTCTAATTTGTATGTTTATTCACCAAGGAAAGAATAGGATATAATAGTTTGTGATAAAATCAGCAATCATCCTTTATGTCATTAACTTTTCCATTTACTTTTTTTCCAAGACTTCGTTATTGACCAAAACTGAGGAAGGAGTACACAAAAAGTTCAAGAAAAGCACAAAAATGGAGTGACAAACACTGAAGATGTCCAGACAATAAATAAACAATTTCTTTCCCAAAAAAAAGAGTATACAACAGGATAATTTTCAAAGTTTTTTTTCATAATACTAAATGTGTACGTGCCTCACTCTACTCTGAAAGCCTTCAGAGACTGCTCCCTAAACGTGATGTTCCAAAGAGGAAGCTCCTTGGGAAGCACTGATGATGATTTTTACGAGTTTCCTTCACAATTTTCACTACCATCAATTTCCCATGTGAGAGAGCAATGGTAAAGTACGAAAATGTTTATTTTACTGTCTCCATTGGAATATTTTGTGTTTCTCCAAGTGACAGTAAAAGAAGAATTTTTGCCATTCTTGTTGAAATTCAAGCGACACCCAAAGTGCACTTTAAATGAATTTCAACTGATAAATGGTAAAATAGCTGTCAGAGTGGATTCAAGATGCTCTTCCATGTGACTTCGGAATATTCTTCAATTTATTTAATTGCAATATATTAGAAACAGTCATAAACTCTCGAGACATACATAACAAGATCGCAAAGTTTCCCAGCTTTACGGAATGCTTGAATTCACGAGATAGAGCTATCAGTGAATTATCTTTTTATCGTTAAAGTTTACTTCTGTTTTGTTTTCAAAATTTAAACAAATCGGTTGAGAAACTTAACTTTGGTTTTCGAAAATTCGATGTCAATTTTTTTTTCCTTCATAAGTGTCCATATCTATAGACGGGGTCCCGGTCAAAATCCCGAAAGCCAAAATCCCGGAAGCCAAAATCCCCAACGCCAAAATCCCGAATTCTTAAAAGTGTCATAACTACTCCCATGCCAAGTTTACAGGACAACGATTCCATGCCTTGTTCCATGCTGAGGTCGTCGAAATAGGCGTCAACTGCAAACTCGACTTGTTGGAAAATCTTTGTCCATCCAGTCATTTTTTCATATTTGGGAACAGAAAATAGTCCGATGGGGCTAAATTTGGAGACTAGGGGGTATGGGGAAGTAGTTCGAATTCGAACTTCAATTCCTTGATTTTGGCCATTGCGACACGACGCTGTTTTGGCTCCGGTGTAATAAAATTATAGTTAGCGCAGTTTGAGAGAAATTTTTTATCACCATGATTAAAGCATGAGATTTTTTGCACAAAGAACATTTTTTGTGATATTATAGAAGTTTTGATAGAAATTTAGTGCAGTTTTTTTTCCAGGAGAAAAGCAGAAATAAGATTTAGAGAGATTTTACAAAAAGCTGTATGCCCATACTCTAATGGGAGTACAAATTATACTTTTTTTTGTTACTCATCGATATAATCAAATCGTAAATAGGATTCCGAGATGTGTCTCATGTCGAACGTTTAAGAGATTCACGTGCAGATGAAATAAAACCTTGCATTACTTTTTACTTTTTGTAAACAGCAAAGAATAGATATAGGCTAAAATATCTTGCAGAACCTATGGACTCATTTAAATTGGCTCATCAGGTTATGCATTGCGAAAGCAGGCTTTTCAGATTAAAACACCCAAGAGAGGACACCAATGTCTCTTCCGGAAGCGTCAATGGAATTGGATTTAAGCCAGAATTAAACTTCTGAATTCCCCACAGCTTCCGGTGTGCTGCACTACTTCCTTAATGGGACTGAAACAATTTGTTCTCTGAACTTCGTTAAAAAGATGAGAATGGGACACCAATTCGTCGAGGGGAGAGGAGAGCTTACACATAGATCTTTATCACTAGACATACAAAGAACTTTATCACAAGAGAGACAAACTTTGACTCTCTTGTGATAGAGGCCAGTGTGTAATCTTTCTTCTCCACCCCCAACCAATACGTGTCCCGTTTTCTTCTGGTTATCGAAATTCAAAGAACAAATTGTTTCAGTCAACACTTGAAAAGGCCTGCGGTTATGCCAAAAACTAGAAATCTGAGTAGTATTAGAGAGAGATAGAGCTGTTTTGAACTATATGGATACATTGATATTCGATTTTCTCGCATGTTTCTAAAATCTAGCGCATATTTCTAATTAACTGCTTCTTAGCTGAGATTCTTTAGATTCTTTTGTGGTCACAAGTGAAATCCGACCTCGTCAGATCGAGCCAAATTTGGATTTACACGTTTTGACACTCATAGATCACGAATATCATAAGGTAAAGTACCCTCGCTCGACTGGTTCCTCGTCTCGACCGGTAGATTAATTTATTCAATTTATTTATATTTGCTATAACATTTTGCGTGATCTAACATTAATAGGTCAATCATTCCATAAATAATACGAACCAGTGACAAATTCGTAGAATTGACGAAATTGACCATTCAAAAATCGATCCACCGTTCGATTCGAGGAACCCGGTCGAGTGAGGGTACTTTACCTTATGTGCTAAAAATCGATTTTCTTGAACGGCCGTCGGTCCCGTCCGACCTGTCCGGCCCGTCCATCCCGTCTGGAGTACAAACGCTTCTGAAGAGAGAAAGGAAAAGGAAATCGAAAGCGGTTTTGGGCAAAGGTTAAATGCTGATAGGTGGCTAGAAGCCATTTTAGAACACCCTAAAATTTTGTTTTCTTAATAACTCAGCCTTTATGGCATGGGTCAATCTCAAATTTTAGTATGTTATAGCTGGGCCAAAGAGCTTTCGAATAAAAAAAATTAAACCCCTCGATCCCCCTGACCCGAGCTAGAAAGGATTAAAAATTCAATTTTCAAAACGCCATATCTGCGGTTCTAATTATTGGAATTAAAAAAAAAGGGTTTTGGAAAGTTCTCGTTTAGTATTACAACGCTTATGAGACTCAATTTCATCCGATTCATTCGAAGGTTCGATTAATCGAAAAATCGATTTTCGAACATTTAATTTCGAATATTTCGAAAGCTAGGCAATGCTTTTATTTAAATTTTAATATGTTATTGGTGAGGCCGAGACCTTTCTAACGGTGGGTCACACTTCTCCCTCGATGTTCCCTGCCCGAGCTATAATTAAAAATGGCTTGACTTGACTGCATTTTCGGTGTTTATGAAGCGATTTCGATGAAATTTTAGTATATATAGTTATCTGAGATCGACATCTTTCTAACGATGGGCCCCATCCGTCTCTATACCAACTCACTGTACCCCGACCCCGAACCTCACTATATCCAAATGGACCGGACTCTATCTCTAATGTTTATTAACCGATTTCATTTGAATTTTTTTTCTTTTATTCGCTTTCCCCACTCGCATTATTTAAAACGGAAAATGGTGTTATTGTAATATTATGTGTTATGAAAGTCGGTTTTTCGACTGTGGCGTCTCTAACGACTAGCGTTTGCCCTAAGTTCAAATATTCTGGAAAGTTGTAGTGTTTTTTCAGATTTTTCATTTGCGCTCTTATTCATCAAATTCGGTTTAATAGAACTGAAGATATGGCGTCTTGAATTTCAAGAAAATTGACCCCTCATTACCCAGACGCAGGTTCTATTGAAACTATAGGAAAGTCCCGCCAATTTTTGGGAAACTTCATAGACTAGACTACAAAAATTTAGCAACTGCCATCTAAAACTTTTCATAGAGGCAAACAAAAATTTAGGTCAAAGTATTAATTAGAAACCGGTGATGCAGACCGATTAAATTTTGAACTATAATCTTTTACAGCTCGGTCATAAGTATCTAATGCACTTGAATTTCTATGGATATAAAGCGCAGCTTATAACTTATCGAGTTTTCAGCCCGATCCATACCATATGGCTGGAGTTAATTAACTTAAAAAATAAGATTGTGCTCAATAAGAACGCCCTAGCGGTGGTGTTATGAATTTTCGATTTCCGAAAGAAAAGTTGTATTTAACAACGATATCGTAAGAAATCGCTGTCAATGATCAAATCCTGACAATTAGAATCGAAGCTGGCCGTTTTAGGAAAATCTTTCAAAACTTCATAGCATGGCCCAGGAAATTTGGGGGCTTAAGTTTTTGTAATCAAAGGTCTAAAGCCAAACGTTTGCATACTTAAGTTTCTTGCTTAATCCATACAAAGAGGCGATGCGGAAAATAAACACTGGGATGGGGGTTGAAAGTAGTGGAAGGAAGGGTGAGAGCGAAAATGGAAAATCAATGCACCGAGTTACAATTTTCATTAAATATAACTTTTCTACAAAACCGTAAATCGATATCTATCTTACTTTGACAATTAATGAGCTCTAAAGAGTGGCAAGACGAATGCCCGGTAGGGGAGACCGGGGTAGCATTAACCACCAAATGAAATTTTTCACTGCGAATAATTTGAAGAAAATATGTTTATATGACTCTGATAAATATTTCAATTAATAATATGGGAAGTTTAGAATAGAGAGTGGTTTCCTCAATATTCCTTCAAATGCAAATTATAAAATACCACTATCTAAAAATATACGTGGCTAATTCTGCCCCGTCTCCCTTATAGTTTTTATGGTCCCATATATTTATGGTCAAGGAGCGGCGAAACACATTTTGACAAAGTTTGGGTACGATCGGGGGACATAAGATTTTGTAACGTTTATAGTAGCTAATATTATTAAGAATCTCACATAATAAGCATTTATATACGAAACTTACTTCAAAGATCCTAAATATAAGTGCTCTTTATTATTTTAGGATGGTTCAGCAACAAAAGCCATGTAGCAGCAAAGCTTACCTGTTAACGCTATAATCCCTTCCTATATTTTTCATGTAATTTAATGAATGCAAAGAGACATAAACTTTGCCAACCCCTTGTGGCATCAATTCATCATTTTCACTTTAATGAAGCCATTTCCGGAAGCCACACACCTATAAAATATTTATAAGAAGGTACCACGATTTCCTTTCTCACCTTGCACAGTTCTGATATATTATGGGATTTATGAATGAATGTGAGATGGAAGGCGTTTTCTGATTCTGACTTTCGACGAGGTTTTAAGAGGAAATGTGGTGCAATTAAATCTCATGTAGATCTTCTTCAGAAACTTAATACAATGCATTATTGTGGTTCCCCCAATTTCATTATTTCATGATAGAATCATTTACTAACCTTTCACCCTTTTTAGTATAAATATTGAAGAGTACATCCAGTATGTTCGTGAACAATTGTTAGAAAAATTTATGACTTGGTGCAACAATTCTCTTTGTACTGGAAAATAGATTACACGGCCTTGTTCTATGAGGCAGAATATTGCATTCATACACCACCCTACCATTATAAAGTCTCTTCCTCGCCGAACCTAATTAGCATTGTGAAGTAATTATTTAAGCTTTCGCCATCACACTCCAACCCACACTCGAGGAAATTGATCTACATCACATAAAGCTCGCTAGGGAATGGACTTGAAATATGGTAGAAGTGATACTTCCGTTAACTGGTAGTGTTAGTGTCCAAAATGCTAGAATATAACTTAATTAAAACTCATCCAGCCAATTGCACACACAGCAATCCGACTCCTTTAGACTATCCTATATCCACTCCCTCCTCCTCCCCCAAGCCCATTGACATCCGGTATATTCTCAACCCTAAACTATCATACAATTCTATATGACTAAATAATAAATAGCAGCTCTCGAGCAGAAAATCAGATTAATTTTCTGCACCACTTGATATTATGAACATAATCTTTGATTATTTAGCTTTTATGCGAAATTTAGAAAAGATATGAGTGAGATAAGAGCTTCACTAAACCCCTCAGTTTAAGTTATTGTGAATATGAGGAACGTTTCACAAACCAGCAAGTCATTTATGGTGCTCAAGCTATAATATTCAGAAATAAAAATTTGAATTTTTAAAATGCAAATGACTAGTCAAAAAATAAGTCGAATATAAATCGATTTTTTTCAAAATTCGTTTTTTTTTGCGCTTTTCGGGTATTCCTTCCTTAACATCCTTATTTAACAACCCATCATTATCGTTTATCGGTTCTAACCGATTTATAAATTACAAGAAAGTTCCCCCAAAATACTCTCGAAATTATACAATTGAGTTTCGGACAAGATTCATTAATTACAGATTTGTAACCAATTTGAACCGGATCAGGCTAATTAGAAACTCCAAGACTTTTCTCAGGAGCCAAAGCATTACCTCATTCGATTGAGAAATACGTCCTCTGGAGTCTTCATAATCTTTGACCTTGAAAAACCGTTATTAAGATAGTTGAATCTATATTCCACGGTGCTTTAAAAAAAAAATTTAAAAAATCGCATGACGCATTTTCGAAGAATCCCAAAAAACATGCTCTTGAGAGAAAGATTTGCGGAGAAATGAGTAGCATGTTAAGGGTCCTTGGGTCGACTTATGTGGGATCCCCCGAAGATACTTCGTCTCTATCTCTAACCGTTTGGTCTACTGTTAATGTCCGGACGGACAGACGGGTATAGAGCAGGCCATTATTTCTCATAAATCGTCTGAAACGTAAAGACATTGAGAAAGGTTGACCCCTGGGCCCTGGGGGAGAAAGGTGGAAATTTTGAGAGATGAAAAATTGTAGGATTACATCGAGAGCTCCATTCCATACTATTCTAAGTCAAAAGAATTATATTACTCTGAGACCGGTGGCAGCCAAAATCCCGAAAGCCAAAATCCCGAACGCCAAAATCCCGAAAAGGCCAAAATTCCGAAAGCCAAAATCCCGAATGTTCAAAATCCTCAAAGGGATGAAATTATATGGAGGAAAATGTTTAGAATAATTTCCCAAGACACAGAATATTTCCCTTTGCCTCCAGCAAGCGCGGGTGCAATCTTGGGAGGAGCTATGACACTTTTACAAATTCTGGATTTTGGCTTTCGGGATTTTGGTTTTCGGGATTTTGACCGGAACCACTCTGAGACACATTATATTATTCCTAGAATCGAGCTCTATAACTTAGACCGTCTTTCCGCAATGTTGTTGCTTCTTCTGTGCTCCCGGAACTATTCCAGCAGTAATACATAAAATTCTGAGCCAAATGCCAAACTTTTAAGCTAATATCTTCAGATCCTAAGGCAATATGTAGCGAACGGAGTACTATCTGCAACAACTGGTAACCTAGAAAACTGCGGAAACGTATGATCTAAACTCGTTGACACTATTAGAATCATTTTTACGATTTTGGTAGAAGGACAGAACCTCTCAACTACTCGTACCCAGTCTGAATTAACATACGACCGAAGTGAAAGCGAAGTAAACTGCTTTAATGTCTAGAAAAATTGTTATTAATCACGTAGATTTTGTTTTACTTCACTAAGGGCCTCTACACATTGGGAGTAATTTTCGTCAAAACTTGCATTTTTAACAGAATTTTGACATTTCTACCTACAGCAATTTTTGAGAAAAATTCCTCCCAATGCGTAGAGGCCTTAATGCTTTTCTTCACTGGCTTTTCTTCAGATAGGCTACTTTAGAGATAAGAGATAAAGGGGGTTCTTTTCTTTTTGAGTTTGACATCACGTTATTTGTCATCACACCATCTGACCGTTACTACGTCTAGAGGCCAAAACCGGGAAACTAGCTCATAAGTCTACCCATTCCCCTCCAAAACCATCTATTTTGGGGTTGCTCGAAAATGCATCGTGTGATTTTTATTCCGATTTTGGGATGTGATTTAGAAGTTCCCTAGGCGGTTTTTTTCCATATGTGAAAATATCATTGACTAATTCTTAATAAAGGTTTTTCATAGTCAAAGGTCAACAAGCTTGTTAACAAGACTCTATAGACTATAGAGAGTGTATTTCCCAACCGCATGTTGTCATATTTGGTCTCGTTGGAAGAGTCTTGGAATTTGTGACAAGTTTGAGCCGGTTATAACCCAGTAATAAATTGGTTTATAGCCGCTTAAATAATTTTTATCAGAATATCAATTGTTTTACTCCTAAAGGCTCATAATTTTGGACAGTCTGCTTATAAGCATCGATGTTCCAAGTTTGTAGTGCGATATTTTCAATACTATTTGATTTTTTTTGTTACTTTCTTTTCCGAAGGGTTGTTTAGGAACTTGGATAGCTATTTGTCGTCTTTTTTTTACTAAAATTTGTTTTAATACGTTTAAAAATGAATTGATATGTATAGGTGAATTTGACTCTTATTTTGAACAACTTGGTTATTAATATGGACAACTTGGCTGAAAATTTGGACAGCTAATCCGCCTCAACAGGATGCCCATTGTTCTTCATTTCATGAACCAATCTTATCAAGTCCTCTTCCTGTTCATGTAAGGGAAACGTAGAATGTCACAAGAAGCTTGGAAACTTTCCATATCACTGATTAAAATGAGTTGACTTCGGTACTCCAAGTACGTGCGGATTAGCGCATTCCTTGACCTTTCCGGGAGCCTTTCAAGGTTTTTCTCACTACATCTCGTTCGTAGAGATGATGCTCCTTTGTTTCTCCAGGCATTTATCCAACCTAGTCATCACAAAAGCTAAAACTTCACGAAATTTCGTGAGAAAAACACCTGTCCAAAATAAGGAGTATCACCTCACTGGTGAATGTCTTAGAAAATTTCCCATTTTTCACACGAAAAATCTAATTCACAAGGAAAATCTCACTTCAGGTCAAATCAACAAGTCACTATAAATGTGAATTAACACAATATTCAATGAATATTTAATAATATCACTCAAAAAATGCGAAGAAACATTGTTAGTACTTCACCACAGCTAAATAAGACTGAAGTAAACACAAAGTTCTGTCATATTTCTCGTATGCAATTGCTCACACTGAATTTTCAACAAAGCAATTTCAACTCAAATCATATTCAAAATTTAATGTATTTAGTGTTAAAATCTTCCAAAGAGAATAAATATTTATATAGAATTCATTATTCATCAAATATTGGAATAAAAATCCATAATTTAATTCAATTTATTTTTAGTGTCCAATTTTACCCTCAAAGTGTCCAAATTTAGAAACTGTCCAAAATTATGAGCCTTTACCCTAAATTATTTTCGGCAATGTTTTGTGTGATTTATAAATCGGTTCAAATCGATAGGCAAACAGCAAGGAACCGCTTATAAATCGATAAGTAATTTCTATCCCAAAATCAGTTGTATTTCTCCTATGTTTAAGCGATATTTTGAACGATTTATAAATCGGTTAACGGTAAATGACGTGAAAGTACTTTTGGGGTAGAGCATCCAAGACACGAATTCGAGCATTTCACAAAGCATAAGAAGCTTTTGCTACAGGAACCTATAAAGATTAATAAAAAGTGAAGCTATTTTTTCACCTTTCCTTGTAAAAATTTTGCAGATATTCCACCGCGACTTTAACAAATTTGCTTGTAGTTTTTGTATTATTTCGGCGAATATTTTTAACATATTTGTATTTGGCGAACATATGTATTTTTAGATAGCTTTTAATGAAAAATTTCGAAATATATTAGGCTGATAAGTAAATTTTCTTTAGAAAAAAACTTTCAATTAGTCTTGAGTGCCTCTATGCGAAAACGTATGGAAACATGAATTTCAAGAGGCCCCTGCTTTGCTACCTCTTTTATTTCCATAATTACCTCTTTCTAACATAGAATTTAGTCGCCACTTTAAAAGTATGACCTTACCTTAAGTGTGCATTGGGGTAAAGAAAACCGTTTCTAGATTTTCTTTATTTCCTGGGGTGGATGATAGAATACCCGTGACCTATATTTTTTACAGTTTGATGTCTTGGTCGGTAATAAACTGAAAAATCGTTTGATTAAATATTATTCCTTCTGTCTTTCTCTCTTTAAGTTCGTCTATTAAAAATGCAGTGGAAAATCTTTTTATAAGTACTTAACTCTTGAACATAAAGCTTTTATTCATGACTTCGGTAGGCTTTATTAATCTGGGCAAATAATGCGGAACTATAATTCTAGAGTATAGGAATCTAAGTCACGAATTTGAATATTTCACAAGGCTGGAATATTTTACCATCCTCTTTTTAGAATTGTACTTTATATTATAGCCTGTAGCATAAAAATAATTAAAAGTTCTAAACTCGTATAAACGTATCTTGATAGCATCACAAATTGCTTGAAGATTTTTTTTGTTGGCGTAGTGTAATTCAATAAGCAAATGAAAATAAAAGAGTTTTGTGTGATTTACTGAGTTAGATGGAAATTCTGAGTGTGCAAAATGGTTATAAGAGTTTAATTAAATTCCTCTAAGTGTATCTGCAGCGCCTGCAAAAGCTCGTCGAGTGCTTTTATACTCTTTCTCGTCTGCATTGCCACTGCAGAGGGAAAATCTTTTGTCCATCGTGGTGTTGTCTTTTGTGTGCTAAAACAGTTGAATGTTGCTTGATGGGAAAAGGTGCGGGATGAGAATGCTAAAGTGTCAGATGGATGTTGGTGTCTTTTATTAAATCAAAACTAAAAGACATTAATCAAAAGTTGAACAAAATCTCATAACTGTCACCTCTGTCACTATTGTGTGAAAAGTGTTGTGGATATGGAAGAGTGATAAATAAAATGATATTAGAATCATCTTCCTTGCACATACTGTGAGATTAATTGAAAATGTTCTTAATGGGCAATACACTGGGGGGTGAATTGGGTGGAATACGTGTGTCTTGGAATTCCTGTCTGTGAATTAGAAAAGATAAATTCACAGAAGACTTTCTTACCCCAAAAACTCCCTTCATCTTTCCTCAAATAATAGCATAATCTCAGTTGAAAAGTAGATTTTATGAACACACTCAGAAGAGAGACACATTTGAGTTTTACTTACATAATGGGCATGTGACGAAGGAATTAGCATTCATCCACCACCCACATTTGCCCTCTCTACATATGAAGAAAATCCTCTTAAGTAAATCTTTCTGCCATGCTACTTGTGGGAAGGGAATTCCAGAAGGCAGGAACAAAAGTCATTAATTACAGGAAAACTTTCGCAAGGGGTTGAGTGTATTTTTTGACAAGGAAAAAGGCCCATCGTGAAAAAGCCCCTCAATGGCGCCACGGAAGTGCTTGGAAAATTCACTTCAATATTATCATACAAGAAAAGTTATGAGAGGCGCTCAAATTAATTGTTGACTTTTCCAGCTCTTTTCCTCCCATCATCATCTCGGTTAAAATTTATTACTCTCAATCTGCCTAATTTTATTGTGTCTTCTCAAACCATGGCATTTTTTCTTCTGCCTCGCAGCTCTATTTTCTTCAATTCTTCCGCGAATTCCGCCCACACTCTCAACATTTCATGGTGACGACGACACAACATGAAGGAAGTTTCTTTCACAAACCATACTTTCACTCTATGCTCCCATCCAAGGCACTTCCGCACTGACAACTTTTTGTACCAAAGAACATCCCATGCCATTTCCCACGAGATCTCATCTGCTTCTGCAACTCCACGAGGCCTTTTCTCTACTGCGCTTCCCTGGGGTTGAGTTATTAAATTGAGAATTTTCACAATTACACTTTAATAAATTCAAAGAGAAATTATCTAGATGTACTGGAAAATCTCTGTAAGACAAAGACAATTTTATTTGAAAGTCAGTGTTTCATATTTTATTAAAGGAAATTTAATGCAGACAACACAATATATTAATTTGAAAGCTAAATTGTTTAAAACAATGCGCATTTAGAAGAGTATCTACAAGTAACATCCAAATAGCGTCAAATTATTTCCTTGTATAAGATCTCTTTCTTTATACAAGGATGACAACTCCAAGAAAATTTAGTTACAATTCAACACAAAAATGTTGAGCGAATTACACATCCATTCACAACCCCTAAATCAGGTATGCCTCAATTAAGGCCTTAATAAAGCCCTATCTATCATGTCTTACTTTTACGAATCCCCAATTGAAAATACTTCTTACAAAATGAAAATATAATATCAGACGGGTGCCTCTGGATAAAGTGGTGCGGTCTAAAGAAAACATATCAAGTTTATAGCCGATTTATTTAATAGAATTTATCCGAAAAACGGACTGGCTTAAACCATTTACCTTTAACAGGAGTGAATTTAATTGGGAATGCATAAAATGGGCCCAAATGGAGGCCTAAGTGCAGTAGTTCTGCAAGGAGCCACATCAGCACTATAATCTAATGTCTACAAAATGAAAAGGCAATGTTTTGCATTCGTAGTGTACGAAAGCTGAATAAGAAAAAAACGTTATATTTTAGGGAATAATTTTTACTTGATTTTTCCATAGAGAGAAGAGCTGTATATAATTCCTCGATTTTGAATTCTTACCCCCCAAGTTGTCGTATTTCGGTAGAATTCTGGGAATCTGACGTTTCGAGTTTCTTGATATCATTGGAGTGGAAAGGTTTGAAAAATTACAAAGCTCAGGCTGCTCCCCATCGCACCGATAAACAGCGTCAAACTGCTAAAAAATAGTCACGGAAACTCAACGATCACCTTCTGAAAAGATTCCAAGGCTCCGTTTTGATGGACGACAAAATCGTCGTTAAGGGTGATTTCAATCTGGAGGCAACCAAAATCCCGAAAGCCAAAATCCCGACCGCCAAAATCCCGAATGCTAAAAATCCTGAAAGAGATGAAATTACAGAAGATAATGTGTAGAATAATTTTCCAAGATATAGAAAATTTCCTTTGCCTCCAGCAAGTGCGAGTGGAATTGTGGGAGTAGCTATGGAGCTATGACTATTCAAGATGAACATGCACGTTCATACAAATAATTTTTAAATGAGAATTTTTTAATCTTTGGAGGGATAGTAATGGGTTTTAATTCATATCCAAGTACTTTTGAATAGTTAAATCAACAGGATATTCATCATCGGTGGCAGCCATAATCCCGAAAGCCAAAATCCCGAAAGCCAAAATCCCGAACGCCAAAATCCCGAAAAGGCCAAAATCCCGAAAGCCAAAATCCCGAATTTTTAAAATTCTGAAAGGGATGAAATTATATGGAGGAAAATGTTTAGAATAATTTTCCAAGACACAGAAGATTTCCCTTTGCCTCCAGCAAGCGCGAGTGAAATCGTGAGAGTAGCTATGACACTTTTAAGAATTCGGGATTTTGGCTTTCGGGATTTTGGCCCATTCGGGATTTTGGCTTTCGGGATTTTGACCGGGACCCATTCATCATATGTCCTCACATCCTCAAAAGAATACGTAGTTTTAGTCCTAGTTTCATATACTTTTACTACTAGGAATGTCCTGTCATTTCAATTAGAGACAAATAGTTTAACTAATATACGGATTTTAGTTTTGGTTAAATCGAGTCATTTCACGAAGTATATACAAAACAAGCTTCACTTCAACGGCAAATATTGAAGAAACTAGGATGCTAAACGATCCTAAACTTTTACCGTCCAATTTTCTATATCCTTTACTCTATCTGATATCAATTTGCTACAATTCTAACAAGTAGTTTCTATGATATTAGAGATTAAAAATTGTCAAATTCTTATTGAAATTAGGTCATTATGCTTAGTGCTAATGACACCCGTTCATTCACTTCTTGATCAGCATTTTTTCGTCAGTAAAATAAAAAATGTGCAATTTTGCAATGACGCATTATGGGTTCACGGAGTACACCTTAGTAATTAAGTCTGGTAAAAACGATTTTGTATAAATAGGATTAATTTTTGTAAAATAAATCAGATTGCGGTAGAGATTCCTGAGTTTCACTTCCAGCGGTACGAGAGTGCTTGTTCCAGAGAAATCGCATCTCCTTTTTGGCCCAAGACCAGAGGCATCCTATTGTCTAAGGATTACCAGCGGCCATTGGCTCCCTACTGCCAGGAAACAGCGGCTTCTCTTCAAGAAGCCTTAAGAACTAGGGCAGGATTTGAGAATATTCATTTGCCGGACTGCGAGGTTGGAAATTTATTTCTAACCTTGGTTAAAACTCTCTCGAGGCACCCTCGTGGGTAGCCTACACAAGGGGGTATTACTGCCTTAAGCCCGGTGGCTCGAAAGAGCCGTTACTAGAGGCCGTGAAAACAGTCGAGAATCAGTCCAAATAGTGGAAGAATTTTCCAGAAAGTTCTCACTAGAGCAAGTGAATAATCTGACGGGATTCGGATTATTCTCTTCCTCTAGCTTAGGCTTTTCAGCTGTTTGGAGCCGAAACAATGACACTGTAAAGGATTCGGGATTTTGGTTTTCGGAATGTTGGCCCATTCGGGATTTTGGCTTTCGGGATCTTGGCTTTCGAGATTTTGGCTTTCGGGATTTTGACCGGGACCCCTCCTTGTTCATCCTGTCCGTTATGAATTCATTCAGTGCTACGATGCTCACAAAAACAGATGACCATATCCACATAATGCACACTTCTTCGGAAATTTGGGAATTATGATATTGGGATTTATTAGCCAGAACCATAAGTAGTTTTGCTAAGTAAAATTGCTGACAAGGAAGCTGATTGAAAGGGTCCCATATATCCATATACCCCAATACCAGAATTCCCAAATTTCCGAAAAAGTACGCATTATGTGGAAGGTCATCTATTCTTGTGAGCGTCGTAACACTGAATGAATTCAAAACCGACAGGATGAACAAGGAAATCTACACTAAAATGACTTTTTCCTCTCTTCTAAAACTATGACATGTGCCCTTATCCTGATCTGACATCATGAAATTATACTAAAGCCACCCTGGAATGGCTCAGAAAGAATAATGTGCCATATTTGGGAAATATTTTAAACCCTCCCTGAATTCCGGAAGTCTGCCCAATTGAGAAATGTTGGGAAATTTTGAAGATCGACCTTAGGAAAAAAAATCAATAAAGGTCAATATTCCATTTAGAAGTTTGAAAGCAGTGACATTTTCATTTAAATATGCAAATGTCTTAGGTATTTTTTAATATTTATATAACAAATTAAACCAAATTACCAGGTATTTTACTGATCAAACATTAAAATTTTTTGTCCAATTATAAGATTTAATTTTTTTCTACTAGTTTATTTTTTGCTTTCTTTTGTCTCTTAGACCATCAACATCTTCTAACAATAAGCATTTCTATTATTAGCATTTACAAGTAAAAAAAAAATATCTGATTTGTTTGCGATGCGTAAAAGAAATCTTTATCCACTGGGAATAGAGTAAATCTCTTGGCATCCAATTAAGTATCATCTACCCTCGTGGAGAAAAGTCACCAAGTCAGTGTATTAATTAGTATCTTGTAAGGCATTATCCCTTCATCTATTGAATTTTGTCTCATTTTCTATACAAGTGTGATAAATTGTGGATAGAGTTCTGTAATTTGTGCTGTATTGTTCCTTGGAAATCCCGTCTGATCTTCCTATATATGGTGCATCTAAGGGGAAAGCCGGGGTGCTGTGTTTATCAACGGAGACACGTGAGGATTGTGACTAAGAGATTAGGCATCAATGGGGAAAAGTGGGTGACTTTCGGTGCATGTTCTGAGAATGGATTTATGCTATTCATCTCTCCTTTTGGCCTCAGAATTAATTCACAAGACTCACTGAATAATCCTCACACACACTCTCTGTCCTCATCCCCGATGGCGATATGCTGTGTTGATGGCATCAAGAAATGTGCCTTGTGCCATCACAATCTACGGCTATCCATCAACGTGTCACGACATAATGCTGATGATGTGCTTCGTCTGGTGTAATTAATTATCAAAACCAACTGATGGAGTTCTCTGTACACAGGGGTGACAAATTAAATTCTAAAAATTTTTCCACGTAATCTCCGTAACATGGTGAGGGTGGGATTTGCTTATACCTGTTGATAAATGACAAGATTTCCACCATGTCTCGCTTGTTCATCGAAAGCTTTACCCAAAATGAATAATTCCAAAGTCGTGATGTCCCCGGAGTCGCATGATTCGACGAACAGTATGGCGAAGAAGATGAAGCTTTTACCCACAAAGTTACTCCTCTAGGTTGATTTATAAAAATTGCAAAAAATATCTGCCCTTAATCCTGAAAATGTGAAGCTGGTGTGAAGCTCTATTTAATAGCTTTTAAACTTTTTTTTGTCTTCTTATTCTCCCTTGAGAACATTTTTGCTACATACTCACGAGATTATCCAGCTGAAAAATTAACCAAGCAAATCCTTGTGTAATCCACAATTAAGAATGAGAACCCTCAGCGACACTTTTGCGGTCTTTTCGCCTCTTATCTCACATCTTCACTCTTATCCTACAAAATCGAACAAATAAGGTAAAGTACCCTTACTCGACCGGGTTCCTCTATTCGACCGGTGGGTCAATTTTTGAATATTTGATGGTGAATTTCATCAATTTCTATGAATTTGTCACGGATTCGTATTATTTAAAGAATAAATGACCTATTAATGTTAGATCATACACAAAATATTATAGCAAATATAATTAAATTGAATAAATAAATCTACCGGTCGAATAGAGGAACCGGTCGAATAAAGGGTACTTTACCTTATTTAAGCAAAAAGTTAACAATTCTGTTCCTTTTTCAGCAACTTCCATTAGAACAAATTTTAACTGAGGGCGAGTTGTTCTCAATCACAAAAAATGCTTAACTAAGTGTACAACATTTTTGGAGAATACTCAAACTCATGAATTCAAAGCATAAGGGTGAGTGGGGTAATTCGTACATGTATAAATCGACCACTCAGAATATAATACGACTAACTCGCGAATGGCCAACTTTACAGGAGAGTGATTTAAAGCTGAGATTTTACATGCTGATCATAGGATTTTTAAGTATCGGAACCGATATAACTTTGGGAATAATTAACTTTTCGGTATAATATTCACAGGGAAGGTAGAGGGTGTCACGGAGTACCCGAAAAGCGAAAAAAACGAATTTTGCAAAAAATCGAGTTAGTCGCATTATATTCTGAGTGGTCGAAATGGAAAATGAGCTATATATAATTTCAAATGGCTAAAATTCTGTTACCCTATCTACCCTCCCCTACTTTAATATTTTAATTTGTTTCTGTTCATTATTTCGTGTATGTTTAACTCATGTGACAAGGCATCGTGTTCACAATATGAACATTCTGCGCAGTCTCATCCTATTAGATCTTATATAATATATATCTTATATATATTTTACATCTTGTTTTAAATTTACGCAATCGATTTTAACCGCTTGATAAATAATCTCAAAGAAATAATTTACCCCGTATTAGAATTAAATTGAGATATATTCTAATCTTGTGGACACAATTAACATAATAATTGATGTTAATTGTGTACATAATAATTGATTGACCTGGATTGAATTCAATCAGGATCATTTATCCCAAAAATATAATAATTGAATTTAATTATTTACAATTAAATTAAATTGTAAGTTCATTTTTTTTAATTTAATAGAATTTGAGGTTAAATCTAATTTTATTTTTTGATGCTTTTAAAGCATAACAAACAGAAAAAATAATTCATTACTTTTCAAATGTTTTCAAGAAAAAATGAGTAAAAGAAAAGATAAAAGTAAAAAAGACTTCCGTAAATATGGATATTAACAAGATTTTAAGGAAATCGAATATAGATTTAAAATTTGAATCCGATTTATTTGATAGACAATAGTTAAGTGTTAAATTGGGGTAGCACCGAACACTGATTTTTATTTCTAAACTACTCGGACTATGACGAAAATTTCTGCAGTGGACAAGTATCCCTATAGTATCCATGAGTTCATACAGATCTCGTTCTCCAAAGTGTAATATCTAATTTTAAAAACTCGGAGTGTTCGGTGCTACCCCGTGTTCAGTGGGGCCCTGTTTCCCGTAACATATCTACTTATTAAAAAAAAATAGAATTAACCTTTTTGTAGATTACTACATTAGGTTAGTCTAATTTCAACCCAATTCAAAAAGCACAATGGCCTCAAAATATTTCTAAATTTTGAGCACCTTAAAATTTAAAAAAAAAGCGATAACGGGTTTAATAATGTCAATTCAATACTGATTCAGTGCTAGTATATCATCAAGTCAGAACCTTTTTACTGCTCGAACACTACAGAAACAGCACCATAATCTATCGATATCAAACTCCTTACCCCTCATGGGACACATTACGGTAGAATTTTGGAAATCTGATGTAGTTCTGAAATTTTTGACGTCACGCTGTACATAAATCAAATCTGTTTGTCCGTGCGTCTGGCCAAACGGTTAGACATTCGAACTCGGCTCTTCGGGAGACCTCCAATGCCTCCAATATATTGGCCAGACGCGATGTTAACATTACATTTAATTTCCCTCGCCGCTTTCCTTCCATTTTGGAAGAACATTTCGTACATATACAAAAATAACGTTGGTTTATTAGTCTTATCGGTTTTTCAAGTTCAAAGGTTGAAAAGGTTCTACAAAATATATTCTTCATGTGAATAGGTTCGTGTTCGAACTTTTTGTAAAGGTCTTGAAAATTCTGACAAGTCTGAACCTATTTTAATCAGATAAAAACCGGTAATAAACCGATTATGAACACAACTAATTGTAATCCAAAATTCAATTATAATACTTTAAAATAGGCAATTTTGAGTTATATTTTGACTGATTTATAAATCGAATCAATTCGGTTTTGAATCGGTAAACTTGAAAAGGAGTTATGCAGTCGAAAAAAACTAAAGAACTTTACTAATTTAAGTGAGTAATGTGAAACCGATCTGAACGGGTAAGACGGGTATTCGATATTCCATTACTTTTAGAAAAATGCCAATTTCGTAAACGTATGACTAAATGCGACTCTTTGAGGGAAGTGGAGAGGGTGATAACAATACTTTTGCAGGTAACGAAAAAAACAAGGATTATACTTATTTATTATAGCTAATGGTATATCGAGCAATAAAAATATATATTATAAAAAGTTCACGATGCCTCTGATAGAAATTCGAGATTACCAGTGAATTTTCCTCAACATCAAAAGGCATAAATCACGCAAAGGTTTCCCCTTGGAGCGAGGTCAAAATTGATATCGATCCCAATAAATTTGTCCAAGTCGATTTGAGATGAAATCAATGTAATTTATTGTGAACGATTTTGGAGAGAGAAGGGGAGTTTCCATTTTTGCCAGAAATTACATCATTAATGAAGTATAAATACTATTGGCGATAATGCCAGGATAAAAGTTTATAAATTCTAAAATATAGAAGTTCAGGAAGGCATTACTAAAACAGTGTTATATCTTTCCATTAAATTCAGCCATAAAATTAACCTAATTAACTGTATGAAATTTAAAAAGGAGCATTTTGATGAAGAAATATACCAGGATATATTCAATTAACATTCATTGTCTGTGAATCCTTTTGCCAACCATAAAGATTACCAATAAAAATTCCTCTTTCGTGCTCTTTCCAAGATGAGCTTCCAGTCTTGGTACATTTCGCTGATGGTGAGAAATTTTAATCTTACTCTTCATGTATCGTTAGTAAAATTTTTATGAGTGATTCCGTGGAGTAATATTAAAATAAAATGCTTCTTCTTCATCTGGGGTTTTTCATCTTGTGCATTTTCTCATTCTCTTGAAATCATGAATTTTCCTATTAAACCTTGCAAGAGCTTTTCGGAAAAGCTGTAAAGTCTGTGTAGATGTTGGTAAACGATGTGGAATTCTGTGAAATATTTAAATTACAAATTCAATTAAAATTCTTGTTCTGTTATACTCCTCTAGTTTACATTTACGCTATTATGTATTTAATTTGTTTCCCATTCAGTGTCATTTTAAATTGGTGACTTTCTCAACCTCTTTTTTGTACCCTGTCAACCTCGACCTGAAAATTGTTTTGTACGGTAAAATACTAACGTGGTAAAAGCATGAGATCAAAAGCTCACTGCATTTGTAGAATTGTGTAAATATACCTAAAAGACTTCAGGAATTTATTCCATGCTTTCTATGTTCTTTTTTGTACTAACAACACTAACACTTTGTTTCGATTTTGACTTCCCGACCTTTTTAATAAAGAATGACGATTTAAATTTAAATAAAATAATGTGCTCAGTGTAAGTTTAATTGAATTCAATTTTTTGTAATTTTTATATTTACTTGAATTATGAACAGTTCCCTCAGTGCACTTGAGCAGTGAGGTCACTTTTTTGCAAGAGTGTCCAATTATAATTGAGCTCTCTCACAAAGAAAAAGTTTTTTAAATAATTTCCCACGTTTTGGAGATCCAAGAAAAAATCTCTTTCCTTGAAAAGTACAACCCTTGAAATGCAAGAAGAGGGGGAGAAGCACCCCGATCCACCTGATAGAGGGAAATCGGAAACTGAAAGGATTAGGTATGAATATCAAGAAAACGTCAAGTACAATGGATACAAAGTCATCATCTGGAAGAAAGGAATAAGTCCTACACTTGTTGGGGAGATAATTCTGGAGGATTTCTCAAAAGAGCAAGTCCGCTTAATCGCGAAAAATGGTGCAAATAGCGTGATCATACACTGTAACTCCGCATCTGTAGCAAACACCATTGCCAAAAACCAGAAATTGACTCGGGAGGATTATAAAGCTTATATACCGATCTACTATGTAACAAGCTGCGCATTAATCTTCGATATCGATGTTAAATACTCTGCAAGTGACGTCATGAAGAGAATGGAAACAGGCCAGTTTGAAATACATAGCATCGAAAGAATCCGAAGACGGGCTGGAGATGGAAACCAGGAGCTCATAGATACTAGGCGAGTCAAAGTCTATTTCCATGGAACAGACATTCCAGAGTATGTGTTCATGAATTTGGTGAGACTTACGTGCGAACCATTCATTCACAACATTGTCACGTGCAAAAAATGCTGGAAAATAGGACATAGCTCCAAACGCTGCCAAGAAGAACATCTAAAATGTAGGCGCTGCCTTGAAAATCACCTTGAAACATCCTGTGAAGCAGAATCATATAAATGTGCGTCATGCACAGGTAACCACAGCTCAACTTACGCAATGTGTAGAGAAAGGAAAAGACAGCGCGACATCGCAACCGCAATGGCCACAAGAAACCTCAGCAGAAATGAAGCGAACGATCTCTTTCCGAAACTGCGAAAAAATCCATTTGCCTTTAACCAGATCGTGACACAGAACAAGTACTCTGTCTTGGAAAATGAAGATTTTGATATAAACTTCCCACCACTCAATGTGTCACGCAAGAAAACAAATGATATACTGAATATCCCAGCACATGGAAAACCAGAGTTACCAATAATTGAGAGAAGAGGACGAAGCACCACCAGGCGCCCAGGCCCAGACACTTCAAACCAAGGGAGAAAAAGAGACAAGAGTCAACTAACGGATGACGAGCTACTCTATGAGGAGATTCAACGAGTGAAAAGGGAGCGCAGAATCATGCAACAGAAACAGATGAGTCAAAATGCACAGCAAAATACTAACTCCAGTCAGCAAACTTCCACCACAAAAACAACTAACACACAAACAATTCCTAGCTCCTCCACCTCTTCCAACACCTCCCATCAGGCCCTAACTCAAAAACCAAAAACAAGTACACAAAATCCAACAATTTCAATCACACAAACAAACAAACAACAGAATGAAAATAAACTGGACTTCACGAACAATTATGCAGAAGAAACCAGACAGACAATCATACAATCACTTAATTACGTGGATAATAATATAGATCCAAGATATATTAGTAAACACATGGAAACAGATCAATGACTTAATGAAAATAATCACACAACAAATCAGCGTCGGTCGTTGGACGGCTCTGGTTCCTCCGCGGATTTCACGGAGGAGCCGGGGCGGTCTGAGGACCGACGCCTATCATACAATGAATTACAAAATGAAAATAATAGAGATCCCTCAATGGGATCACCCATTAGCCCAATCCCAGCTGGTTTAGATGATTCTTCACTAGCTGTAAATGATTTGAACCAGCAAAACGGTAACTATACAATTCAACAAACTCACAATAAAACTAACTTTAACATTATACAATTCAACCCAAACGGTATCATAAATAAGTTTGAAGAAATCAAATTACTTATTCATAAATACGAACCATCACTTTTATGTATCCAAGAAACACACTTGAAACCTAACCGTGACTTTAAAATGAAATCCTTTTCGGAATACAGAAAAGACGGCACTCTGGTCGAAGGTGATCGTGCAAAAGGCGGTGTAATAACACTTGTCAAGACTGAAATACCACACAAACATCTAAACATTCAAACCAGTTTACAAGCAGTAGCTATACAAGTCGAATTTCCCTTTAAATTCACTGTGTGCAATATCTATATCCCTCCTTCTCAATCAATAGATTTAAATGATATAAACACAGTCATTAGACAACTGCCGCGTCCATTCATTTTTATGGGTGACCTAAATGCACACAGCCCTCTTTGGGATAATAATTGCAATAGAAGCGACAATCGGGGCAAGTTATTCGAAGATATATTAACAGAAAATCAGCTATATCTTTATAATACAGGGGAACCAACTCACATGAGTTTTGCCTACGGGTCCATGTCTTCAATTGATGTCTGTCTCACAAATATGTCCTTGAGTAACCGTTTTACTTGGTCTGTCCACGACGACCTTTGCGGAAGTGACCACTACCCTATAGTATTATCACTCAATGAAAAAATAGAGGTACGTAACTTAAGGAAAAAATGGAAGATTAGGAAAGCTAATTGGGAAAAATACCAAGATTTAGCAATTCTTAATAGAACATTTGAAGACATTCAAGAGCAAACTCAGTATATTAATAGTGTAATAACTAGTGCCGCTGAGCAAGCAATACCTAAAACATCTGGAAGATATAAGCGCCCTCCAGTTCCCTGGTGGAATGAGGAAATTAGGGATAGTATTAGGGAGAGGAAAAGAATTAAAAACTTACTGAAACGTACGTTCACGCATCAACTTCATTTAGAATATAAGAAAATCTGCGTGAAAACGAAATTTCTCATTAAGCAAAGTAAACGTAAGACTTGGGAATCCTATGTATCCACAATATCACCAAAAACAGATTCATTTAAAGTTTGGCAGAAAATTAATAAAATTAAAGGAAACACTTCTTATAACCCTATTAGACTCCTCGAATATGAAAATCATTCAATAACGAACGAGATCGAAATAGCTAAATGTCTTGCTGAAACTTTTCAAATGGTATCTAGTAATGAATCCTACTCCCAAGAATTCCTTGAATTAAAATTCCATTCTGAAGAACTTCAAATATTTCCTCATCAAAACACCAACGATGAATATAATAGTGAAATAACAGTGGAGGAAATACAAAGGGCACTTTTAACATGTAAAGGATCATCCCCTGGTCCTGATAATATACACTATGATATGTTGAAGAAACTCCCTATCGATAGTCTATTATATATAAGTGAGTTCTATAACACAATTTGGAGAAAAGGAGAGTTCCCATCAGAGTGGCAAAATGCTATTGTGGTCCCTATATATAAAAGAGGAAAGCCAAAAACGTTGCCCAATAGTTATAGGCCCATTTCTTTAACAAGCTGCCTATGCAAGCTTATGGAAAAAGTAGTCTCTAAAAGAATAGACTGGTATTTTGCTACAAATAATACAATCATAAATAATCAATTTGGATTTAGAACATCCTTATCGACTCTAGATGGACTAATTAGCTTAGAATCAAACATTAGAGAAGCTTTTGCTAAGCAAATGCATGGTGTGGCAGTCTTCTTAGACCTAGAAAAAGCCTACGATAGAACTTGGCGGTATCACATTTTGCGGAAGCTCGAGTCAGTTGGTGTTAAAGGGCAACTTTTTAACTTTGTTAAAAATTTTCTAATGAACAGAACATTTCAAGTCTGTATAGGAGATAAACTTACTAACAAATATAACTTAGAAAATGGAGTTCCGCAAGGATCGGTCCTCTCCGTTAAGCTATTTTTATTGGCAATAAATGATGTTGTTAACCAGATAGATCCTAGTATTAATGTGTATCTATATGCCGATGATATAGTACTATTCTACAAACATAAGTCAATGGAAGCAATAGAAACTCAGCTGCAAACTGCCCTAAACAGTATAAACAATTGGATGAAAACACATGGTTTCAAAATATCCCCCGAAAAGTCTACGGTAGTTCATTTCTGTAGGAAGTATAAGAGCCATCGCGATCCATCATTAACAGTTGAAAACAACTCCATCCCAGTAGTAGCTCACCAGAGATACCTTGGTGTTGAGTTTGATCGCAAACTCACATGGCACACTCACATTGACAAAACTAAAAAGTCTGCAATGAAAAGCATAAATGTCCTAAAAGCCTTATCAGGAACACAGTGGGGGGCTAACCGAGATTCACTGCTAATGATACACAATGCTTTGATAGTTTCTAAACTAAATTATGGGGCACCCGTTTTCAGTACAGCATCAAAGACAGCTCTACAAAAACTAAACCCAGTACATAACCTTGGCATTCGCTTAGCCACCGGAGCCTTTCGTACCAGTAGAACCAGTAGTATCATTGTAGATGCTGGCGTTTTACCACTTGGCCTAATGAGGGAGAAATTATCATTAAATTTTTATTTTAAACTGTGTACACAAAACCTACACCCACTATACCCCATTTCTTCATCAATATCTAGCCTTAGTATACAAATAATAGGAAAAAACTCATACTTTCACTACATTAAAGTATTACTAGACAAATACGAACTAGACAACACTACCCCATCCCTCCAATCTCCTCCCCCAACACCCTGGTTGGTACTAAGCAACATTGAAGATGACCAAGACTTACATTCATATAGGAAAATCAAGGATGTTGTCCAGAAGAAAGTGTGGGAACACTGGCAGAGAGAATGGGACCAACATGAAGATAAACTTAAACTCGTCAAACCGAAAGTCACAAAATGGGGAACTTACAAAAAGTTGACAAGAAAGGAAAGCGTGGCACTTACAAGATTACGGATTGGACATACCAAATATACCCACAGCCATCTCATAGAACGAACAACAAACATTTGCGAAACCTGTGGAGTAGAGAACTCTGTAGAACACCTTTTGCATTGTAACCAGTTCATTGCCATCCGAGTAAGCTGCGGAGTAAAGGACAGAATCCATGATGCTACGATCAACAGGAAAACAGAAATTGACAAATTAATGAAATTTTTGAAACTAACTGGTCTATTAGAATTCCTGTAAGTAACGAACGACGTTTGTATTCTGAACTGGCCACCTCTTGCTGGGGCATGTTTCGGGCCTTTGGGTTCCGGGGGGTGAATGGCGCGGCGTTTTGCTGAGGGGGTGTGTATGTCACCAGAAGGGTTGGAAGCCATAATACAGTGGCTGTCTCTCGGAGGGGTGTCTCGCCTCTCTCTACCCTCCACATGTAAAGTGAGAGCCACTGGTGACAATGGTAGTGGAGGGCCTGGTGCACTACCCTTGCGGAATGTTTGCGGTTGTTTACCGTGTCGGGACTCGGTGGCCCGGGGCGTGTGTCCGTGTGGGGGTGGTCGGGAAGGAATGCAAGCGTCAATTGAACGGTGGAGCAGCAGGGCAAACGGCACTCCGACGGGTCGACCGGGTGCCGAGAGCCTTCGGGGCTGTACTCCATCCATACTAATTTTTATGTATGACTATAAATATGTATCCAAACGATATACCCAAAGCACAAGTTTGCAAGGGTTAAATAAATTATTATTATTATTGAATTATGAACTCAAAATCAGATATTTTTAATTTGCAAAAATATTTGTGATCAGTATTTTGGTGAAAACGGTCAGTAAAAATTACATGGAAAGTAAATAAAACAATTTAGTCAACAGGAGTATCTATTTTGGCCTAAAAAAATTGGTTGAGTCAGTAAAAATGAAGAAATGGTCAGTGAAATTGTATTTTCTGTAAGTTAGGGGCACAATTTACTCAGTAAAAATACTAAAACTTTGTCAGTAAGGAGAAAATTGAACTAGATCTTAGCACGACGTAATTAAGCTTCACAAATCTATTATGAAGTATGAAGCTAAATTAGAATACTGTAAGATTAAGTTTTGTTTAAAAATACGTGAAAAAATCCAATTTTTAATTTTCCCGAATTCAAAGGTGCCCCACTTCCCCCTATAACAATTAAATTTGGTCATTAAAAATTAGAAAGTTTGGCCAATAAAATAAATTACTTCTGATTCATATAAAAAATTACATTTTGTGAGAAAAAAAACATTCTTGGTCAATAAATAAATTAAGTTTGGTCAGCAAAATAAAAATTCACATCGCTTTCTTTCTCAAAAATTTTACATTCGCCAGACATCCAGAGGGCATTCTCAAGGACATCCAGATTAGCAGCCCACTTCTGTCGATCCTCCGCAACTTCAAGAATCGAATTGTGATCGCAATGCTCTCCTAGACAAGATCCTTAATTTGATTCAGCCACTTCGTCCTAGGTCTGCTCCGAGATTGAAGCCCTCCACAATGGCTTGCATACCTTTTTGGGAATATTCATTCATGCGCTGAACATGACCATACCAGTGAAGTTGTGATCTCTCAACACGGAGAAACCTACGTCCTCGACTAAAAAAGAATGAAAATAATAAACAAAATCAATAAAACATGTAATTTTGAATATTGGAAAATTTAACAGAAGCAGATTCGGTGTTTTTTTTTTTACCTGTATGGACGATTGGGACCTAGATATCCCAAAATATTTAAGAGATTTTCCTAAAAATATAAATAAATAATTTTCCTTCTTGTGAAAAATATAATTTTGTTTAAAAAAAATGAAAATAGTGTAGAGCTTAAATTCCCCGCTTTATAGCAATAAATGCTCTGCTGAGGCAACCCTAAATATTCGAGACGCAATGTCTCCCTTCTATGCCAGCGCCTCTGGTGATGGTGGAGCCGACAGTATTAGTTGAGTTGTACAAGTGATAGGACATAGTGCGGAGAGCTCGCGACAGTCTGGATGGAGCCCACACCAGTCGATTGCATCAGCAGGTCACCTCCTAAGTATCATAGATTTAAGAATAGATATTGCTTGCCCCCTATAATATTAAAAAAGTAATAAATATTAATATTCATTCATTACATATTTATCACATATCTAATAGCTGGTTTGCCTACAACCCTCTACTTTGTGATTATGTACAAATTTTAGAAAAACATAACTTTAAATATTCAGTGATTCGGTGTTCCAATTGTCATTAAGGGGTTAAGTGACATATTTACTCATCTTACTTAGCCTCCAGTTCTCCTTTTCTGTCTTGTCTGTCACTCCCATCAGACAAGGTTTTTCTATTAAGAACACCATTTGGAAAATTATTTAATTATCACATTTTTGTGTAGCTGAAGGAAAATGGCCCACGGAAAACTTTTTGGGAAATAAATTCTTTGAAAATATGTCATAGTTATTTTTACATCTAGTTGGAGGTAGAGCTATTTTGAGCTGTGGGGCTAGATTCCTATACGACTTTTTCGCCTATTTTTAAATGAAGCTGGTCCTTACAATTATTTTATTTAGATCCACAATTTATTTAGTCTATCCAAATTACATCATATTCAAACCCAGTTTCCATTAGAAATATGCGAAAAAATCATATAACACCACACCTAGGGGGCCTCAGTGGATCAGTGGATAGAGCAGTGGCTCTATGACTGTGAGGTCTTGGGTTCGAGACTAGGCAGCTGCAGATTTTTCAGCTGCTGTAATAGTCTCAAATTCGTCCAGTGAATGAATGGAAAAGTATTGCTAATACATTGACAATGAACCGCCTAAAAAGAGAGGTTGGTATAGGAAATAAGTTTCGACATGCAGAGTTCAGTCGAATACAAATACTCATTCACTGCCCAGATCCACAAACCAAGGTTGGTTTACCGTGATGTAAAGCGGTACTGTGTGTATCAGAACGCACACAGAGCACTGTGATATGGAGCAGGTTACTCGCCTTGGGGGTTAAGATAGAACAGGAGAATGGGGAGTGCATAATGGGCCCAAATAAGTGGCCTGGGTGCAGCGGTTCCGCAAGGAATATAACCGACCCATAGACAAATCTTAATCTTAATCTTAACACCATACCTTCCCCTACAAGAAATCCATAATAAATTGAATGAAGAGGTAGTAAATTTCCCCATGGTGCCTCAAAAATATCATATCGAAAAGTGCATTTTCCTGCGAAATAGAGAATATTTCGGCAAAGTTTTGGAACGGTAAATTTACTATAGGACTATTGATACAAAATCTTTCATCTATCACGTCTTCTGGGAGCTTGTGAAAAATAAAATATCCGTTTTGTCAGAATTGCCCCACGTTTCCCTACATTTTCTTCAAAATAATGTGTGGGAAGGATAAATAGAAGAATCCCCATGGCTGCGCTGAACTGCCTATTGATACACGATGGATCCCCCTATGTCTCTTTCTTTATATGAAACCTTAACGCATGAAAAAACTTCTTGGAAGGAGGTTCCCTCCATCCTGGATATAAAATCGAAAATCGTCTCTAAGGAAAGGACCAAATTTTACGGCTTCTTCCCCAAAATTTATCGTTCACAATTTTCTCCTGTTCTTTTTTTCTTTCAACTGTATGTTCTTTTTTTATTCATCTCAGAGCTGGAGGCCTCAACGGCTACAAGAAATCTTATATTAGCTCAATTCATTCGCCTACAGGGGTAAATTGTTTACTGCTAATGAAGTTTTGAAATGGAAAAACTGAACTCATAACTTGTTATTTCTCGATAAGTTTGATGAGTTTGGTTCCATTTGTAGAACGCAAAAACATATTTGGGTCAAAATAGTGATTCGACTGCCTCCGACATCATCTTCGACTACCATCTCTCTTCAATATTATCTCTAAGAGGTTTTATTTGCATTTCCAAATCCGCCGTTATTTGGAGATAGAAGCGGGTTCATTCATCCCTCATTAGTTGATCATGGGTTCTTTCGATAGGAATTCCTATGAAGTCTTTAAATTTTTGTATTTGGGAGAACATGAGATGGAGAACGAGATAACCCAAGAGGACTCTGCGAGAAATGCATTCAATCAGTCAATGTAGGACTGGAGAAGCTTTTGTGCTCCTGACACTTTAATCCTCCATGCTCCCATCATCGTTACACAAAATGTACCAAGAAACGATAGTGATTTGTCCTTCTCTGCCTGATTCTCTTCTTTGCCATTTGCAGCATTTTCACAAAATCACTCCTTTTGTACCCTCATTCCATCAGTAAATGCAATTTTTCACATTGCATTCCCCAATACGGATGTTCCCGAGAAAAGTGGACCTTGACAAATGATTCTAGGATGTCTCTTGATTTTCTACATCTTCAACAATGTTCCAATATATTGTGATTTATTTGCTTATGTTGCCACGGACATTTTCCACTCGCCAGAGGAAATGCACCCATTTTCCACCCCATTATGATGAAGCTCTCATGTTTGAGATACCATCACATGCATTTCTCTGAGAGTTTATGTCCCAGAACAAATCACCAAAACTCTCATTCCATACTCTCATCTTCTTTTCAAAAGGCTCGAAAATTGAGCTTCACCTTTAACATCCTATTTGCATTCATTTCATTCTAATTAGGAATCATCACTTTGCTGGTAAATTCACCCCAAAGCCCTTTTGCTACCTGCAACCCTTCTCAATTTCAGTCCAGAAGACATGATTCCTTGGGAAATTGCAATTTGCACTTAAGATGTTCTCTCTGGAGCCGCAAGGTGAGATGAAATTGAGAATAGATGGAAAGTGGCTAAATGTGATGACTTTCCACTCTGCATCCCACCAACATTCTCATCTGCCAGCAATAGCTTTTTCTCCAAGCTCAATTATCTTGAAATAACGCTGAAATTCCACAGTTCGCCCTTGATGTTTCTAAGAAGAACTAAGCACAACATAGTTTACTAATTATCCCATGTCTGAGGTAGAATTACTGAACTATAAGTTAAAATAGATTTCTGATTTCTAAGAATTATTCTATTGTTTCACTCATATAAATATAGATTATGGTTTATTTTACAAATTTTATGTCTATCGGTTTACACAAATTGGATTAAAATTAATTGGTAATAAGAAAAGCTATTATCAATACTACGCAATAATTAAAGCATAGAATTCAGCAAAATATCTGGTTTTTTTAACTCTTAATACGATATTTTTCTATTTCATTTCTTAAAATCGGGGCCAAATTAATAGGTACAGTTAATAGTGTAAAAATAGTCAAAAGATAATCCGTAAAATAGGTTAAATGCATAAATAAGGTGCATAAAGGGTTTAAACATTAAGATACGCTTCAGTCGAAAAAGATTAACTGCTCTATCTGGGCCAGGGCCAGGGCCAGGGAGTCCAAGCAAGTAGTGCTTTTTTTAATAAAATTCATTATATTGTTAATTAATGCTAGTACTTAATAGTGTTTCCATATTATTTCTTCAGATTTATATTGAATTTTCCCAGGTAGATTATTTTTTTCGTGTAAAAGAATAACATTTTGTCAATGATACACCAGTGAAGTCATGTTTCTTATATCGGACACTTATTATGTGTTTTTCAAAAAATTAAAAAAAATAGTTTTAACAAATTTTAGTGATAGAAGAATGTCAATGAAACAACTAACATGGTGCTGTGGAAAAAGCTTTGGGAGAGTTCTTAAAGGGCAAGAAACTTAGAGGGTCCGAAATTACAAACAATGCATTGTCCTATTGCTTTATTCTTTTTACCGTATTTAAAATTATTGTAAATAAAATAAAGTGAATAAACCACTTCTACAAATTTCAAAACGGAACTTTTGAAAAGAAAGTAACAAAGAATTTCAATTGAAGGGGAAATGGGGTAGTATCATAAAGCTAAAGTTTTTTCAAAACTTATTTGTTAAACAAATATAAACCATATTTTTAAATTAATTATAACTCGTTACCTTCTCTTGAGTATATAATAATAATAATAATAATGCTGGCACAATATTCCAGAAAGGAACAAGGCCTTCCTGCAAGGGGATAGACATGCGTTATTATTTTTCCTTGTACGGAATGAGATTTTCAGTCCCATGTGAGTGGAATCAAGCGCAGTGAAGCTCACTGGATGCAATTCGAACACCTTTAACGCCAGAAAAATTCCTGATGACGTAAAGGAATTCGAACCCTGGACACTTGCATCATAGATCATAGACCAAGTGCTCTACCACATGACCCATTGAGTGCCCCTGTTGAGTATATGCTATCAATAAATACGCAGAACAAGTCCTAGAAAGTCATATATTGTCTCAAAAATATGTACTTGTGAAACTACCGTACCCTTCCCTATAAAAATTACGACACTTCAAAGACAGAACATTGGTGCTTCAATGCTGCCTATTCGGAGTTTTGATACTGCACCCCTAATAGGTTTTAGATCTGTTTATCCTTTTTCTGTGAAATTGCTTAAATGTTGACGCCTAAACTACTCCAGACTACTCTACATTCCAGTTAATGAACAAGTAGTATCCTAAAGTATCGAACCTAAAGTATTAGGTGAGATTCTTAACAATCTCACCTACTATAATCCTAACAAAATTTCATGTCGTCCGATCGCGCTCAAACTTGGCCAAAATGTGTTTCGCCACTTCCTGATCACGAATATATGGGGGGCTAAGTTACGTTCCCGGCCGGCCGGCCGGCCGGCCGTCCGGCCGCTCTTTGGAGCTTAATAGCTCCTAAACTAAAAAAGATATCGACTTGCGGTTTTCGGCAAAGGTTAAACATCGTATGAAAATTGCAACTTGGTGCATTGACCCCCCACCCCCCACCCCTCCTTCCGCCATTTTGAAGACCCCTTTTTATTTGCTTTCTCAATAGCTCCGCCCCTATGACATCGAGCGGGCTCAAATTTTAGTATGTTATAGCTGGGCCTTAGAGCTTTCCATCAGTACCAAACTTAAGGTCCCCCGACCCCCCTGACCCGAGCTATAAGGGTCCAAAAAAATTTTCTTAAAATGGCCATAACTCCGGTTCTAATTGTCAGAATTTAAAAAGTGAGGGCTTTTTGGAAAGCTCTCGTGAAATTCCACTTCCCCTTCTAACATCGCAAGTTCATAAAACCACCGCTAGGGGCGCTTTTTTTAAGAAGAAAATTTTTAAATCTTAAAAGTTAAATAACTCAAAAATTCCTTATGCAATCAGGCTGAAATTTTAGTATGTTGTAGCCGTTGATTATACCTATCAAACAAAAAAAACCTAAAGTCGATCTATAACCCCTGACCCGAGCTATAAGGGGTCAAAGTTCGAACATTGACCGGCCTTTATCTCCGGTTCTAATTAACATAGCGACATAAATTTTACCTTTTTGGTTTCGTCTCGATGAGCACTTTCAGATGGAAGTTCAAAAAGTCACCACAGGTGGCGCTGTGATAGCGTCAAAATTCATCGAAATTCAAAGTCACTTTTCTCAAAAACGGCATTGTGCAAGTTAATGAAATTTTAGTATGTTGTAGTCCAGTCTAGGACGTTTCCAAAATGGTGCAAAAGTGCGCTGTGATTTCAATAGAACCGGAGATATGAGGGGTCAAAGTTCACGAAATTCAAAAAATCATATCTCCGGTTCTATGTGACCGATTTTGATGAATGAGGGCTTAAACAAAAGATCTCACCAAATGCTACAACTTTCTAGAATATTTGAACTTCGTGGGACCAACACCAGGGGCGCCACAGTCGAAAAACCAATTTCAATATCACATAACCTCAATTATCTCGACTGTCGCTGAACCGATTTTGATGATTACTTCGACATAATTGTAGAGCACATTTGTCTCTACATTTCGTCCATACATCATTTTCCACTCAGACTACGCTATCACTCCGATTTTGCCGTTTAAGTGTGAAAAAATTGATTTTTCCCATAATAACGCTTTGAAATCACTCAGATGCCAATTTGACTGCCTCTACTCCACCAAGACACTTAAAATAGGGTTTTAAATGGAAAGTCCCACAAAATACAACAATTCTTTGATATAGTTGAAGTTCAACAAATGACTACTTGGGGCACTCTGATGGATGAAAAAACGAGTTAAGAAACAAAAAAACCTCGCTTATCTTGGCTTCTGAGTAATCGATGAGATCATGTTCTATGAGAAAATTATAGAGAACATTCTGGTCTACATTTCACCCATATATCACTTTTCTGTCAGTTCTTCCAAATCCTTGATATTTTGGTTTAAATACAAAATTTGTATAATTTCACGAATTTTATTCAAGATAACTGAATGGCGTCTCCCAACTTCAGCTCTAAATCGAATTTGCATGCATTCCGAGTTAGCTCACGTTAAGAATCTCACCACCATAAGCCGGTTAGGATTATCTGTCCCTTTTCTGGATAATATTTATAAATTCAGTACTAATATAACTTTTAAAGCTATTAGCCCTTTAAAAATTTTTTTTTTCTAATCTAAATTATTTTTCTTCATGACCGAATTTTGTACAAAATAAACTTTTTAGTCACAGATGTTTCCTTTCCTATAAAAGCATATCGAAATTTCCAGTATATTTTGCGGGTGAGAGCATCGGATATTTGTTTTTATAAATTTTATATAAGGAAAAAAATTAATGGAGTGACACGAACTCTAAAAAGTGCAACCACTTCCTGTGTACATTTTTTCTTCCGTCCCACATTTTACTGCTTGTACTATACAAAGAAAGCTGTATATAAACACTCGTTTTTTACTCCTAACCACTTTTCTCAATACTAAGGAAATTTTTGTTATTTTTTGAAAGTCTTAACTAAGCGTTGGCAATTTGTTTCAATAGGGACATAAATTTCTCTATAGTGTGTAAAGACAATTAGTCTTCACGCTGTTTGTCTGTCTGTCGGGCGGATCCACCCAGTCATCACGAGCTCTGGACTCTGGAGGCCAAACGGTTAGATATAGTGACCTGCAAGAAACCCCTCATAATTGGACTCGAGAACCATTAACATGCCTCTTATTTCCTCCCCCTTCTCCCCTTACCATCCAAAACAATATGTTTTGAGTTTTATCGAAAACAGTTAGTGATTTTTTAATACATATACGAGAAAATACCGTTGAATCATTCGTAACATATTTTTTCAAGGCCAAAGGTTAAAATACCTCTAAAGAGCATATTTCTCAACCGAATCGTTTCATATTTGGGCCGTTGGAAAGGTCTTGGAATCTTCGATAAAACCAATCCGGTTCCAATCGGTTATGAAATGATATACCGGTTGCGGTCCGATTTTTTGTACGAAAATCAATTGCATTACTTTTAAGAAATTTTTGGCGGTTTTTTGGCTGATTTATAAATAATTTAAAATTGTTTGTAAATCTGTATACGATAAATGATAAATGATGTGAAAGTTCTTAAGAGGGATGGCATGTAAGCCATAGGTTCGAGCATTGCATTTATCATTTAAATTTCAACTTAATTTCGATGATTTGAATTGAAATTGAATAATTTTATCGTACCGTTGGAAGATATACCTATCTATGGATAAAATTCATAGTTGATTCTTGAAGAGAGGGAAATAAAATAGTGTCTTATTTTAAAGACTTAAAGTTATTTTGGGATCATCAGAGTCTCACTCGAGAATTACAATTTGCCAATACAGTTTTGAAAAAAAATATCTTTTATGTGTCTATTGTAGGTAAACCATGAGGGATGCTTTTGCAATCAAAATTAAAACAATTTTTGTTCGTTTTACATTTTTCCACCACTGAAAAGGTGCTTTCAGTCAAAGGATATACTAATTATTCTCGGAAAATAATTTGATTCAAAGCACTTTTATCTGATAAATCTCAGAATATTCCTGGAAGGAATAGTCTGTCTATCTCTCAATCTTTCACACGCATCTATTTATGTTTCCAACCTATTCTCGAATATAGTGACTATGGCTGTAGGGTTCGATTTCCTATAATCGTAAATTTTACCCCTGAATAGCAGTGTCGATTGTGGAACGTGCAAAAGATGCCTCAAGAGGTGGTTCATGGGAGACACACTGAATTGTTTTATGTGATTGAATGGGATGAAAAATGGTCCTTGTGGGAGTGAGAGAATCACTCAAAATGGGACAAGCGTGTGTGTGTTAAAAAAGATGTTGATGACATTCCCCTTGAGCTATGACCAATTTGAGTTGAGTGTGTGGCAGAAATTTTCCTCACGTTCCTGCTGAAAAAAAATGAGTTTTCCTTATGGACAGCACGGATGGCACATTCAGCAATCTCTGGGTGAGAATTCACTCATGGCAGGTGTAAGGTATCCAGCCGAGACTGCAATAAATGCACCGAGGATGTGGAATTAATTAAATTTAATTATATTCTGGGCCACTATTATTGGGGCTTAGTTGGGTGTCACCCTCCCCAAAGTGGCGACGATGATGCACCAGGTGCTTCTCGGAGACCGCCTCATCTTCCACCATGAAAATTAACCCCAAGAAGGATTATTATTCTCTTATTAAATATGATTTATTTCCCATATAACCCACTTGGGCTCAATAGATTTCACTGAAATGGGTAGATTGCACGGCAGTTTCAGACAGAATTAATTTCATTCTTGAATTTAAAAAAAAACAGCAACGAAAATTAAATATTTATTTTGAAACGAAACTAGGCATTACCGTGATGTACTTCAGCTCTACAAACCAATTCTTAAGCAAAATTACATTATGATAAAACTTAATTCAATTAAATAATAGAAGAAAAAAGCCGAATTTCAAAGATGCCGCAATTCAAAATTACTCCACATACCCCTACATCGCTTCCAAATTAATAACATTTAAGTAAACGCTTAATTTTTCATTGAAACTACATAACGGTGCGATTACGGAAGTAGACAGAAAATCCAGTTTTTGGTCATAATATATCATTTCCTTAACAGACTGCTGTTAAGAAGTCCTCCCTTTAAAATATGAGTCTCTCGCTTCAAAATAGGCCACGCCCTCGTAATATTTTAGTGCTCGAACTCATAGAGAGAGCAATGATCGTCTTTTTTTTTCAACTTGTCACCGTTCTGGAGCTTAAATGGTAAAAGATATCGACTTCCAGTCTTCGATGACCCTCAATAAAAAAAACGATATCTCTAGACGTTTTTCCCCTCCCCACCGCTCCTCCTCTATCCCCTGCAAAACCATGTTTTTTTGGTTTTTCTCGAAAACGACTCCTACGATTTCTTTTGTTTTTGGATATGTTTTGGAGGTGGTCTAGGCGAACATTTCGTCCAAACGAACTTATGACTGGAAAATTAGCCATTTTGAATTACTCAAGGCCACACGTCAACCACTTTGGAGGGCCGATTTATCAACCGATTTGGTTAAATTTGGATTTATTGGAAAAGTATTGTAATTTCGAATCCGCGGCTGCATAGGCCTTCATCGATAATGAACCGGTTAAGTACCGATTTTTGAATAATGTTACATCCCATATAATTAACGTTCCCTGAAAATCATGTTTTTTCTGTTTTTCTCAAAATTTACACAATCATTTTAAATGATTTTCAGATATGTTTAGAGGTAGTTAAGGTGAACATTTAGCCCAAACACATAGCTATGATCGGAAAATTCGCCATTTTGAATTAATCAAGGCCAAAGGTCAACCATTTTGGAGGGCCTATTTATCAACCGATTTGTTTAAATTTCGATTTTTAAACTCGAAGTTTCGAACCCTGCTACATCAAAAAACACCATACCCTACAAAGCAACAAAAGATCATTCGAAAAACTAATTCGCGATGAGCTCTATCTCGTGTTAGACAAAAAGTCACGATAAGCCTAAAATCCCTCTGCTGTGGCTTACCCATAAAGTTTATACCATAACGGTATGTCCCACACGAGCACAGCGTGCACCTCGAAGCGGGACATTCGCTCATTGCACGGCCAGTCACTCAGTACGTGACGATCGCCAAGGTAGTGCAGTGGTGTCTGAGGGGGGTCCCGGTCAAAATCCTGAAAGCCAAAATCCCGAACGCCAAAATCTCGAAAGCCAAAATCCCGAATTTTTAAAAGTGTCATAGCTACTCCCACGATTGCACCTGCGCTTGCTGGAGGCAAAGGGAAATCTTCTGTGTCTTGGGAAATTATTCTATACATTTTCCTCCATATAATTTCATCCCTTTCAGGATTTTGAACATTCGGGATTTTGGCAACCACCGGTCTGAGGGTCGTCCTCAGTTGTTCGTGAACTTAAGCCTCGATCTCTCTGATTTCGCTTAACACTCGTCAGTTCAATTATTCTGCAAAGCTGGGACGCTTTGCCATCTCTTTTTTCTCTCTACAGAATTTCTGAGACGTTAACATTTTTCTTTCGGCACTTACAATTTTGAACAATAAAATCAATTATATTATTGTGGGAATAAACCTACGCGACGTGAAATGTAGTCAACAGTAGGGAATTCCGGAAGTCATCGGGAAATTATCAATCACTCAGGGAAACACATCAACTATCTCTAGAGCTCTAATAGCTATCTCTAATAGCTTAGTTGGTAGAGTACTCATCTAGTTAACGAAAGGTCTCTAGGTCGATCCTGGGTGATTTTTTCCTATCACGACTCCGGAGAAAGCTGGATGATTTGAGTGTTACTTGCTCTGATGGACAGTTCTCTATACTCAAATAAAATTGACTTGAACTAAAGTTAAAACAACCGAAATATGAAGTATACCTTGAGGATCTTAAAGATTTATTTGCGGTCCGCTTTTGCATATTGTACATGACATGACGTTTCAACGTTTTCCTTAAAACCATCTCTTTTGACGATAAACTTCTGTTAACAACAAAAATTTCATATAAAATTTACAGAAAAATGTAAAAAAAAATATATGAATGTTTTTGACATCAATGATCCATTTATGTGCTTTTAGTTCCATAGTCGCATTTTCCCAAGCTATCACACCTCACAGAACAGATGGAAATGGTTCTGGTAGCATAAATGATTCTCTCTCTTAAGCGCCAAAGATTTCCTCGCCAATTTTCCACAGCCATAATGGAATTTTCATGTAAATTTTGGAAACGTGTTTTCGTTTCTCAATAATCGTTTAATTTTCACTCTGGTTTTTTTTTTGGGTGAAAATATCCCAAGATTATGTTCAAAGGCGTTCCATTTCCATACTTTTCGATACTTCTGCTCTAGGGATGGATAACTTTCATAAATTATTCACAGTGCAAATTTTCAATGCAAAAGGATATGGAGTAAAGGCAAGGAAAATAATGATTGATTGAGAAAACATATTGCCCATTGCCTGTCTTCGAGTGAATTTAATTTAATAAAAAAAAGTTTCTTGTGAAATATCAATAAACTTTTCAATTGACTTCGACTGCATGATCTCCCATTTAATATGTCACTTCAATCTCTCAACGTTTCCATATCGCAACAAATATTCCGTGGAAGTTTGCGTCTTCGACTTTCTTCCACTGGGCACATTATTCAGTCCCAGTCTGAGTGGCGTGGAAACTTTCAGACACTTTTACCGGGCAGCTTTTCGCATGGCAGCTCCCTGGCGGTGTGAGTTCACATGGGGATCATTTTGTAAGATGGGAGAGGACTTCATCTTATGCCAAGTGTCTGCTTTTTGCCTCCACCCATCAAAACCTCAACATCGGGGTTGTTTATTTTTCAAGGCACTCCAGAGGAACAAGCAAAATGGTATATAAAAAGTTTTGGGTGTTTTATTTATTTATTTGACTGTCGAGAAAAAGATACGCATTTATTCTTTTTTTTTTACCTCAATTATTTATAAAAGTGTAATGGAGAAGCTCTGCTTTTCACAACACTTCTTCCCCAAAGCTTTTTCCATCTCGTCCCTTGTTTTTCCATCTCCCAATTGTAAGACACTTTTGCAGGAGATGAGAATATTTACACCTTGACTGAGCTTTCCCTGAAGAGCTTCTTCAGTGGTTTCCAGCCACAAGGCTTCTCTAAGTAGCTCCTGAAATAAGTGATTTCTTTAAAATTTTTATTCATTTGCACACCATTTCCTTGATTGCAGTGGAGTGTTGTTTTTTAAATAAAAAATAGTTTAAAGTCGAGTAATGGAATTAATAAAAACGGTATTTGCATATACTGCGAACATTATCTTCTTCCGAAAGAGCACCACTCAAAAAAACTGACAGAATACAGTTCTTCTTGAGACAAAATACTATGATTTTTTAGATTTTGAAATTGTAACAAACTAAATTTTAATTTTTTTATAAATTTTCTCTACAGAAATATTGCATTTTAAATACATCTATCTTTTATAGATTGAATACATCATTTAAAAAGCTTCAAAAACTCTCTAGAATTTGGATAATGGCTCTTTAATAACTGCTAAATTAAATTACGTGCCATAAAATAAGTCGGAGTTTAGTACCGCTAAATTTCAAAACTTTTGAATTTGACATTATTCTCCATATAAATACTGCATAAATTTCCTTTACCATTACTGCCAAAGTTCACAGGCTAAGTATTCTCGAGGTTCAGATTGAGTCTATTTAGGTTCTTAGGCATAAGCTCTAATTTCTTATCACTCAAGCTTTTTTAGAAAATTTTCACTTAGGATTGGATTATTAGACCTATTATGTTCTGAAAAATCAATAAAATTGGTTGCAATTAGGGATTTTAAACCTTCGAGAACTAGGATAAACCTTTAATCTGAAAACCACTGAATCAGAACGTTTGAAAATAATTGAGTTGTGCTCGGAAATAAATTGTCCGATGAATTGTTCAAATGTTTAGAATGCAATTTTATTAATATAAGTACTCTCCAATTGATTTTTTAAGTAATATTATGCTTATTTTTTTCCTATTTATTAAAAAAGACTTAAAAAATTATGTTAGATAATCATTTGCAAAAATTAAATTATTTGCTAGACAAATGAAGAATTATTTTGTGTTCCGAATTTTCATTTTTTTTAACATTTATGTAATAGAAGGGGGTTTTAAGATTATATTTATTAAAAACCGCTGTTATTCGGCTGTAAGCGATACAAAAATGACACAACAAAAAAACTATGATACTCTTGATTATTTTAAAATGATATAGATTCATCATTTTTGGCCTTCTATTAACTTTTTCCAAAAATTTAATACGAAATCAATTTTTAGGATAGGGAAAACTACCCAGGCTTCGTATGATCCCAAGTTTCGTAATGACTAAATCGCACCCGTATTTTAAAAACTAGGGAAAGGTGAACGGTTTTTAAAATATATTACGGAGTCATAAATATTAAGAAACATAGGAAAAATTTAGTTATTATACGAAGCTTGGGATCACAATCAAATTATTATTTCGAGCATATCACAAACAGAAGGACTTCCTATTTTTTAAATGTTTTTTTTTAATATATTGTATCCCTTTACAAATTCATTAAGGATATCATTTATATGGAAGTCTGGGGATGTAAAACGTCCGGATTTTTCGAGATATTCGAATTCATGATTTAGATGTTATTAACTCGAAAGGTCTTATTCATAACTAGCTTGAATTGAATTATAAATTACTTGAAAGATCGTCAAAAATTGCTCAGGACTAACAGAATTGAATCTTGGATAAAATTTTGTTATGACTTCATAGCCCGGTCATTAGGGTTTATAATTGATTGTAATCTGTTTAGATTTAAGATAATCCGAGAACATTTCCTTTTCCTAGAGTTATTTTAATCTTTGTATTTGAAGACGAGATTTTCGTATATGGACGAAATATCCATCAGGTAACATTTAAAACATATTCAAAAATTAAAACAAGTTCTGGACGCGTTTCCGAGTAATCATAAAAAAAGATATCGTAGGGTTATGGCAGGGATGGGGATAGAATGAAGGTCATGTTAATGGTTTCTTAAGAGACCAAGGCGTGATCTGTAATCGTTTCAGTCCTAGGTCTAGGAACACCTGACGAATCAGACTGGATGAACAAGTATAGCATAACATCACTTCTCAGAAATCAATTGATACTCCAAGTTAATACGTAGAAAAAACTGATATACGGGTTTAGAAATTTTGGGAATTCAAAAAATCGAGGCATTATCAATTATAACTGCTCTTTGTGTAGAATTTGAGTAGATAAAAAATATAAAATGTGTTCATCAGTTATTTCCTAAAAATAAAAAAAATGAAGTATTTTTTCTGTCATTTCATAATCTTCCGACTGAAATTTGAGAATCTTGCGGATTTACCTTATTCTATCACTCTTCTGTGTTTGCTGAAACAGAGTAAGAGACGATGAGATGAGAAAAGGATTAAGTGAAAGAGTATTACATGTATGATTTACTGTTTCTTCTCCGGTCTTATTGCCTCGAGATACCTTCAACTTGAATCTTCTCGCTTCCTTTTCGTGGCAGAATGGGGATTCACAAGCTTCCAAACCTCTCTTTTTTCCCGAGGTGTATCAAATGAAATTGCAATGAATCCGTAAATTGAAATCACTTTAACGTTTAACGTGCTATTGCCGTATCTATTCTCTTTTATTTTCCTGCTGCTATTTATTTTTATCTGCTCAATTGGAAAATATTTATTGCATTTTGATTGAATTGCCAAGTGTACGATGGAGATTTCTTGCACTAAATCCAATCGTTGTAGTGAATCGTCTCACATTCTATGGGAAAACGGAAAATTAATTTCCTATCTAGCACATGGAATATTGGTAGCTACATAACTCCCAGAATGAATTACGTTTTGCCTGATATATAATATTTCTAAATAGATTTTGGGACAGAGGATTCACGTGATTTTTTTTGTACTTTTTTCCAGGGATTATTTTAGAGAAATACATTTAATTTAACTGAAAATAATTTCTGCCACTCAATACATACATAATATTATGTAAACAGGAAATTTATAAAAAAAAAACCCGCAGGAAAAATTGATGGTTCTGCTTCATTTAATAGACAATATATCACGCAATATCCATACTCACTCGAGGCATATTTATATTTTATGGCACTTTTTGCTGCCGATATGTTGCTGCAGTGTCACAAAAAAGGTCAATATGATATACTACGGATACTAAAATAAATTTTTAGGCCGCACTCTTAAAGTGAAACGTTCTCATGAGGCAAAAAAGCGTTTTCAATTTGTTTTCACTTTGTCTTGTATGATATTTTTGCACCACTTGTCGCAATTTCCATATGAAATGCTTTCCCATCCATTTGCTTATGAGTCTAAAAGGAATTAGGGGAGACTGGGGCAACACTTGTCAAAACGCATATTTAATTTCTTCACAATCTCTGAGAAAACTTAAACGTTTTATAATGAGCATATTCTTAGGAAATTTACTGCTCTACAACATTGCAGAAGGCTATTTTCCTCTATCTCGAAAGAAATGTGATTTTCGAATCATTTTCTAAAAGTCGATTTTCTGTAGAATCTCAAAATTGCTGGGCAAATTTTGTCAGTCTTCGGATAATTTGTGACGTTTTACTCTCGCAAAAGTTAAAAATATCAAATAGACATATTTTTATAGGAAATTTATTCCTTTACAACTTTATCGAAGATAATTTTTCTCTATCTTAACGAGAAATGTGCTTAAATTGAGCTAATCAGTATTGATATTTTCTGTAAGCCAAATATTCCAAAAATAGGGCTCAAAATTTTATTATTTTTTTATTTTACATAATACTTCCTCGAATCCCTTGAAACCTTGCAAATTTAAGAAGGTTCATGAAGGATATCTATAATAAAAATTTCAAGCCTCAGTCTCTTTTATTTTAGAAAATAGTGAATATTGAAATTTTCGTTTTGACGAATTTTTCCCCAGTCTCCCCTACATGATTTTCTGCTATCATCTTACCTGTACACTCTTCCGCAAACAAATTCTTCAGGAAAGAGAAAATAGAAGTTGCAGATGGCAGAAATTTCAATGTGTTGCATATTTAGGATTGGAATGCATTTACTTTCCCAACATTTCATTAATGTGAAAAAGCTATTGCACTAAGGAGGTATAACGTCTACTGAAAATATGAATATAGGAGAGCCAGGCTGCATTAGGCAAGAATTGATGTTTTTTTTTTTGAAAAATATGATCACTTTTATAAGGAGGTCAAGGAAATGAACTCCCTCCGGATGCGTCGCAGGGGGTGTAATCCTTTCAGGACAGGAAAACACAAAATTCTTTGCCAAAGCTTTCGATGCTTCAACGAGTCTTACTCAGTGTTCAAATCTGAAAACTTTTCTACACTGTACACTACTCCAAATGGGGAATTCGTCGCGGGTACTCCTTCTTGGGCTGAGAAATGTCCTCTAGGATAGTTTCTGAAACATATTTAAGACTGAGGGAAGTCTTTAGTTTAGAAATGTATGAAAATGTTGTTTCTGAAGGAAAAGGAAAGTCCTGGGTTTCTTTCCAGTCTTACTTAGATATGCCTTAGGGTCTAGAACACAGCTTAGCTTTGAAGGACAACCTGAATATCGATTTTATTATGATAAAGTGGTAAGTGTGGAAGTGATTTTTTTAGAATAAAAAACAAATAAATTGAAATCCAAATTAAAGAATAATCCATTGCGTCTCGAACTTGTAGGCTTTCCCGTACTTAATGAAAATAGTTTCCATGATCTTTATACAAATAGGGGGAACTGGGGCAGTAGTAAACTGGGGTAGTTGTAACCACTGTGATTTTTTCATTAATTTTAAGACTCCAGAGGATAAAACCCATAAGCATTCATAGATACCATGGGGATGTATGTCCACAGATGAATTGGTCAATAAAATCCTAATACTTTAAAAATAAAAATCATTTTTCCCGAAAATGTTGATATTTCGATTATTTTGGTCATTTGGATTTCCACCTGGAAATTAAAAACTGTGTAAAATAATCGAAATGTATCAATACCAGTTCTTTCCTACATCTTTTAGGATTATATTTATGCATTTACTAGAGAAATTGAGATTCTCATTATTTTAAAAGAATTAATAATTGGTTAGAAAACAGCATTTGGGGTAGATGTAAACAGGCAATTTCAATTTCACAAAATGAGTAGGTAAAAGAGCGGGAAATTGACCTTCATGCGAAATATCTATAATTCATAGATTACGAAAAAAATTGGTGGCACTGTGTTCAATAAAAAATCACATGATGTCAAAATATGGGGAAAATCCATTGAAAAATGTCTTTGATATGCATGCTTTTAGTTTTTTTGCTATTTTAATTATTCTTTGTAAAACGTGTCGTGATTTTTTTGAAAAATATACAGTTTTTATATATCTCTTAAGTAATTAAAATAATCGAAAGTGGCGCAAAGTTAATTTCAAGGGTGGAAAAAAAGGGTGTTTACATCCTCCCCAGAAAGTGTTTACTTCTACCCCAGGTATTTTGTGAAAAGAGAAAAATGCACAGTGACACAAATTTTATTTTTATGGAAAACTCAATTGTTTTCCAGCATCCGCATTACCTTTGATGTATTGTCTATGCCCAAGGGTAAAACATGAGCTAAGAAATATTTTCCAAAAAATCACGGTGTCCTTGGAAAATCACCTCAAATTCGCATCTATCGAAAATGGTTACATGTGCCCCAGTCTCCCCTAAATTAATTAAAGGGTTACGTGATTTATTATTTAAAAACAACAACAAATTTTCTTAATATTTATTTTCAATTCCTATAAAAAAATTATTCGATCTCTTAACATTTTAAATAAAAATTACAGTAAATAGATTATAAATGTTATAGTTTTATGTTCAGAACTTGAATTAAAATAAAAATTTATTATATTTTGAAAAAAGGAATTGGAAAGCGTCCCATGCTTTGCAAAGTTCTGGAACTCCTGACTTAAATGCTGTACCTCAAAAGTACCTTCGCATCATTTACCGTTTACCGGCTCTCACCAATTTGAAACGATTAGTAAATCACTCAAAACATCCCACAAAATAGTTCGATTGATTTTCGGACAAAAATTACTTATCGGTTCATAATCGCTTCATTACGGGTTCACAACCGATTTGAACCGATTTAAAATCACTCAAAACATTTCCCAAAATATTTTAGGAGTAACAATTAATTTCGAATAAAAATTAGTTATCGGTTATGAACCGATACCGATTGAAATTGACTCAGGGTTGTCAGGGATTCCAAGATATATCCAACGAGCCCAAACATTATGCCATTCGGTTGAGAAATACGCTCTCTAAAGAGCCTCCATAACCTTTACTTTGAAGAACCGTTATTAGAAATGATTAAAGATATTTTCGTCTAAAGACGAATTATCCGCTTGCATAACATTTTAAACGTGTTCCAAATTTAAAAAAAAAATCGCACGACGCGTTTTCGATAGTCCCAAAAAACATAGGGGGAACTGGGGCAGTAGTAATCTGGGGTAGTTGTAACCACTGTGATTTTTTTCATTAATTTTAAGACTCCAGAGGATAAAACCCATAAGCATTCATAGATACCATGGGGATGTATGTCCACAGATAAATTGGTCAATAAAATCCTAATATACTTTAAAAATAAAAATCATTTTCCTGAAAATGTTGATATTTCGATTATTTTGATCATTTAGATTTCCACCTGGAAATTAAAAATTGTGTAAAATAATCGAAATGTAGCAATACCAGTTCTTTCCTACATCTTTTAGGATTATATTAATGCATTTACTAGAGAAATTGAGATTCTCATTATTTCAAAAGAATTAATAATTGGTCAGAAAACAGCATTTGGGGTAGATGTAACCAGGCAATTTCAATTTCACAAAATGAGTAGGTAAAAGAGCGGGAAATTGACCTTCATGCGAAATATCTATAATTCATAGATTACGAAAAAAAATGGTGGCACTGTGTTCAATAAAAAGTGACATGGTGTCAAAATATGGGGAAAATCCATTGAAAAATGTCTTTGATATGCATGCTTTTAGTTTTTTTGCTATTTTAATTATTCTTTGTAAAAAGTGTCGTGATTTTTTGAAAAATATACAGTCTTTATATATCTCTTAAGTAATTAAAATAATCGAGAGTGGTGCAAAGTTAATTTCAAGGGTGGGAAAAAAGGTGTTTACATCCTCCCCAGAAAGTGGTTACTTCTACCCCAGGTATTTTGTGAAAAGAGAAAAATGCACAGGGACACAAATTTTATTTTTATGGAAAACTGAATTGTTTTCCAGCATCCGCATTACCCTCGACGAATTGCCTATACCCAAGGGTAAAACATGAGCTAAGAAATATTTTCCAAAAAATCACGGTGTCCTTGGAAAATCACCTCAAATTCGCATGTATCGAAAATGGTTACATGTGCCCCAGTCTCCCCTAGTATAGATCGTGTGGCCTATTCGACACATGTCAACCCAGTCGACGGCCATAACCCACCAACCCTAATCCTTCATTCCTTTGACACGCCCATTCCCTACCATCCTCATGGGTGCTGAAAGGTTGTTTGGGGGCTCTTATTGTTATGTAACTGTCAATGAGTGAGCATCAGTCGCAGTGGACGGTTCACTCTCATGAAGTGAAAAATGGGTGGCACCTTCAGTTCTCCAATTTACCCTCAAAGTTTGTAATTTTACTTAGGTGAGCCCCTAAAAATTTAAGTTAATTAAAAAAAATTTAAAATAAAAAAAAATTAAAGTTTAAAATTTTAAGTCAATCAAGTCAAAGTTAAAAATTAGTTAAATTCTATTGCTAGCTGCGGCACGCTTAAAAATCCACCATTTTGTATTCAAAGATAAATAAAAAAATATTTTTGAATTCTTCATTTAACTCCTGAAAATTTCATATTGATCGATTCATCGCAGCAAAGTCACTCAAAATGTACAAAAATCTGGAATTTTAGGCGTTCCTTTTAATGTTATTCCTTAATTAATCATATACTCACTGAGAGAAATCCGAAAAAGTTAAAATAACATTCCGGAAATGTTAATTTTACCCTGTACTATTGATCCGAAATCGGTGTAAATAATACTCTTTTTGGGTGTATTGGGGGTTAAAGTTACCCTTTTTCATGTTAATTTTACCCTTAAAAAGTTGTAAAATTACCATTAAAAAATGTTGATATATTTTTACACCTAAAAAGTGTTGTTGTTTAGGTGTAAAAATATATCAACATTTTTTAATGGTAATTTTACAACTTTTTAAGGGTAAAATTAACATGAAAAAGGATAACTTTAACCCATAATACACCTAAAAAGCATAATATTTACACCGATTTCGGATCAATACTGCAGGGTGAAATAAACATTTCCGGAATGATATTTTAACTTTTTCCGATTTCTCTCACTCGGTATATGAAACTTGCCTCAATCAATTAAGAATTATGCTGTCCTATTTTGCGCTTTTCAAATATTTCTCCTGCAAAATTAAGTCCTAGGGGAAAGTGCTCTCCCTTCGAACGTTCATGCCTTCGAATAATATTAATTTCTTTTATTTTTTCTAAGAGATTTACACTAAATAATCACGGAATTATCAACAATTGATGATAAGCCAACTAATACTTAATAGAAATGTGTAAGTTTCTTAGGAAAACTAAAAGAAAATTCACATTATTCGAAGGCATGAACGTTCGAAGGTAGAGTACTTTCCCCTACATAGAAACATTCATAATGAGAAATATCCGATATTGTTCTATTATTAAATGTACGTGGAATAAATTTTGTTTATTTTTGAATTCTAAAAATTAATCTTTTTTTAAATTATAAAATTCTGCGTCTTTAATTTTAATTTCAGTCTAAAGCCAACCTTACTTATAATATCGACAAATTCTGAATTCTTCTACCACAGCTCTTTAGGCAAAATTGTCTGTTGAGAAAAAACTTTCTTCTTTTATCTCAAAGAAGTAGGTCAGTGCAATTAAGCTGTGAGTTGAATATTTATACGTCCAATGTAGTTAATAAGAAAAAGAACATCACGGTAATTTACTTTTGATCTTGTTCAATCTCCCAAAGGTATGATGTTGAATATAAATGTGGTTTCAATTGAAATTCTGTATATTTGTTAATTAAAAGAATCGAAGGGATGTTGTTTGTGGCTTCTTCTAGAGGATGATGACAAAATTATTGGTATGTCCAAGTCGTGCTGTAAGGATTTCTTTTTTCTTGTGGTGAGCTTCTCTAGGAAAGCTCATGTCAGAGCTCACTTGCCAAAAACACTCACCGTAAGTGCCACCCCGAAGTTAATTTATGTCCCACCGGGTGAAATATACATTAGAGACGGCATTTTGTGCTCCAGCTATAGCAAGACAAGGAGAAGAAAAGCCGCCAAGCTGTTGCTATTTTGTCCTCTGACAATTTTACGAGATTTCCCATACCATCGGGACACATTACAAGCCCATGCCATAGTGAATGGGACAATTTACCATGTTGGTGGGGCTATAGGGAAAAATTATGAGATTCACACTCTACAGCGGAATGGGGAACATTTACATAAGACTGCATCGTGTCCCATTCTCTTATGGACAGAACCATAGAGTTTTTGCACACCTTCTTTCTCCAGCTCGACTTCCTGAGTATCCTGGTGGGCGAGAAAAGGGCATAAATATGGTGCAGAAGGCTGAAAACAAACTGCAATTTTATTGTGTTTTTTTTTTTGTAAACCCTTATGTGAGGTTCTTTTTCTATACATGGCAACATCGAAAAAGCTTCTGAAGAATTATACTTGACAGAAAAGCCAAAAGAACTCCAAAGTGAACATTCCAGGAAAGAATTGTCGGTCGGCGAAACATTCTGGATTTATTCCTAATTTATGCTAGCCCCATATTTTCCACTTCCCCATCGAACTGGTCACGATGGAGTTGTGCATTCAGCACATGTTTAACCCAAACACCACACGTTAGAAGAATTGTAACATTTTCATTACTTTTACCAACCCCCTATTGGAGACACGTTTTTTCTTCTCTTCCCTTTTTTTTCGAGAGGCACTTGAGACGGCATGGTGCTCCACCATGGCCCAATAACCCTTAGCACTGCTCCTTGGAGCATTTTTGCATGAATTTCAATTGGATTCTTTGATTTATCGCCTCTCGTCTTCGGGCAAAGAAGTGCCTTGGATACGATAAATTTTCTCTCAATCCATAAATGATTACTTGTGCGGAAAATTCACTATTTAACAGTAGATTTTTTCCCGAAGGCTCCAACAAATGTGACATAATATTATAGCGTCTTCTAAAATATGAAATAAAATTTGATTAATCTTCTATGGTAAGTATTTCTATGAAAAAAATATTTATTTAATCCTTCCGGATTATATTTTACATAAGCTGTAACAGATTGGACACTATTTTGACAAAAAAATGTCAGTAAAAATGAAAATCGGTAATAGTATTAATAATAAATAGATAATCGATCAAAATGGATTTAACTTAAAAAAATATTTAACTGCCCAAACTCAATAGAGAGAGCATAATCCCTAGAATTATCGAAGTTATATACAGTAGAACCCCGCTATAGACCATCGCTCTATAGTCCACAATTTATCGACCGTTGATTTCAAAACGCTGATTTTAAAAGTTAGGTTATGTTTCTTAGTACACGACATGCAATGTTGTAATAATTATTTTAATATTTTTGGCAAACTTAATTGAGTTGTTATGATAATTGTGATCCATAATGAAGAGAGCGAAGAGAAGTACCACAATATGGCAAAGAAAGTGAAAGCCGTCGAGCAATTTCAATTCTAAAAGTCGTTGATAATTTTAAAAAATGACATGGACTATACTGCGACCCAAGTGTCAAATCTGGAACCAAATATGGCCTATAGCGAGGCTCTACTGTAATCCCTCGAAGTTATGTACATATTTCGACTACTCACCGCCAAAGGGGTCGTATTTTGGACTCTGTTTGTCTGTCTGTGCGTCTGTCCATCCGATCTTTGATAGAGACATGGGACCTTCGGGGGCCCCCACACAAGTTGACCCTGAGACAATTATCATGTTCTCTATTTTCGTCCCCTCCAAGGCCGTGGTTTTAGGGATTGCTGGAAAACGCGTCTTTCAATTTTTTTCATTAGCAATTTCAATACTAAAAGTCGTTGATAATTTTAAAAAATGACATGGACTATACTGCGACCCAAGTGTCAAATCTGGAACCAAATATGGCCTATAGCGAGGCTCTACTGTAATCCCTCAAAGTTATGTACAAATTTCGACTACTCACCGCCAAAGGAGTCGTATTTTGGACTCTGTTTGTCTGTTTGTGCGTCTGTGCGTCTGTCCGTCTGGTCGTTGATAGAGACTTGGGACCTTCGGGAGCCCCCACACAAGTTGACCCTGAGACAATTAACATGTTCCTTATTTTCGTCCCGACCCCTCCAAGACCGTGGTTCTACGGATTGCCGGAAAACGTGTCTTTCAATTTTTTTCATTAGTAATTAGTAGTTTTTTCATTACCTTCATCCTAATCATTCCTAATAACGGTTTTTCAAAGTAAAATATTAAAAAATCTTTTGTAGACGTAATTCTCCACCGAATAGTGGCATGTTTAGGCTCGTTGGAAAGGTCTTGGAATTTCTCATAAGTCTGAACCGGTTCAAACCGGTTATAAATCGATAATAAACTGATTCATAACCGGAAATGAACCTGTAACTAATTTTTTTGGTACTAAAATCAATTTTATCAATTTTATTTTGTACCGGAGTTTGACCGGTCTTGGTAGGTTTTTTGTGTTAAGATCTGTTTACTCTGAAAGTAAAACAATTTTTGTCGCTCTTTTCTCGAATTTAGTCGAAATGTGAAATCTTCAAGAATGTGACCCATTTAGGATTTCGGGCTCTTCAGGATTTTGATTCATTCGCAAATTTTTGCTTAAGTGTGTCAACGATAAAAATGTTTCCAAAAAAATATTTCAAAAACAAAAACTGCATAATGCTAAAAAATATATTTTTTGACGGTGGCAGCCAAAATCCCGAAAGCCAAAATCCCGAAAGCCAAAATCCCGAACGCCAAAATCCCGAAAAGTCCAAAATCCCGAAAGCCAAAATCCCGAAAGCCAAAATCCCGAATTTTTAAAATCGTGAAAGGGTTGAAATTATATGGAGGAAAATGTTTAGAATAATTTCCCAAGGCACAGAAGATTTCCCTTTGCCTTCAGCAAGCGCGAGTGCAATCGTGGGAGTAGCTATGATAATTTTAAGAATTCGGGATTTTGGCTTTCGGGATTTTGACCTATTCGGGATTTTGGCTTTCGGGATTTTGGCGTTCGGGATTTTGGCTTTCGGGATTTTGGCTTTCGGGATTTTGACCGGGACCCATTTTTTGAAACTAAGCTTCATTGTAGACTACTTACTGATTCTTTTTTATTCTAGGTTTTTATTTGCAAAATTTCGCAGTTTTTCCTTGTTCCTCTCATCAAGTCCTTCACAAATTTTCTTTGAGGGATCCTATTTCCCAACGAATTCTGGTAGGCCCATCAATAATCAATCCATTAAGGATTTTGGCTTTGAAAAACCTGACCAAGACCCCTTTACTTCAATTTTAGCACTTTAATTTTGAAACCTTGGCCTTGTAGTGTAAGTACGTGGACTTATTAAAAAAAATAGAACAGTAACTTCGACGTTAATAGGAAATCTGCGTGATAAATAACAAATCTTGAAAGCAATTTTTTGCACTCTATATGTAATTAAATCTACTAAAATTGTCAGTATCATTACTAAAATGCACATTTGAAACTCATCGTCTTACTTTTAGTTATTAGATTTAACTTAGATTAGATTCAATCAATAAAACAACTTTAAATAATTAAACAACTTTTCCACGTGTCAATGTAAACTGAAAATGAATAGAAGATATTAACATATAAATCAAACACAAGTCTGATATCTTAAGTACTTTAGAATAGAATATTAAGAAAAATTTAAGCATATAATATTCAATCATATACCACCTTTAGATTAAACCCAATATTTCCTTCTAAATGTGATGCGAGGTCTTCTGAATTCTGGGTAATCCCATTAATTAACTATCACAAAAGAAAATTCTCAGAAGGCATGATAATATAGCATTTTCTTGACTTTGAAGAAACTACACATTATTGGATTTAAATTGCCGGGTTAAACTTCGAAAAGTTCCGAAAAAATAGAATTGAAACTTTGAGCCAAAACATATTCTTTTAGAACGATATTCCATTCTTCTTCTTAAAGAACTAAAACTTAAAATTTCTGTAAATTTGGCTCAGATTTTTCGCAAATTCGATAAACTAATTCAAGATCATTTTTCTCATAATTTGATTATTAAAAGAAATAGATGGTTGTGCTTAATTATCATCTTACCCAATGGGCAAACGATTACTCCGACTCAAAAATGACTGGGTTTTGTTCTACAAGAAATGGTCAAAAGATTACTCCTAATTGGAATCTTAAAAATTCGTCGTATTCGCGTCGAATTTGAGTCAGAGCATTACTCAAAATTGAGTTAGTAATACATTAGTTATTTTACGGGCTTCAAATTTACTCTGACATGAAGTAATAAAAGCGACTCCAAGGGACGGTCCTTTTCCGTACGAAAAAATGACGCGCCAAAAACCGTGCACTTGCCATCCTTCTCTACCGCATATGTGCGAAATCGGCGTACGTACTGTCAATGAGAAAGTCAAATGAACTCCACAATTTTGTACTATACTATCACATTAGACACCGTTTTCTCATTAATTCTTCACATATTTTATTAGTTTTTGCTACTTTTTATGGAATTTTGGTCAATTTTTTCCAATTTCACTACTCACATTTGCGAATATTTTTCTCATACGACTATTGCTGAATGAGCCGCCCGACATGTCGAAAATATTCCAGCTGGATGGCAACAACACACAAAAATCTTTTAAAATTTTCACTAAATAGGACTTTTAGACACAAGATTTTTATCACACAATACTCCTGAAACAGGAGCAAACACCTTAATTACGAAATTTAATTTTCCATAAAAATTGTCCGGGTATTTATCAACCAAAACACTGCCTAATTTTTGCTTAATTTTTGTCGGTACTGTCTTTTTCTAATTCACAACACATTTCTCTACTGGAGGAGGTTTTCCTCCTAATGTTACACTATAATATTCTTGAGAAAACACGTGAAATTGCCAACTACTTTGCGAATTCACAGCACTGCGTAATTCTATTTGCCATTTGACAAGTGAAATTTCCCCTCAGACATACCCAGCGAGGGGAAGATTATTTATAGGGACACTGGAAGTCTCTGGAAGAGCCCATTTTGGCGCGTCATATTTTAGTCGTGGGCGAGTAATTTCAGAGTTATTACGACGCCAAGTGACTTTCGTTATAACTGTCATATTATTCCCCACTTTCCGTCATTCAACGCTCTGACGACCGTCACAGGACACATTTTTGGATCCAGAATACATACATCCAACAGTAATCTTCCTCAAAATTGCCGTTTGGGTATTGTCATTATCTGAGTTGTTTGCATCGTGTACTATGTGAAAATTCCACTGTTTTAAATCTTTTTAAGAAATCTTGAAAACATCACTTATACAGCATACAAGGGTCTGGAAAATCTACAATTATGGAAGTCTTCGGTATAAACTTTTGGAAGTAAAATTGGATTTTAAATATGCTCAAAATTCTCAAAATTCTTTACATAAATCCTCAATGTTCCACTAAAATAGCGGAAGTAATGAAACATTAAGCTTAGAATTTTCAAACTAAATAATTTCGATTTGAATTAAAATAAATTAAAATAAATAAATTAATTAAATAATTTTATTTTGAATAATTTATATTGAATTTTGAATAAATTAAAAAATTTTAATTTGCATATATGAAGGAAATTTACTAAGATAAAATGAAAAATTGAGAAAAAAATTGTATCCTAATGCAAAGAAAAAACTCACACACAAATCATTTATTTGACCGAAAGTTCTATAAGAATGCGACTAAAAGGTATTGATCAAAAAAGTTTCATTCAATTGTGCACCAGTAACGATTCAATAATGTTGTTAACACACCATAGTGTATTGATGAAAATGGTGGCATTTTACTTTAAGTTTTGGAGCTTGGACTTCTTGCCAAAATCCAAATTGAAAATCATTAACATAGTCAAATTGATTATTTATCCATTTGGAGCTGGTCTTTTCACTTTTTGTTCAACTTGGCATTTGTTCTTTGAAATGGGAGACTACAGTGATCTCATTGATGTTTCCTTTACAATAATCTTCATATTTGCGACTTTTCAATGCAACATGGTGTATTGGATAATTAACATTTACAATAAAACAAGAATTTTGAAAATTTTTAGCTATTTTGACATGACAATTAATTCACAGGATTATTTAGTTGCTGATTTAAGGAAGAAACATTATGAGAATAACACAAGACAGATCCTTACCCTTGCCAAGTAAGTTAACGTAAAATATGGTAAACGGACAATTATTTTATTAAATTTTTCAGTTTATTTGATTGATTTTGATTGAATTTTATTGAACGAAATGTATGGGACTAGAACTCACTCATCCCTGTTTAAATGTGAAACATAAAAAATTACATAACAAAAAATGATTCTGCGTAATTAAACCGAAAATTGGCATCACATAAAGCTTTGTTTTTTATTTTTCAGAATTTTTCTCACCGGAATAACCATTTCTGGAGTGATAATCATGGCATTCGATATGTACCGCTCAAAACTCTACATGCCGATATTTTTTTCCTTTCCTGGAATACCCTTGAATAGCATCTTGTTCTATCCTATCAATATAATTGGCCAATTAATTTTATACTTCGCGTGCTTGGAGATTCTAATGTGGTCCGATACCATTATCATGGTGTGCATTATGTATTGCGATGCAGAACTGAGGACCATAAGAGACCTGATACTATTCCTGGAAAATGAAGAAGTTGTAAAGACGAAATCACAGTTTATGCTCAAACTTATTTATGAAGTCCATAGAGATATTGCTCAACAAGCCAAGGAACTAACTGACTCCTTCTGGCATATTTACTTTATTAAACTTTTAACCATAATGCTGTACCTCTGTTCCGTCATGTTTATTTTCCAATCCTTTGATGCATCACTAATTGTACCCTTTAATGCTAGTATGATGATGGTATCACAGATATTCATCCTCTGCTTCTTTGGGCAAATTTTGCGGAATAGTTCTGAAGAAATGTGTGATTCACTTTATATGACCAAATGGTACGAGATGACAACGAAAAATCTTAAAAATCTACTAATGCTAATGACAAGATTTCATAACCCTATCAAAGTTGAAACATTTGGATTTGGAGTAATATCGATTTATACCTTTGTTCAGGTATTTTTGCTATTGTCTTTTCACTGGGAATAATTCTTATACTGATTAATTTTTTTTTCTTATTGCAGATCCTTAAAGCTTCTATTTCCTACGCCACTATTCTCTATACAGTTTTCACATAGCTCACACATTGTGAGATGCTTAAACACCGACGCAAAAACCACTCTAAAAATTTTCAACTATATAGTCTTGATAGATAGGTATTTATAGGCTAAATTCAATATTCTAAATAAAACTATTCTTTTAGCAAACAAATAAGTCTTCAATCTCTCTGAATGTGTCCTTAATATGATCGATGAAGTGATAACAATAGAACAATTATTGATATTAGAGTAGTGGCGAACCTTTAAAATGGAGAACCTTTGAAATTGGACATTTATTCATATTTTTGAAACGAATTTATACTTATTATAGTGTGATTTAACTTCACAATTGATTTGTGGAGATAAATTATATCAAAATTAGATCCGGTTCCGTTTAAAAATAGGAAAAAATGTCCAATTTTAAAGCTTCTTAAATTCAAAGGTACCCCATACTTCCCCCTAAATTTCATTCATTATTTTATTTTCTACCGCTTGTCTCTATCGGGGATCCAAGTTAAGAGACTTACCTTTAAGAGGCCCATACCTGTCAATCGTTCACCACTTCAGGACAGGAAGATGTTAGTGATGGATCCCAAGACACTCCAAATTAATATTCTGAATTTGCTTCTGCCATCTTATCCTAGGTCTGCCCCGAGTTCTGGAATCCTCCACAATGGCTTGCATAGTTTCTCTGGGAAAACTTTTTTCATAACTCCTATGAAATCCTAAATTTTGCAAAAATATAGTATAAAGGAGGGGTTCTACAGTTTCTGCTACAAGGGATTTACAAAACACGATTAGAATTAGACTAATTTTTATGATAAAATGATCAGTTGAGAATTGCAAGATTAAAAGCAAAATGAAACTTAAAAATATGTTCTACAAACCAAAAAAAAAATCATAATTTCTTGAATTTTATAAGTTCGAGCATTCATGACAGCTCAAACATTTTGCAACTTTGAAAAATATTTACAGCAAAATATATTTAAAAAATGGTTTAGAATGGGGACAACGCAAGAATGTACTGGATTTCAGAAATAATAGGGTTAATATAATTAAAAGCAGATGCCTTCTAAACTAAACCCCTTGCACTATAATTTCTGAAAGTTATAAAAGCCTTTTTTCATATACATTTTTTTAAACGGATTCAGAAAATACAATATTAAAACCCTACAAAGTATGGAAATGTTCAAAGTAGTTACACAATTTTGTAAAATTCCTGAAGCTATAGGCTAATGAATTGCACAGATGGATATGAAAATTGTAACTTTGGAATGCAATAAGTACTCTTTTCAATAGTATCGTTTAATGTATTTTACTAGTTAATATCAACCATTTCATATTTAGCACGCCCCTGGCAAGTTGCCTGAAATTTGAAGCCACTTTCTCATATTTCGATTTAAATTTTTATGGAAAGTTTTTTGCACTCGCGACCGTTACACTAAATAACAAAAAAGTGAGAAGTTTTTCCGTATTATAAGATACCTTTCTGTATGGAGGGATAAAAATACTAAATTTTTGTTTAAATAATTTTTTTCCTCGGAGCACTGTGAGCTGAGTCCGATATCAATTTAGGAATTGGCTTCAAATAGCTTTTTATAAAAAAATTAACTTGCCACATGCTTGATATTTAGGTATAGCGACTCCGAATAAGGAATGCTGGAAGGAAGACTGGATGAATTTAGAGTATGAGCCAGATTAGAATTTTCCACATTGCCAAATTGAAGCAGAGAATTCCCTATAGGGGAAGGTCGTCTGCCTTCAAACGAAAAATGGAGTTCCAAATTTAAGATTTTTTTCTGAAGAATCCACAAAATGGATTTTATTTTCTACTACACCAAAAAATTCTCTTGTTCATTCGGCGTATATGATTACCTCATTTAGCACTTGCAAGTCCTCAGTTTTTCCTTCTGAGGAAATTAAAAAAGTGATGTCGATTTGTATGAAGGCAGCTGGCATAGTCTGCCTTCAAACGCGAGGCAGCTGCCTTTAAATGTTTTTTTTTCACTGAGAATATTGAATCAATAAAACTAAATGGGCTATAAATGAATAGGTTGAAGCCTAACGCACTCACTAAAATCATCACTGCAGTCAAAAGACATTAAACAATAACTTTTCTTCACATTTTTCTGAAGAACTGTTTTGCACATGAAAATTTGGAAGAAAAAGCCATTGAAGTTAACAATTGTCAACTTGAAACATCCCGGTCGGAGCAAGATAGCAGGTTATAAGTATTTGTATGACGTTCGTCAGAGAAAAGTAGGAGTTCGATTTCACATGTTTTAATGTATGGAAAGATAGGATTTAAAGGCACACGACATTAGCATTTAAAGGCTGCTGCAAGGTGATATTTCCAAATTTTTGACACCCACAAAAATTGTGTCATCTGAACCAAAATGTATTAACAGAAATATTAAGCCTGATTAACCTTCTATGTGTCACAATGGAAGATTTATTTGTAAAATGATTTTTACTATGAAAAATCACATGATTTGTGGAACATCAAAATTACAGTTTAGAGCTCATTTTCATTTTTTTTTATCTAGCATCTAGGAAATAGGAGCTAGGCTCTCCATTTTTTGATGATTTGTGAGGATGATGGATATCTACCTAATAGTTAATAGAATATAATTTATGCTTTTGAGAACAACGAAAAAATCGCAACATTTGAAGGCTGCTGCATTTAAAGGCAGACGACTTGCCCCTAATACTCCGATTTGATTTACCATTAGAAAATAGAACTGAAAAACCTTAAAGTCGATTAACAAAAAGTAATTTCACTCAAATAGGGCACAGTTGAGTAATAATGACTGTAAATTTTTATTATTTTTATACAAAAATATTTTTCAAGCTTTCATGAATTGAATGTGCAATGAATGAATCACATCAACCATATTATGTAACTTTTAGTTTCCAGTGCAAAAATTTATGGTGAAATTAGGCTGTTTAGTGGTGACGTAAATGTTGTGCAAAGGGGGAAACCTTACTCTGCTTTCGCACAAATCACCACTAAATTTTCTTTTTCCTCTTGAGGAAAATCTGATGATTAACTGGGGGTATAAGAGACAAAATTATGAACCTAGTAAGTAAGAGATTTTTTTGATATAGTTTAAGAATGTTGAGAATCGATACAGTTTGTATGGTAATCTGAAAAATCACTTAATTTGGACATTATTTTTGTGTGCGAAAAAAAGGCAATTCTATTAAAGGCCATTACATATTGACAGTAATTTTTTTTATTTTGAATTTTACCGTTTGTACCTACAGAAATACAGATAATTTCCTTTAAAAAAAGAGCAATTTTTGACGAAAATCCCTCTCAATGTGTAAAGGGTGTAAAGGTCTTAACATCTTACTTTGTTTTGTGATATCAGTGTTGTGATAAACTGGGGAATGATGCACTTTGTAAATCCCCGTAGACTGATATTGAGACAATGGATATCGATAGCCAGTCTTCATCATATCATTTCACTAGTCAGGAACTTTCTCTGCAGAATAGTAGCAAATACCTCGAATTATTGAGAGTTCTAGTCTCACTAGGGATGTTAAACTAATGGACAGGTTGCCATCTTCAAAGAGTCATGCTTTTATTGGATAGATTTCCTTAGTACTTTTAAATTGGTAAAGTGAAAAAGACCACGAAGAAGTATAAGTCTTAAGCAAGTCAATACGGCACTGGAAGACTTTCATAGCGGAAAGTCAGTAACGCGTCCCAGAGTACATGAAACATTAGTGCCACCCTTAATACATATTATAATATTTTCAACATTTTGGAAATACAGCATCCCAAAATTAAAGTAATTAATTGGTATTTTATAACACATTTCTAAAATATCTAAATGATCCTAAGAATATATTAATTAATTTAGGGTGATGTTAAATAGAGCGTGGCATCAAATGGTTCCTCTTGTGCTATAGGTGTAGTATCTGACAGATTATATTGGATTCAAATAGCGCTGACACACCTTTTCAATTTAGTAAAATTCAATCGTTTGAAATTTTACCTCTTACTCTTTCAAACTGAAATAAGATATGTTTGTCTCTTTCTGTCAAACGAAAATTGAAATTTCAGTTTCATTTTCAATTTCAATTTTGATTTTCATTTGACAGAAAGAGACAAACCTATCTTACTTCAGTTTGAAAGAATAAGAGATAAAATTTCAATCGATTGACTTTCACTCAATTGAAAAGGTGTGCCAGCGCCAAATGGATTCAGATCTTCCAGTGTTCGTCAGGGGCCGCTTCTTCCTCAAATAAAAATTCAAAATTTTACTCCAAAGCTTTCGACCCTTGGTATGTGTCTTCCTCAGTGGGTCAATTCAAAATTTTTTAATCAACTGGGAAATGTCTAACGTCTGCTTACAACTACGCATCGCCACTAGAACTTCTCAACTTCTTGAGATTTTGTATATTATTTCCTTGATGCTGTTGGCTCTCTCTCAATCGCTTTGTCTAATTTCTCTTATGGTTTATTCCAAATTGAAAAATATTTACCTTGCTCATATTTGGTCAGAATCGTTGCTACAGCAATGTTCTTGACTGCCCTTGTAAATACTTTTCGAAATAAATTTAAAATATTTGTACTAAACAATAAAATTCCAGAATAGTCAGAAAGAAAAATTATATTTCTATATATTGAATCTTGAGTTGAAGTTTAAGCTTATAGAAATGATACTGAATGCGCCCAATCTTCCCTGCATTCTGGATAATACATTTCTATGTTTGTAACATCGAAAACAAAATTTTATAACAAACTCAAATTTGGGTTTTATTAGGCATCTGGAATAAATCCATTGTGCTCACTGCTAAAGAACCTGAAATTAATAATTTAATTATTCTATTATCAAACTTACACTTGTTAGTTCTTCATAAAGTATCAGACTAAAATTATCACGGTTTTATGATAATTCGATTTGCAACAACTAAATATACGAAGATTGGTATCTATTTAGAGCTTTTCAGGCAGTGGACTTTTGGTAAATGTGTAATGCACTAATTTCTAAAAAGCTGCTTTGTGCACCATTCAATTGAAACAGTGAATAAGTATTATTGAGACTGCGGAATAATTCAGTGATAGTAGCTCATAGGATTCGATGCATCAAAGCTCACCGCGTGTGTTTGTGGAATTCCTCCAGTGTTGTGGTTTCCTTTTGAAAGGCTCCATCAAAGAAGTGCTTCAGTTTTTCACCCTCATAGTCAGTCCTATGACTTTCAATTCAGTGCTATGTTGACCCTCTGTGCATCAAGATATTTTTTTTTATAGTGTAAGCTGATTTTCTAGATGCATTCATTGAAATATACGTAGTGAACATTAATTCCATTAGGTGCCTCCTTACTCCTTGTTGCAGTTTAGTGATTAAAATAGTAACTTCAGAAAAATAAAAAATTATTATAAAAAGTAGTAAGTAAAGAGCAGTGAAAAAGACAAGTTCAAATTGAGAATAAATTGTAACTTATTTGTAAAAAAGTGTCTTTCAAGTGATAAATATAACAAGAAGACATTCATCGAAGACAATATTCTACCGGGTGCTCCAAGCCGGATATATTGGCTATTTATTGATACAATTATTTCTGTCTGCAGGTAATCATCTTTAAACACTCCTTTATACCATGTACTCGATGATCTCTTTTATAACATCGGAATACGCATTTCTTTGCTAATTATTATTGATTCGATATTATACTCTTTATTTTAAAATACAATTAATAATTAAATTTACGCGCATTACGGAGTAATGATGTCTACACACTAGAAGCAATTTTCGTCAAAAATTGCCGTTTTTAAAAAAAATCTGACGCTTCTGCCTACAAGGATAGAGGAAATTTTCTTTAAAAAGGCATTTTTTAAAGAAATTGCTCCTAGTGTATATAGAGGCCTTAAAACGCACTTAAAATTAAAATACTTTTTTTAAATAAAGTCATCTAATAAAATGTATATAACGTGTTTTAGGAAAATTCTGTTTAGTTTACACGAAAAGTTTGTTGACTCCATTTAAATCTACTTAATCTTAGTTGTTATGATATATAAACATTGCACTTAAATAAATCAAATCATTTCTAGGATTTAACAATTTTACAAAGTTTAGATTGTTTGTGCACTTACAAGCGTGTTCACCAGTTCGTTAACAATTTAAAGATACTCTGTGAATACCTTCGTATTTACACATTATTATCATTCTGCTGAGAGTGGCTGAGAGAATCCAAAAACCTTTGATAAAATAACAATTGAGTTTAGAAAAGCAAAGATCTGAGAAAATCTATATTTATATAATAAAATAATTCATTTATGTCAAAAATCAATAGAATTTAAATGAAACAAACAGGCGGAAGGGGTTGGAGTTCATCAGAGTAGAATTGCGTGTTGCCACGTGGTAATTATTCAATAAATGCACGCAAATGTAAATTATTGATATAATATATTTTGAAGTGTATGGGCAAAAGGGGGCCTTTAGTTCCATGCTTTTATTATCCCAAGATGATTATCTAGTAATTGCAGACTTGGTGATTGAAATAAGACAATTAAGATTTTACATCACGATGGTGCACTGAGAAAAAGATTAGTGCTACAGGCAACACCAAATGAGTGTATCAGACATACCAAAGGCTTCTTCCAATTTATATATCATTCACTTAGAGAAGGTTGAAGAAGTTCCCAGAAGTTGAAATGAGTCTTATGATAACTCAAATCCAAATTCTCAAATGAGGGTTAAGATTATATGCTCGTGGCTTGTTTCAACACTCATTGAGGTATTCACAAGATTCATTAGGTAGAGAGTGGAGGAGGCTTGTTTGAATCTATAAAAAGAATATATATTTATAAATCCTCTCACTAAAATTTTGCTTTTCTATAGTTTTCTTTATCTTTTTTAATACGTAATTGACATGAATTTGCACGAAAATGAGTAGGGTAAATGTGCCAAATTTCGGCCTTCTTCTAATTTCGGACACTTTGAGTGTATTTTCGGCCAAGTATATAAATTAATTAAAATTATGTACGTAATCTTCGAATAGTCAATTAATTCATTTTGCTTTTCAATATTTATTCATCTTAGGATGTATTAACACAAAGACCGTTAAATTTTAGGTATAATTTGAATTTAAATTGTGTTGTAAAAACTCAGTGTGGAAACAGTCTTACAAAATATGTGACAGATCACTTGTGTTTCTAGCAGTCTTGTGATTTGTGGTGAAATGCAGAGAGTTTTCCTTCGATGTTTTTCATTAAAATTGATTACACTGAGAGAAATCCGAAAAGTTAAAATAACATTCCGGAAATGTTAATTTTACCCTGCAGTATTTATCCGACAACGGTGTAAATATTACCCTTTTTAGGTGTATTATGGGTTAAAGTTACCCTTCTTTCATCTTGATTTTACTCTTAAAAGGTGTAAAATTAACATTAAAAAATGTTGATATATTTTTACACCCAAAAAGTGTTATAGTTATGAGGAAAAAAAGTTAATCGCAGCCTCTTTTTTTCTCATTGTAGTTTTCATTGAAGATTGTTTCTGCTTATGGTAACAGTGAATCAATTTTTAAATTTCGGGTAAAATTTCCCAGCTGGTTTCTGTATTTCGTGTAAAACAGCTGATATTTTGTGAGTGTCTCTCCGGAGAGGTAATGTTGCCTGTTCCGGCAACATAGCTTTCCTAAATTTCTTATTCATTTTATGATTTTTTTTTCAATTTCTGAGTTCTACAATGTCTTTAGAGAAAACAATTGCTTCTGTTAAAAAGATGATGTGGAAAAGGCTTTGGCAGAGTTCAAGAAGGGCAAATTGCTACGGGAATCTGGGCGTAAATTTGAGATGCTACTATTCAGGTCTTCAGGACAAATTACACGGAAGATCTCAGGGCTTGTGGGTCATATAAACGTATTAAATTAAATATTAAACTCGTTCCGTATGACGTTTAGAAATTTTCTATCCGTTGTTTCACAAAAGGTAGTCACAAACAAGGTGGCCGGAATTTTACTCAAAGTGGCCGGAATACTACCCAAAGTAATGTCCACATTTTTACTAATTTTTCAATATTTTAGGAAGTGATTAAAAGAAAACAAGGTTAATAAACTAGTTTTCAAGGTTCCACACAACCCTCCCGAAAAGGAAGTTACAAGAAATATCAATATGTGTTAAAAGTATTGCATTTCAATCTTAGGACTTCGGTGCTTATTTGCAACTATGCCGAAATTTGGCACACTTACCCTAATAAATTTGTGTTTTTTTTTTGTTTTCCATTTTTTTATTTCTAATTTCGTTATTTATTTTAAAGACGCCCTACTGTTCCACAAATTTTTATATGGTACTCACGTTTTAACGAAACACTCTTAAGCTGATATTTCGTATGAATTTTGCCAAATGAAAATTATCTCGACTGAAGTATATTTTTGTGTTAAAGACATTAAAGCTTATACTTCAGTTGAGGTAATTTTTTACATCTAATTTTACATCAAAATTGATGAACAATAAATTGACGCCTAAGAGTGTAATCCAATGTTTATATTTTGACAATACTTATGAGTTTTGTATAGCCTTAAATACGAACATTATGGCATACAGTAGACTCTCGCTCAATCGTCTCTTTTTCAATCGGGCGCAAAATTTTGTTGACAATTTTCACGTTTGATTTTAAAGCAAATTTGTTCAAATTCACTGTTCTCAAATTCTTATTTTATCGTGATTGTTTATATTTGAGGGCTTTTTGTGGAATTTACAATGATTTCGATGCCCAAATTTCTCGATAATTTGAATGACATTTTGCCCCACATGCCCGATTGAGAGAAAGTCTACTGTATTTAGGTATGAAATAAACTTTAAATTGAATTTAATTGAATGTTGTCTCAGAATATCAAAATTCCAAAGTTTGGCCAAAATATGCTCGATATACTAAAATCATTGGTTCACATTGCTATCTCTACAGAGTTTGAGCAATAAAATGGTCACTTGTGGCAGCTTGGTAAATGCAATTCTCATTAAAATTTCAATTTATTCACTTTCTTGGCACAGATCTCGGAAAAAGTTATTGCGCGAAAGCTTTGACGACACCCGGCGCTAATGAAAGTCCTACTGGGGGTGGCAAATGTAACCAAGATGGGTGGGAAATGAAGTAACAGTGGTAAAAGTGCGAATAGGGAGGATTTTTGTCGTTGAGATACCGCAAACAAAGTGGAAAAGTTTCATCTCGTCTGGGGCGGTGTATGTTTGTGAATGCCAAAAAGGAGAAGGAAGAAAACTTGTTCGCTGATTAATTCACTTCCTGCCACCCACCCTCGAGAAAACAATAAAGTTCCTGGTAATACAAGACTTTCGAGTATGTGGCCTTAAAGGGGTGTGGGGCTTGACTTTAACATATCCGTGGACTTTGGGGAAGTTGCGTGAGATTCTCAGGTATTCGTGTCAGGTGAGAACTAATGCAAAAGCATGGAAGGATGTCTATGCTAGTGTCATTTCACCCCATATTCAGATCCTCAAACATGAGGTGTATACATGAGTCGTTTTTGGAAAGCCACAGCACAAAAGTATTTGTGTGTAATTTAATCGAGAAGACACCTTAGAATTATGATACCAACAATTCTCCTCTGTCATGCTAAAACTTTTGAGGGAAATTCGCGGTGGGAAAACTTTTCCACGGGAAGTTTATCCACCGTCAGTGACTAATGAGGTTGTCACTAAAATTTGGGTCTTCCACAGAAACTTAACAGCTTCCCAATAGAATTCCCCATTTTACCCCAGGGAGCTCAAGTTTTCCTCACCTTCCCACCTTACAAATTTTCATGGCGTGTCAGCAAAATCGTTCCAGGACACGCGCGACCGAAATTGATACGACGGCAATTGCGATATAGAATAAGTGGTGCAGATAAAATCGATTAAGATAAACCTCCTGGCGCTAATTCTTGAAGATTCTCCTCCACCATCCCTCACACATTGATGGCAATTTTATCGTCAAAGTTCACTCCCACTCAGCTCATTAGGAAATTAAAAGTTGAGACTTTGGAGCACTTGGAAGTTTATGCTCGTTTTGAGTTGAAGCATTCCTTTTGGCAGTACACATACTTGAGATATTTGAAAAGGAAACACCACCAATTTCTCAAACACCTGCTCAATCCTTCACTTGAGTTAGCAAATTCCCTCCCCTTATGGTGAGAAATGAAAATAGATCGCTTTGGCAATATTGCTATTTGCCGAGCAATTATGCGTAATCTATCTTTAGTATATATCTTAAATCAAGAGCCAAACCTTAAACCTACTCATTTACTGACTGCTCACTGGAGTGGGTACAACCTGACGGGTTTGGAGATTCTCGAAAATTGCATTAACTTGCGGATAAAACCACTTATCAAAGTTAATGGTATACTTGTACCTTTTGTACCAAACTCAGGTGAGAAACTAAATGTGGTAAATTTAATGGAATACCAAATCGAAATCAATTAGTAATTTTTAGTTTTAATACTCAAAATTTAGAGATGGTATGGGACGCTTTTTTCATTCTGAACCTTGAAGAAGCATTTATCTATTTTTTTTTCCTTGCTTAAATTCCATTTCCGTTTTTATGTTATTTTAAATCTGTAAATCTATCTTTTCTTTTTTTGTCTTTTGCCATTGTAAGACAGATGAATCTTATTTTTGTGATCAAATATCACTATTACTATAACATCTAAAAGCATCGAAAGCTGCGATACTCTATACTTAGCATGATTCATTGATTGTTGACTTAAGCTGTCTACTGGACCAGGATTTCTGCTATTAACTTGGGAAGACTGCTAAACCAGTGGCAGACGCAACTTAACCGAATTTTCATTTCATGAAAAATTTCATTTGATGAATAATCTGCTCCGGTCTTTCCTATTTCATTGTACTCTTCAAGATTAAATAAATCGGTTTTTTATTTCTTTCAATCTGGTCAACCTGTTAATGTACTGATCAAGATTTTTTTCCCGAAGTTTTCTAGTCCGCTGGAATTGTGATACCTAATTTAATACGAATTTCAGAGTAGGGGAGACTGGGGTAAAAAGTCACAAATTGAAAATTTGAAAATTCAATATATTCCAAAATAAAAGAGATAGGGGCTTGAAATTTTCTCCATAGATGGCCTCCATAGACCTTCCTCAAAGTCGTAAATTTCCTGAATTTGAACAAGGAATTCAGAAAATAAAAAATATTGAAATTTTTAGCCCTATTTTTGAAATATTTTCCTTACAACAGATATCAATTTTTACCTACATACATATTTTCCAAAATTGATGCACTGGTAAGTATTTCCTAAATGATTTGGATTCTTTGAATACGAAATCACAATCTATTTTAGAATTTTACAAAATTCTTTTCTCCAGAAATCCTTTTATTAAAAATGACCACTTAGGGTAAAAAGTAACAAAAGGTATGGAGCAAAAAGTAACAAAGATCGAAGCAATTTCTGATGTCCCACGGCTAGAAGAAACATCATTTCCGCGTCTCGCTGCTTTTTGTTTTCATTTGTCAAACGATTAGCAGTCTCTTGTGTGTTTTTTTCTAAAATAGCTTGAAAAGCCCTTTTTCTCGTTCAGATAGAGAAAACTGTATTTTAAAAGGTGTAGAAGAATAAATTTTCTATGAACATATGTCACCTAGCTATTTTTTTAAATTTACGAAAGCTTGTAATAAAGCAAATCAAAATGTGATAATATCCCATACCTGGTACTATTTGCCCCAGCATTTTTGAGAATGTTCCCAAAATTACCTTTTACAAAACTGCTCGATAAATGTATTTCCTTACAAAATTGAGGAAAATTACTTTCACAAAGTTGTAGAGCAGTAAATTTCCTATAGGGGAAATGCTCATAATTTTGTCCAGTTTCTTATTTTGGACACTTTGAGGATAACATTGGACACTAAAAATAAATTGATTAAAATGATGGATTTTTATTCCAATATTTGATGAATAATGAATTCTATCTAAATATTTGTTCTTTTTGGAAGATTTTAACACTAAATACGTTAAAATTTGAATATGATTTGAGTTGAAATTGCTTTGTTGAAAATTCAGTGTGAGCAATTGCTTACGAGATATATGACAGAACTTCGTGGCTTACTTTAGTCTTATATAGTTTTGGTGAAGTACTAACAATGTTTCTTCGCATTTTTTGAGTGATATTATTGAATATTCATTGAATATTGTGTTGATTCACGTTAATGGTGATTTGTACATTTGACCTGAAGTGAGATTTGCCTTGTGAATTATATTTTTCGTGTGAAAAATGAGAAATTTTTTAAGACATTCACCAGTGAGGTGATGGTCCTTATTTTGGACAGGTGTTTTTCTCACGAAATTTCGTGAAGTTTTAGCTTTTGTGATGACTAGGTTGGACAAATGCCTGGAGAAACAAAGGAGCATCATCTCTGCGAAAGAGATGTAGCGAGAAATGTCCTGAAAGGCTCCCGGAAAGGTCAGGGAATGAGCGAATCCGCACGTACTTGGAGTATCGAAGTCAACTCACTTTAATGAATGATATGGAAAGTTTCCGGGCTTCTTGTGACATTCTACGTTTCCCTTACATGAACAGGAAGAGGACTTGGTAAGATTGGTTCATCAAATGAAGAACAATGGGCATCCTATTGAGGCGGATTAGCTGTCCAAATTTACAGCCAAGTTGGACAAATTAATAAACAAGTTGTCCAAAATAAGAGCCAAAGTCACCTCTACATATCAATTCATTTTTAAACGTATTAAAACTAATTTTAATAAAAATAAGACGATAAATAGCTTGCTAAGTTTCTAAACAACCCTTCTGAAAAGAGAGTAACAAGAAATGTCAATTAGTATAGAAAATATCGCACTTCAAACTTGGAACTTCGATGCTTATAAGCAGACTGTCCAAAATTATGAGCACTTCCCCTAAACCTGCACTAATTAGAAATTTTTGGGGCGCTAGGGTAGCTTGTAAAAAAAATAAAATATTCATTTTGTTACTTTTTGCCCCAGTCTCCCCTACTAATTTATGGTGCTATTCCAATGAAAATGAATATATGTTTTTTAGCACTTTACTGTTCTCAAATGCTTTTACACAATCGATTTTTTCTCTGTATTGGTTCCTGTCACGACTGTTTGGTGGTTTTAGAATACGCGAGGACTGGGGAAATCAGGTGAGATAGGAAAAAAATGTCGATAATTTAAAAGCTCTTGGGAACAGTAACGTGGTTAAAGAAACGTGTTATTTTTCATTGGAATAGCACCATTAGTCTGGCGTGGAATGATAATTTTTCGTTATTATCGAATCGAATTAATGAATGACGACATTTTATGCGTTATTGGACCGTTTTTTGTATCATTCTTAAAATATTGCGAATATTTATAAATACTTATATTATTTATCTACAAAGAAATAGAACTATCTTTTTAATTTTTCAGAATCGACTGTCGATAATATCGAAAATGCGTTATTATGGCACGCCAGGTTTTAAAAAGTATAGAGTAATCCCTAATAATAGAGCCTCAAGTGAGTCAGTGGATAGTGTAGTCTGTAGTGTCTCTATCACTGTGAGATCTCGGATTCAAAACTGAACTGCAGCAGAATAAGATTTCTCATGCCATATCGGCTTTAAATTCTTTCAGTGAATAAATGAATAGTAATGCCAATCGTGCATATTGGCAAAAAAGTGAACCGCCTAAACAATAGAAGCTGGTAAGAGAACGAATTTCGACATGAAAGTGGTACTTCAGTCGATGCAAATATATTCACTGTCACTGATCCCAAACACACATCGAGATGGGCTGCTGTGATATAGTAGCGGCACTGGTTGCCCACAGAGTTGTGATATCGAGCGGCTACCAGTATCGGAAGATAAGGGCCACGACAGACCTGAGGATTAGCCGAGAGATGGCTTAGCGTAATTTTGTACGAAATAGTGATTAAACTACATTTCCATAATTTTCCACTAAGTCGTGTTTCGGATTAAGTCCTAAATGTGTCTAGGGCATAAGATAGATTTGGAGTGAGGAAGAATAAGGGCCTGGATTGTGGCCTGGATGCATCGGAAATCCGAAATGCAGAACTGACCCCTGGCAAAATCAAAAATCAAATAATAGGATTAGACTATTTAAGACATGTATTGGTAATATGCTGAAGGGATGTAAAAGAGAGTGAAGATAAAAAAGAAATTCTGGACGAAGATAGAAGGGGTGTAGGTAGATTTTTCAGAAAATTGGAAGCAGACAAAAATATCAATGGTGACATTGTATGAACTTTGCATTTTATAAGGCCCAAAATGGACGCTAATAAAGAATTATTTTTAATAAAACCTAATAACAAGCTATCTATGTGATTTTTCAAAATATAATTGATGATTCATCCCCAATGTTCAATATTCTAAAACAAAATTTCCCAAAAATCTTACGTATAACGAATAAATTAAAGAGTATAATCCATATAACTGGATTTCTAGAATCGAAACTCATACAACTTAGGGCAGAATCACATTCACAGTAAAATGTTCACCGTATTTCATTAATTTACGCATTTTTATTGCAATTCTTACGCAAATTCTCGATTACCGTATTATCTTATCTCATATTCGGTGGCGAAAATGGAAGAAATAAAACGAAAATTCGATAAACGGTGAGCAAAAAAACTTGAAGAGAAATTAATCGTACAGTGTTTTTGCTCGCCGTTTATCGAATTTTCGTTTTATTTCTTCAATTTTCTTATATTATTTTCACCTAGTGCCACCGCGTATGAGATAAGGTAATACGGTAATCGAGAATTTGTGTAAGAATTGCTATAAAAATGCGTAAATTAACGAAATACAGTGATGCTACGGCGAGCATTTTATTGTCAATGCGATTCTGCCCGTATATCGAATTTCCAGGTATTCTGTTAACGATAGAGTTAGGCTAACCTTAAGAATCTCAATTGCAATAAGCCGATTCATGCTTATCGTTAGTTTTTATAAACCATCAACATAGGGATAAAACCAATATGGAAAAAGTTGCTACGTGCACTATTTCATTTATAACAAGTAAAGCATGTGAAGACATCTCCCCGACTGTATGTACGTATATAATTTTCTAGACAAACATTCAAAGTGGTTCAGGAGATGCTTGGAAAAACAAGAGGATGGTGGTGTTTTCGTGGATTTATGAAAGAAAAGGCAGCATGTTGCAATATGAGACACAATGATCCAAGGGTGTATTTCAAGTTGGAGGTAGTTCTCTTCTCAGAGATGGGAGGAATTTGATCTACCAGATAATAAGTTGCTCGGTGGAACTCGAGAGTCTCTGAGAAAGGGGAGGTTTTGCAAGGAAAGGTTGAAGAGATGAGGATGACAATGATGTGTTATCGCAGAGTTGTAGAAATGAATGAATTAAGTAATGTTATTACATCTCCTTCTCAACATCCAGAGACTTATACAATAATATTGTCCGATTGAGGAGATGAGCATTAAAAGTTGACGACAACTTCTATCATATCTCGTCAAGTGCGAGGGTGGCTTGTGGTTCTATGGGTACGGGATGAGAGATAAAAGTTTCCATGGTGGAGTGCACTTTTCGACACGAGCTCCATATTTCCGTTGTTAGTCAATTTAATTAGCCTCTCACTCATCTCGTTGATAAAGTTGGGAATTACGATGACAAAAAACCCCACTCCTCTCGGATTTGCGACTCAATTCACAAGGGAAAGAAAACAGGAGAAAAAGTAATCTCCTTCTAAGTGAATTATGTTCATCAGTTTTCCTATGAGAAAATCTCACACAATTACTTAAGATTGATTATACCATGTATCAGTTAATCATATACAACTGAAAGAGGTCAATTCTTCCTGCAAGAACCATTTATAAAAAAAAAATAGAAACTTCATAACTCTGAACAACTCTTCCAGGCTTTTTTTCTGCCTCAAGTTGCTCAGAAAAAGATTAAAGCTTGATTCTTCATTCAACTAACTCTTTGTCTCTAACGAAGAGTCCTTAATTGGAGCTCAGGAAGTTTTCAACTGTGCTTCCATTGCAGTGGATGATGGAGAAAGGACTCCCCAGAGTCACCCATAGATTGAAATAGTAGATTAAAGCTTCAACCCACTCACAATCTCAGAAAATGAGAATAGGAGTAACCTCCTGTGAGATAAGATAGAGGCGAGAGACGAAAAAGTTAATGTAAACCCGTGTCGTAAATCACAAGTTCCAGGGTGGAAAAAAGTGTTTAAAAAGGCATATTTATACCAGGCTTTCAAAATAGAATTTTGGGGATGTGTTTTTTTTTGTATGTGTTTATGAAACATTCAGATATAATTGATTTTTTTTAACCAAAACTACCGAGTACAATTCGCAGAATTTTGTGAAAAAGTGTTAAAATTTACAATTCTGTTCAATATTCAATTTACTTAATTTTAACCTCTAGCTTATAAAAATTGTAAAAGTCAATAGATAAAATTAAGTTAACTTATCATAGATTCTTAACAAGACCGCGAACATTAAATGCTTTACAAATGCGATTTAAACCTTATTGAATTTAATATAAGAATTTTCGTTTAAAAATTGTGAATAAATTAAATGATCGTAATAACATAACTTTGAAGAAACTGATAAAAATGGTATCATTTTGGGAAAAACAAATGGTTGCAAATCGTACACAATTACTCAATTTTGTCAAAGGCTTTGTTTGAAACGTTTATTTAGGAATCAAAATTAATTTAAATATTTGTCAGGTTATTAGTTTATACGCAGATATCAGTTTAACCTTTTAAAATTGAAAAATCGGTCGAGCTGTAAAATTTAACAACTCGAGAAAAACATTGAAACCTTTTTATAATCATTACAGGATTAATTTTGGATTTAGTTATGTAAATGATTTTTCATATTCTTTTATATTTCCAATTTAAAAAAAAAAAAAACAAAAACCTCTTGACACTTGTCAATTAACACTTGACACTTGTCAATTTCTTGTCAAATAAATTAGCAGATTGGCCAGTAAAATTCAATTTGATCAGTAAGTACAATTCAGAATGTTCAGTAAAATAAAAACGTTTTTTTGTCAATAAAATATTCCGCTTTGATCAGTAAAAAATGAAAAGTGATCGTGAATCCTTTTACTTTCACTTCTATTTGTCAAATATATTCCTCTATTTTCGGGAATTTACAATTCGTAATTTCCATTTTGCATATACTACTTGCCAAAATTTAATTTTACTGACCATTTTCATCCAATTTTAACCGACTTACTGCAGTCGAAATTATGTAATAATTACGCCTAAAATAATATTTTGCCAGTAAAATAGTAAGTTTTCTCTATAAAAATCAAACTGGTTAAATATTAATTCAAAATGAGCAATAGAAATTTAATTTGGTAATCAATACCTCAAGCATGTCTTTTGGATTTGGAAATTTCATGAAATCAAAATTAACCTTCGTTTCTTTTTTAAAGGTTTTGCATGCCAATCGTTCTCTTTGGCACTCCAATTGTACTGAGCTAAATTGAATTTGTTGCAACGGTTAAAGAGTGCAAGAAAAATGATTCAAAAGAGTGGGAAAGACATGATGTGAACAATTTTAAATAGTAAAAGGCTGTGAATTTTGATTTCATCAAATTTACTAATCTAAAAGATGTGTATGAGCAGAGCTATAAAAAATCAAATTAGGTTAAATCTAATCTAATTTTACCAGTAAAAAATCGTCTTATGTGACTAAACAATTTTGTCAGGTCAGGAAATATAATTTTATTGTTAAAAACAAAAAAAACAATTTAAGCCAGAAAAATCAATTGATAACCAAGAAAAACAAAAAAAAACTCACTGCAAATATTTGTCACATAAATAAAGTGGATGATACTCTACTTGAAACTCAGTAATAAAAATGCTCTCGTTTACTCGTTCTAATTCAATATAAAGTTGTGCAGATATTACCTAAAAAAGTTAAAATGGGTAAAATGCATAGCACACAAAACTTCCTAAGAAATATTATAGACAAAGTTTCGGTAAATCGAAATATTAATATAATTCATATTGATTTAAAATGAACTATTTGTGAGATATAAGAACATCATTGAATAGAAAACTTTATGATTTTGATTCAGATTTCAATTAAGTACTAAAAGGATTTCTCGAGCAACCATGGATATTTATAATAAAACATATTGTGAAAGTTCTAAAGCTGTTTAAAAACATATTGATGGTTTCTTTTGAATAATATTCGTCCAACTTTTTCGCTGTGTCTGCTCCCAACAATCCAAGAGACAAAGTTAGGTTGAAGGTGAATAGGAGGAATCCATTTCATGGTTTCCACTCTTAATTGCTGTTGTAAATTTTTGCTATATAATACCCTTTCCCACAGCTTACCCTCCTAACCTACGATAGCTACAGTGAGCAATTGAGTGCGGGAAGTAGGATCGTGGCTACGGAAGAACAAAAGGCAGAATAATTCTAACTTTTTTTCTGCGGCAGGGTTTGCGGGGGGTTGGTGAATGAGAGAAAACTCTTGGGGTTTTCCCACCAAGACTATGTGTGATAAGGAGCAAAAATGAATATATTGCGGGGAAAAAAAGGTGAGAGGCAACGTGAAGTTCTTAATTAATGTGGTGGAATTCGTGATGGTAGGGTGAAAAGGTGTAATACGGTTAGACGCACCTGACATTTTCCCACAATTCCCCAACCAACAAACCCCTTTTTCATTCGCGTGGCATTTTCCTGAAATAGCAAGGGCAGTCCTTCAGCCAAAATGTAAAATCTTCCGGAGTGATTTTTTTTTTCTCAATGCCCCATGACTTCTTTTTCACCTGCAAAGCCCATCGGGGGTGACCCTATCTCACTTGGAGGTGAATTCTCGTCGCGTAAGGAGACTCTGGGGCAAATCACAAATTGGCAAAGGAAAGAATCCAGGAGAGTGAGAATAAGACCCGAGAAATAAATTCCGGAAAACGATCCAATTTTTCACATTAAAAACACCAGACGTCGTCGTTAAATAATTACATCTGCGATATGATTAATATCCCTTTTTAGCATCGTTTTGTTTTTCATTCTATTCTGTTTCTTTTGAGATATTTTCATTACTCTATGCCAGAAGATCTATATGAAACTATATGCACTCATTGGATTTTCTCAAATTGGTTGGATAACTAAAAAACGAATGACTTTAGATAGAACTCTCTCTTTATTCGTAAAAAAGTTACGGATGCCGGATTTAGAACTTAGCGATAATAGTAATTCTCTTAATAATGAGAATAATATCTATATCACTTCTTTGTGATGCTTAAGTATCTGATATAGGTATTGCGAAGTGTTGGAACTCGTGACTTATTAGTAGGGGAAAGCGCGTTACCTTCGGACGACTCAAGCTTCGGATAAATAAACTTTTTCTATATTATGTTCGTTAAAGAATTCACCCATCGCTTTTTTTCTTAAAATTTGAGGCAATGGACCATCTATTAAAATATAATATTATAATGGGCCAAATTCATTTATAACACATTGAAAAAATGATTAGTGCGAAGCATAATCGTCCGAAGGTAGCTCGCTCTCCCCTACTTTTTGCATTATTTACTTTATACATATTTACTTTTTACATTATTTGAAGGATTTTTGAACAAAAAATGGACAGAGGATTCTTTGAAACATTTTTCTTGCAGAGTAAGTTATGATCAACAACACATAAAATCATTTGTCCAAGGTCTAGTTCAACTCATCTCCTAACAGAAAATAGGGTAAAGGCTCATAATTTTAGACAGTCTGCTTATAAGCATCGATGTTCCAAGTTTGAAGTGCGATATTTTCAATACTAATTGACTTTTTTTGTTACTCTCTTTTCAGAAGGGTTGTTTAGAAATTTGGCAAGGGTTTATTGTCTTTGTTTTTACTAAAATTAGTCTCAATACGTTTAAAAATGAATTGGTATGTAGAGGTGAATTTGACTCGAATTTTGGACAACTTGTTTATTAATTTGGACAACTTGGCTGTAAATTTGGACAGATAATCCGCCTCAACAGGATGCCCATTGTTCTTCATTTCATGAACCAATCTTACCAAGTCCTCTTCCTGTTCATGTAAGGGAAACATAGAATGTTACAAGAATCCCGGAAACTTTCCATATCATTCATTAAAGTGAGTTGACTTCGATACTCCAAGTACGTGCGGATTCGCTCATTCCCTGGCCTTTCCGGGAGCCTTTCAAGGCTTTTCTCACTACATCTCGTTCGTAGAGATGATGCTCCTTTGTTTCTCCAGGCATTTGTCCAACCTAGTCATCACAAAAGCTAGAACTTCACGAAATTTCGTGAGAAAAACACCTGTCCAAAATAAGAACCATCACCTCACTGGTGAATGTCTTAAAAAATTTCCCATTTTTCACACGAAAAACATAATTCACAAGGAAAATCTCACTTCAGGTCAAATGTACAAATCACCACTAACGTGAATTAACACAATATTCGATGAATATTTAATAATATCACTCAAAAAAAACGAAGAAATATTGTTAGTACTTCACCACAGCTAAATAAGACGGAGGTAAACACGAAGGTCATATTTCTCGTAAGCAATTGCTCACACTGAATTTTCAACAAAGCAATTTTAACTCAAATCATATTCAAAATTTAACGTATTTAGTGTTAAAATCTTCCAAAAAGAACAAATATTTAGATAGAATTCATTATTCATCAAATATTGGAATAAAAATCCATAAATTTAATAAACTTATTTCTAGTGTCCAAAATTATGAGTCCTTACCCTACTTATTTTTTTTTACATTCGGATTAATCAACTCTGAATAATCTTGTTCTCCGAAAAGTAAATATTTTTCTAACACGTCTCCGAAAATCATATCCCGGAGGCTGAATTTATAAAAAATTGAAATACTTTCACATGCCTAAGAGCTTCAATTAAATAATTTTTTTTTCAATGTTGAAAAAACTTAGAGAAATGCTGTTTCTTTGTCTTTGATCCACGTAGGGGGAAGTGGGGCACCTTTAAAAGTGGGGTACCTTTGAAATTCGGCTTTTTCACCTATTTTTAAATAAAATTGAGCCTTATCTTGATATCATTTAGCTGCACAAACAGATTGAGAAACTGAATTACATCATGATATGGCTCAGTTCTATTTAAACATAAGAGAAAAATCCCAATTTCAAAGGTGCCCCACTTTCAAAAGTGCCCCACTTCCCCCTAACCCCGAATACGTTATCTAGGATGCATGAGTTCATGTTAAGAGAAGGTTAAAAGCGTGGAATGATGATAAGATGACTAATTGAGATGGGGTCTCCCAAAGACCCCAAGTCGCTATATCTCAAATATTTCCTTCCATCTCAATTCATAGGCCTATAATTTTCCAAACTTTCGAAATAATTGGCCAATAAACAGTAACGATAAGACCTCTTATTGTATTCAAAGTTAAAAAAAAAAACATGAGGACTCTTAATCAATTCACCATGTCAGGAAAGATATTCAAAATATTTCTCTCACTAAATTCCCTTTGTATGGTAAGACAAAAGCCATTATAGCTTTTAGACTGGATCGTTGAACGTTTCAAAATCAAGAAGTTTGGTATAGAAAATTGCTTCTTCTATATGCTGGTGCATGTAGCGTGGAATTATCATAAAACACAGATTCCCATTTTAGAGTTTCCACCCTCTCGTACATTTACATAACACTACTTCCACCCTTCGCGTGTCACATTTATAGAGCACTTTTCACCTCCTTGAGCCCATCCTTTTCCCACATTCCCTCCCAACTTTTTTTTTGGGAAGCTAAACTTTATCAGAGGAAATCTCGTGACCGCCGGAATGTGAACTATCTCTAGTAAAGGCATTCTGACGAACAATCCCCGAGAAGCAGACAAAGGCAACACATGCCCACAATTTCAATATGATGGGACTTTTCTCTTGCACTTTCCAAAATGGAATTGAACATTTCACACACTCCACCCATTATAGTATGACTACACTGGGAATGTTTCCAGGCAGCAGATACTCCTTCTTTACCTCTGTCTTAAATTAGTTTTCAAATAGATGCAGTATTTTCTCTTGAGGATTCTCCATCCAACCGATTTTCCGTGCTCCCAACGACTGTTTATTGAGCTATTTTCTTCATCTCTTTCAATTCAGTCACACTGGTGCTCAGTAAATGGGAATTCAACGAAAGAGTAAATATTTCTCAAACACCCTAAATGATGTGCTCCTTATCCTCTCAATTCCCAAAATGCAAGAAGTAATATGAACGAAAAGGTGCCTTAAAACACACTTTACCTGCATATAAGAGGCACTGAAGGAAGGAATTACGACTGGTTTAGTAGCAAAACTTGTTGTAAATCTTTCCAAATTCAAATGTTTGATTAAGTATCACGTTTGAACTTAAATTTAGCTACTTTACCTATATTATAATTAGCGTCGAAGCTTATCAAATTTTCGGAGATAAAGACTAGACAAAGAACTAATTTTGAACCAAAACAAAATAAAAATACACTACACATTTTTCTATATTTAATTCTAAGAAATAGTTTCCTGAATAAATTATTTCTTACATTCAAGTATGTAAAGTATTATTTTTAAATATTTAACTTTGATGAGTGTTGTAGTTGCATTAATATTTTCTAAAGAACATTACAGAGATGCCAAATAGCGCGGTTGCAAAATTTAAATTCACTGCTGAATAGAAAAGGAAGTCACACAGCACAACATTTCGCTCGAAAGCATCAATTGCATTCGTTATGGGAAAATATTACTTGGGGATTGGGTGAAAATACTTACTATTTCTCCATAAAATTCTCTCAAACTTCTCACTTTCGTGACATTCTGAAATTGTGGTGAAGTTTGTGGGAGCTTTTTTGTACATGCTGGAGGGGATATTTTGAGGAAAATTTAACTATACATTACAATGGAGGGAAAGCTCCACACGTATCTGCAAATTGTTGCTGTGGCACATTTTCAATGTAAACAGCAAATAATCGGATTCGCCTCCCTCGACTTCAATAAATCTTCATGTTTTGGCACATTATAGTGTAAACCCCTAAAAGACGATGGCAAAAAGGAGGGCATTTTTCTTCACATCCTCTTACTCAAAATACATTCAAAAGCTTTTAGTCATTGTTACAAGCAGGTAAGGAACTTCTACAGCTTAAAAAAACTTGATGTGTCATTCAAATTACAGCATTGGTCAATTATTTCATCCTGCAAAAGATCTCTAAGAATCATGTAACCATTGCATTATATCAAGCGGTTCCATAATGAATTACCGTTTTTTTTACTTTTCGAACTCTAGAGAAGCAGTTATATAATAGTCTTTTTTCAACTTGTCACTGTCATGGAGCTTAATCGGTAAAAGATATCAACTTCCGATCTTCGATTCCCAAAATTGGCCCAAGCTTTTTCAATGATTTGTGGATATGTTTTAGAGGTAGTCCAGGCCAACATTTAGTAGTCCAAACATACCTATGCCCGGAAAATCCGCAATTTTGAATTATTGAAGATCACAGATCCAACCACTTTGGAAGGCCCATTTTCAACCAATTTGGTTAAATTTTGATTTTTTGGGAAAGTAATGTAATTTCGAACCCGGCTGCATCGCTTTTCATCGGTAATGAAACGGTTAAACTGCTTTTAAATTTCAAATGCTTTTGTAATTTATAAATAAATTTAATCACTATAAGACCAGTAAGCACCAAACACTGAGAGAAATCGGAAAAAGTTAAAATAACATTCCGGAAATGTTAATTTTACCCTGCAGTATTGATCCGAAATCAGTGTAAATATTATGCTTTTTAGGTGTATCAGGGGTTAAAGTTACCCTTTTTCATGTTAATTTTACCCCTAAAAAGGTGTAAAATTACCATTAAAAAATGTTGATATATTTTTGTACCTAAAAAGTGTTAAAGTATGAGGAAAAAAAGTTAATCGCATCTCCATTTTTTCTCAGTGAAAGATCATGCGAATAACTAATTCACGGAGAGGTCTCTCGTGAGTTCTGGCATTACTCAAAGCTGGGACGTTTTGCCATCTCTTTGTTTCTACAGAAAGTTTAGAAATTTTCAAAATTCAGGAATTTGAATTTAGTTTTTGGAGATTATTTAAAGAAGTAATAAGATTGTAAATATCTATCTTTAACGTTGTATTGATATCAAAAAGGGTAAAACATTTTTGGTAAGTACAAAATGAAAATGGTTCGTAATTTCTGAATTTCCCCTTTACCATAATAATAGTTCACTACTACTTTTTGGGTCCGAGGTGACCTCCGATCTTTTCAGATCGTACCTATATCTTGGATTTACATGTTTTGATACTCATAGATCACGAATGTCATATGCGCAAAAAATCGATTTTCGTGAACGGTTCGACCCATCCGTCCAGTCCATCCCGCCTGCCCGTCGTATAACCGCTTCTGGAGAACGAGCAGGGAGAGATATCGACAAGCGGTTTTCGGCAAAGGTCAAATGTCCATGGGCCGCTAGATGTAGGTGATATCAGAGCCAGTCCTCACCCCTCCTTTCGTCATATTGGAACACTCCTAAATTTTGTTTTCTCGACAACCTCTATGGCAGCGATTAATCTCAGATTTAAGTATGATATAGCTGGGCCTAAAAGCTTACGAAAAGAAAAAAAATTGGGCTTACCGACTCCCCTGACCCGAGCTATAAGGGGTCAGAAATTTAATTTTCAATTGGCAATATCTCTGGTCCTAATTGTCAGAATTTGAAAAATTTTAGTGTTTTTAAAAGGTCTCGTGGAATAGGGTAAAGTGATATAATTTGGAATTAGTGTTACAAGTTGGACAATTCGCCGGTACAATTTGGACATGGCTTTTTTCTTGATAAATACAGTACAAAATTTGTTTTTAAGCACAAGGAACCAAATTATAAAACTAAAGCATTAAAAATATACAAATAAAAATGAAGTACTAAATTTATCAAGACAAAAAGCCCTGTCCAAATTGTACCATTGCATTGTCCAATTTGTACCACTGTCCAACTTGTACCACTTTACGGTACTACAAAATTTTGTACACCCCAACTTCATATGATTTAATTGAAGCAGTAAGATTTTCTTACGTGTTTTGTGGGATAAGACACAGACCTTTTGAAGTAATTTATCAAAACGGTGACAAATTTGCAAAATTAAAGGGGGCATGTTAAGTGTTAAGAATTATTAAAAAAAAGGAATTTCAATATGGAACTGCTCAATATATAAAAAATACCGAAAGATTTTCAGCGAAAATTGCGAGTTTTGTTTTCGCACAAAGAGCATCGAATGTATGTCAAAAAGGCAATAAAAAGCTCACCCAACTCTGCATATTAAAATACAACAATCACATATTTAATGAAGTTCATAAAATAGGAGCAGCAGTATAATTTTTATTTGATACGAAAGAGGCACATTTTATTGGGATGAAAATCAATAAATGCATAAAATAGGAAAATTATTCACTTGACATATTGGCAAAGAGGGCGTCTACAGAAATATTTTATATCACTCATTTATCGACAAATCTTATCACACATCCTCAATTTCAAGAGAGAAATCGTTGATAGGATGAAATAATATGGCTTCACTTTATAGTCCATTATGCCAAACATACATCCCACCTACCTTATCACTCAATAAAATTTGACCTCGAATCACCTGCCAATTGAAATTCAACCCCACAAACAGCAACCGACAGCAACTTTTAGTTAATATAACCCTGTTTTAAAATTGTAATTTGTGAATATGTTCATGGGAATGGAATTGCAAAGTCGAAATACATAAAAATTTATGATATTGTAAATGTGTTTTTTTTTTAAATTTGACATTCTCATTACATTTTTTCGTACACTAAATAAATAACACTTTTAATTACGCATTCATTATTTTATCTTGTTTATTTGAATTTTCTCATTACGACTGGTTTGCAGTATAACATTTTCTACAAATGAGAGGTTGAGTGTGACTTTTATAAAGTCGTTATGTGGAAAGTTTCTACTGCAATTATTAGAAGAACTTTCTCAGGACAAGGAATTTCTATTTTTGTCACGAGGACAAAAAATTTTTTTTTAATGTTCTTAGAAGTCAATAAATACCAAGCTTCATGAGATTTTTGCTATATGTGTCGGTGTCGGCTAAATTCCCGAAAGTCAAAATACCAAATCAGTCAAGTTTCGAAAAGCCTAAATCCCGACAAGTCATTGAATTCCCTTGAAAGCTAAATTCCGAACGGCAAAATCCAGAACGCCAAGATTCCGAATAGGTCAAAATTCCGAAAAGACAAAATTACGAATGGACTGAAGTCTTGAAAGCGAAAATCCCAAATGGTCAAAATCCAAAGGGGCGAAATTAAATGAAGGATAATGTGTGGAATAATTTCTCAAAATACAAAAAAAATTCCTTTTGACTCGAAAAAACGCAAGTGTAATCCTACTTATGGCCAATTTTAACACTAAAGCCAGGACCGGTCAAATTAACCGGTATAAAAACTTTTTAATATTAACATATATTTAAACGGTACAATGTCACTATCGAACTTTATGAATTTTTTAAAATATGCATGTAATATACTAGCAGAGATTCTTTACAATCTCAGCTTTTGTGGTCTTAGGTGAAATCCGACCTCGTCAGATCGGGCCCAAATTTTGGATTTACACGTTTTGACACTTATAGATCACGATAATATCATATGCGCCAAAAATTCGATCGTCCGTCCGTTCGTCCGTCCGTAGTATAACCACTTCTGGAGGGGAATTCAGTATCGCTCTGACAATGCCAATGCCATATGACAAATTGGGTTTGAATCTTAGGAGAGCTTTTTCGAAAATGAGATTCTGTAGCCGTGACATTGCCATTTCAGCTCACTCCTCAAATAAGAGTCACATATTTGAGATTTCTGGCAATTCAAATGACAATGAATTTTGTTAAACAAATCAACCAAGATGTACTGTATTTTCATGAAATCATCCAGTAAAAGGATTTCATTAAAAATTCAATGAATTGCATTTTCGAACTCATATGATATGACAAAGAAAGCTCGAATGGCATTGTCAGGTTTCGAACTTACGCGTGACAATGCGTGCAACTCGGGGTGCTTGCAACTCGGAATATACGTGAAAATTCGATTGTGAGTTGAATTTTGGGGGTAAAGAATAGCGTCGAGCCAATTTCATCCATTTCGACTGCCGAGAACAGTTTACTCGACGCGATTCTTTACCCCCAAAATTCAACTCATAATCGAATTTTCATGTATTCCGAGTTGCAAGCACCCCGAGTTGCACGCATTTCGGGGTCGTCTGTAAAGAATCTCAGCTAACATAAGCTTATCTGGGCTTATCACTGTTTTTTTCCTCTTCTGCGAGAAAAAATGTTTAGTATTCTACTTTCCTCGGTCTATCGAACCCGCCTCGGAGCGAGCGGTGGGGGACAAACGACCAAAAACAGTCGATAAGTTTAGTGTTAAGAATTCGGAATTTTCGCTTTCTAGATTTTTGCTTTCAGCATTTTGACTTTCGGATTTTTCGTGTTAGAGATTCTGACCTATTGAGCCCAAATATAAGTAGATATTGATTCTTCAATAGTGTCTTGGATAAAAGGTAAATGGAACTCTATTTGCACAAAAAGTCGTTGAAGTTCGAAGAATTTAAATTCAATTTCGAATTTTTATACTAAATTTTCGAATAAAGTGGGAAAAATGTATCAAATATCACACTAAAAAGCTGGCGAAAGAGTTACTCAGTGATTATGGAGTGATTAAATACTGGGGCAAGAACAGCAAACGTAGTTGTTCTACTTTTTTCCCCACAACAATGTGAAGACCTTCACATTTTGACACTTGAGCACTTCGAAATTCGAACAGGATGTAACTTCCGCCACCTTACAAAAGTATTAAGATGTAATAAAGTTTCTTTTTTTGGATCTTCAAATAGATTTTCGAATTTTTCAAGATCTACTTCTGTACGGAAAGATTTTGGATTTTGACTTTCAAGAGTTTGGCGTCCAGGATTTAGGCTTTCGGAGCTTTAGCTTTCGAGTTTTTGGTTTTCGGGTTTTTTGCGTTCGAGTTTCAACGTCTCGGAATTTTTACTCATTCGGAATATTGGCTTCCAGGAGTTTGCCGTTCTGGATTTTGGCTCTTCCGGAAAATTGACGTTTGGAATTTTGGCTTTCAAAATTTTAACCCGGACGCACATCGACGCCTCCATTCCACACTATGCTAAGTCGACTTAGCCTTGTATTACTCCGAGGGATATGTTTTTCCTGGAACCCTTAATTAGCAACTGTTTAAAATTTGATGGTCATCAAACGCCCGAGTAACCAGGATATTCCATAAATTACACGGACAGCATAGGACAACGCCAACTTCAAATGGCTCTCCTGAAAAGTAGTCATTCTGAGATAGCATAGTATGGGATGGAATCGTCGGTTGTGTTTGTTTATTAATATACAAAATTCACCGTATTAGTCAAATTGATCGGTTTTAAAAAATCTTTCTAATTTATTTACATAGATTTAAACATTTTAATTCCCCAGCCAAACTATATGACTTTTCTTAAATGTAGAGGCATTTTTCTTAAATGTTAAAGGCACAATTAGTCAGCAGTAAAATTAAACATTTATTATTATTTATTTATTATTATTTATTAATTTCTCAAACAAATAGGGTTCGCCCCTCTTACAATGTTTGGCAAAAGAAGAAGAAAAAGAAAAAAAAAAGGTTATTGACAAAATTTAAGTAAGTGGATATAAGGCAAAGGCAATATTGAAAAAAAAAGTAAATTAATTTATTAGGACTGAGACTGGAAGTACCCTGTTATTCCGTCAACGGATAGTCGGGCATTCGGGGGAATAGAATTATATAAAACTATCCCCTTGACAAAAAGCGTGCGGGAGAGCTGATTCGAGCTAGCTCTAGGAACCAAGAGTCCGCGGACCCTGGCAGAGGCCCCGGGAATCAGGAGTGAGGCCAAGTATTGCGGTCTCCCAGAAATTATCAAACGGAAAAGGAATGACACCGCTCTCAGACGGAGAAGTGATGGGAGATCACAACCCACCAGGATATTGCGATGCTCGGAGATGTGATCACGGGGGCCGAGGCCACAAACGTACCTGACACAGCCGTGGAAGGTTACAGATAGCCTCCGCAGTGTCTCACAATCCGCTGCGAAGAACAGTTCAGCCCCATATGTTATTATGGGTATAAGCAACGCCTTAACCAAGAGAAGTCGAGTATTTTTTGGCGTGAGCTCACGATACCTACGAAGCGTCCGCAGAGTACAATAAACTCTTTGGTTGATATGAGAAATGTGGTCTGACCAGGAGAAGGACGAATTGAAGATGACGCCGAGATTGCGTGCTTTCTCAACAAACGGAATCGATTCTCCGTAGATTGTGAGAGGTGGAATCGGACCACACAACGACCTTTTAGATATTATAAGGGCCTGTGACTTTTTAGGGTTTAAATGAAGGCCATTATGAATCGCCCAGGACTCTATGCGAGCTAAAACCATGTTTAGGTGGTTAAAAGTCTCTGTTGGATTACTTGGGTCACCATCAGAAAACACTTGCAGGTCATCTGCATATAGATGGTAAGAGCAACCGAGTAAGGACGACGGAAGGTCATTTATAAACAATGAGAAGAGAAGTGGGCCCAATAGCGACCCCTGAGCCACGCCACAAAGCAAACTTGAAGGCCCAGACAAGCGACCACCTGCCCTGACTCTCTGAGTGCGTCCACCGAGGTAGGACCTAACCAGAGACACGGCGGGAGAAGAGAAATTAAATTTTTGGCACAGTTTAAAGCAAAGGAGGTCATGAGGAATGCTATCGAAAGCTTTGGAAAAATCTAAAAGAAGTAGCACGACAAATTTACGATTATCCAGAGACTGAGCAATATCATGTTGTACACGAAGTAATGCAGAAGTAGTGCTGTGCCCAGCGCGAAATCCTGACTGAAATTCAGCAAGAAGACGCGCAGAGTCTAAATAAACAGTGATCTGCTCTAGAAGTAAGGCCTCAAAAACTTTAGAAAGAACGGGTAATAGACTTATTGGTCTATAGTCCGACAGATTCACTGGGTTACCAACTTTAGGAATGGGTATTACCAAAGCCGACTTCCATAGACTTGGATAGGAAGAGGAAGTGATAATGAAATTAAATGTGCTACATAGGATTGGTAGAATAACCGGGAGAATCAATCGAACAAAAGCCAAGGAGACCTCATCATCCCCCTTTGCCTCAGATCTAACACGTGAGATGGCAAAAATTACTTCCTGGGGCGACACACACTGAAAACCGAAGCCCTCCCAAGGCTCATGAGGCAATGGTGGGCAGGTAACAGGTGCAGCCGCCACACTAGAAGTGAAGTACCTATTTAGTTGATCGGCATCAGGGCCAGATGCAACTGAAGAGCGAAGAGATGGTTTCAGGCCAAGCCGTCTGATATTTCTCCAGAGAATATTAGGTGGAAGATCAGTATCGAGACACCGTGAGTAATACGCTTTTTTAGCTCTGCGAATCTGGGACGAAACTCTATTACGCAAACTAATGAAGATAGCGCGATCGGAAGAGAGACCACTGCGCTTCCATTTTTTACGAGCTGCCTCGCGTTTCTTCATGCTCTTCAAGATAGGAATAGTCAGCCAAGGGGTATTTAAGTTTTTTATAAGTACCCGTTTTTTAGGAACAACATCATCAAAAATGGTATTGATTCGATGTGTCAGCATATCAATGCGATCAGAGGCACTTGGCAAAAGAGAGATTTCGTCCCAGCAGTACATAGCTGCCGCAGACTGGGCCAGAGATGGAGCACACTTAGAAACATCAGGGATTAAAGTTGTCTCATTTCTGAACATTGGAGAGTTTTAGGTTTTCATTAGAAGGAATATTGAGAAAACTGAAAAAAATGTGACGCATCTACAACTAATGGAGACGTAATTTAATAACATTGTTAAGCAATTTACTTTTGTAATCTGCACCTTTTGTTGATATGTCAGAACGGAAATAAGACTTGAAATAAAAATTGATGAAAAAGAAAACCACATTTTATTTTCCTCTATTCTTTAGCTATTCTGGGCTTTTGTAAAATCGATGGACTGAATTAATGGGAAAGTCTTTCAAGCTCTCTTTTGTTGGTATAGTGCACTTGCCAAAGTCTGGGATCTGATGGATTGTATATCCTAAGAAGTCTTTTGAGTAGTGGGAGTCAGTAGAATGGAATAGAACGCAGTCAACAAGAATAATACAGAATACATTTGCTGCAGTAAAATGCATGTATTATTATTATCCTGAAAGTAAAGGGGAATTTTACGAGAAGTCACATACCATTTGCCAAAACAGACGAGTTGGTTGAGTGAAAAATAAACTGAAAAGTTATTTTTCGCATCTCTTACTATCATCGCTTTTCCGTGTTATATTTGAACCATTTCTCACCAACTTTTTTTGTTTCACTTTTACCATCTCTTTATAATATTAATCTTTCAGGTATCTTCTATATGAGGGAATTTCTAAATGCACCCCACTGTGCTATAGGGGAAACTGGGGCACCACCAAACACGGGGTAAAACCAAACACTGTGATTTTTTAATCGGATATTCGACTTCACAGGACAAGACTTACAAAAATTTATAGGCATTGTAGGGATGCTTGTCTACTAAAGAAATGGTCGAGATAGTCCAAGTAGTTTAGAAATAAAAATTAGTGTTTGGTGGTGCCCCAGTTTCCCCTAGACCGGTGAGTTTCAACAACTCTAGCAAACTTTCTTTTTAATTTCAAAACGCATCGAACTTGAGTCACTCGGTGCTTGAATTATTTAAATTCTGTAATAGAACATTTAATCTATTTAAGGATTTTATAAAAAAAAGAAAAACAACTTTTAGCTGTTCACCTGTAAGTTTATTGATACATATATAACTTTCTTCATCTTCTTTTACAATTCATCATCTACAAATATCTCCGTTTGCAATTATCTGCCTTACTTGATTTTACTTCCATCTTAAGCGCAAAAATCATGCATAAATATTTGTTCAACAATTCATTTTGTAATGCCAAAGGTTTTTTCTCTGTTATTTAGAAGCTCCTGATACATTTAGTGATTATGCTCCTGTTTTAATCACTGCCTGTATGAGGAGTTTCTGTTTCTGAAGAAAAAACATTTGGCAAAATCTTAATCTAGATCAAAATAAAATTTTTTTGTAATGTTAAAAAATGGCCAACATATTGCACTTTGACATTTTTCTAAGTGATTTTTTGCGTCCTCAGATGTTAAGTTTATTTTATAATCACTCAAAAATCCGAAAAAGACAATTTTTGGGCATTTTCTATCTAGCGCATATTTTCGCATTTTGCGAAGAAGGTTTTTTTGTTTTCTAAGCAATTCTGGTGATCTTATGAAACCTGTACTCAGTGACCACCAAATGATGCAAAAAGTTAACCAAAAAAAAACTTAAATAGATACAAATTAAATATTTTCATAAATCATAATCATCTTTTTGTCGTTGTCATATGATCGTGTACACTGTCTTATCAATAGTGAGCAGCATTTGTTACTTTTACATTTTCGTTTGTAAGTAAATAAAAAAAATCAAATATCAGCGTTTCTTTGCAAATTGTCTTTGCTATGTTCTTTTTTCATCACTTCAAAAATTTCAAAAATTGATAAAATCTTTGAGCGTGCTTTTTTTCGTATAATCATTAAATGTCTGGATTTCATTCTTTGTTGATAAATAACACACGATATTTAATTGTAATTTTTTTTCAAAAATTTGCTGATTTATATTTTTAATAGATTTTTTTTATCTTCATGCTTCAATAAAACACTAAATAACATTCTCTGTTGTCAATCGAAAAAATTCAAAAACATCAAATATGGTCACAACAATTAATATAGAATATGTTTTATATATTTCTTCAGTGGGGTTAAATATAACATTTTTTACAATAGTTTGTTCAGTAATTTGGTTTTAATTTTTTTCTTCAACAAAAATCACAAAAAAAATATTTATTAAATAAAAAAAAATTAATTTTTTCAAAAAGTAAATCATACTAAAACATTCTCTAAGTTCTATTCACATTTTTTTGCGCATTTCCATAAAGCAGTAAAATATCTCTGCAATATATTCTTCATTCGTGTTAACATGAGAAAAAAATTAAAATAGAGTAGATAAACAAAAATTGTTCAGATTGAAAAAATAAATAGAGGAACAAATAACAATATAGTTTTTGATAGAAATATTCAACGGAGTATGTCTTATATTTCTAACAAGAAAACAAAAAAGAATTTTAGATAATTCAAATAAAAGAAGATTCTAGTAGAAACTTGAATGGAGGGATTAATAAAACAAAAAAATATAAAGATATCTTTCTTTGTCAAGATAGTTGGGGGTGTAGACGATAAAAAGAGGAGGTTCAACAGCCACTAAATAGAGTTGTCAATTTGACACTACATCATGGGTTGTCCGTTGACGTGTTGTGTGCCTGGTGGAACTCTGTAACCAGGATAGTTGTGACTGAGGGCGTTCTTGGCAAAAAATGTCGTGTAATCCTACAAAAAAGACCAACAATAGAGTACCAACAGGCAAAGACATTGTGTGTTAAAACTGCGTGTGCTTTTGTGTTGGCCCTGAAATGCATGAAAGAGAACAAACCACCCTCACTGGGGAGGTTCCTGATGACGTACTGATGGAGACAGGAAGGCTCCTGAAGGTATCAGAAAGGTGACAAGAAAGTAATTTGTATTAAGTGTACTTTGAGAGGGGGACTATCATCACACGAGGCACTCATTCAATTCCGTAAAGAAGTGTTAAGGACAGAAAATAACAACAGAAAGTTTCGGAACAAAACAGCAGAACAGAGAAAGCTTTAATTAGCGCCTTAGCTTTAAAAAGATAGTCAGAATTATGCTTTATTCAGGCTAAGATAGAGAATAGATTGTATCATCAGGAAAATCTAATTAAATATTTAGAAAACCACATATTAACTTGGATTTCAGCATTTCAATCTTTATCCAAGATCTATATATAGAAAACCTAATCAATTCTTGAATGTTTTACTGTCTTCGAGATTTGGTCGTATATTGTTTCAAATAGATCTCCAAGAAGCACAAACAACCATTATGACCTTTACAATATCTTGAGTCAAAAAGTTATTCTAGTTTATTAAACTTACACCCACTCTTTTACTCAATCTTACTTCTCATCCTTACCATATTCCTCAGATATTGTGAATAACGAAATGGATATTTCTGTTACCAAGAAAATCTACAAATGTTTATTTGGGTCAAATATTGCCAATTGAAACTTTCTTTTGTCCTCCATTTGGGAAAGTGTTGTTTTCTTTCCAAGGAATTGCAATGGCAAAAGCATTTCCATGCCAAATAACCCTTTTCAGAAAATCAAGATTTCATTCAGAAACTGCATTTTGCAAGAAATTTCATAAATAATTAGTTATATAGATTCTGCAATTGAAGCAAATGCACTTTTGACATTGTTCTTTAATGTTAAGTCATAAAGCAATAAAAATCCTCCTCCACAATTACTTTTAATTTTTTTTTAGATTTAGAATATTTAGCCAAATAAATTATCGAAAAACTTGAAAAAAGCTCCCCAGTTAGGGTGATGTTCGCATTAAGAATTTTAGTGTAGTGTTTTGTGTGCCTGGCAAAGAAGGTGAATTGTGGACGGAAGCCCACTCTTAGAAATTAAAAGTATTAACTTTATGAACACGTCGCGGACGACAAGCTGGTCCGGCGGCTAGACGCAGCCGGGCCTCGTTCTCAGCAGCAGCTTGCTGTTTGTACTCCGGTGGAGGCCACTTTTGATCACCACGCATATTGGAGCCTCCTGAAAAAAAAAACAAACAAAGAGTTAAGTCAAATAATTTTAATGTAAAATCGGTTAGTGAACTACTTTAACAAATTCGAACTGTCTAGTTTTTGAAAAGGGGGTCCGTGGTGCAATTGGTAAGAGCGTTCGACTCTTGGGCAGTGTGACGCCCAGATCGACTGTTCTGAGTTCGAGTGCCACCCGGTCCAAATGACTCAAGTGTCTGAAAGGACATATTTCTCACACACATTATAAACCGAATAAATATTTTTACATTGAATAATGTATAAAATGGTAAAAATAGTCCGATATATAAAAAAAAATAAAGTTTTAGAAGATAAGAAAGTTATGGATACCATCATTTAAAGTTGTGATCCTAAACGAATATTTTTACAGTAAGTTGTCTTGATTGACTCCTAAAACGCGATAGTGCACTGAGAAAAAAAGAGGGTGCGATTAACTTTTTTTCCACAGAACTTTAACACTTTTTAGGTGTAAAAATATATCAACATTTTTTAATGTTAATTTTACAGCTTTTAACTGCTCGAACTCCAAGAGAGAGCAGTTTTCACAATACAATTTTTTTTTTCAAATTCTTACCATCCTGGCTGCTAAACGGTAAGAGATATTTTTATAAAAAGATAAGAGACACCGGTCTTCGGTGACCCCCCCACAAGTCAGCATGCTCTAGCGAACTAACTTACCCAAAGTACCCCACCATCCCTTTTATCCCCTTCAAAAACATGTTTTTCGACTTTGCAAAAAATTTGCCCTAGCTTTATCAATGATTTTCGGATATATTTTGTAGTTAGTCGAGGTGAACATTTTGTCCTTAGACACCTATCACCGGTTAATTCGCCATCTTGAATTATTCAAGGTCAAAGTTCAACCAACCTGGAGGGTCTAATTTTTAACGGATTTGGTCAAATTTAGACATTTTTGAAAGATATTTTAATTCTGAACCCTACTGCATCGGTCACAATCGGTGGTGAATCGGTAGAGTAAGGGTAATAGCCCTAATTCAAAAATACTGTTTTTCGCACTTTTTCACTCTTTTGACCCATATAAAAAATCAACGGTAAGAGATATCAACTTCCGGTCTTCGGTGACCCCACCTCAAATGACATTACCTCGAAAGTACTCTCTTTAGTTTTTTCCTTTCCCCCTTCATACGTCTCCTATCCCCCTAAATTACGTCAAAAATGAGGTTTTTCTAACATTGCACAAAATTGGCTCTAGGGATTTCAATGATTTTAGGATATGTTATGTAAATGGTCCAGCTGAAGATTTCGTCCTTCTTTCACCGATTAATTTGCCATCTTGAATTATTCAAGGTCAAAAGCCTAATTTTCAACCGTTTTGTTAATTTTATTAATTAAAAGGTTTATGATTTTCTGAAACCCTCTTCTTGAACAATTTTCAACTTCAAGCTGGTTTTGTGGTGATTTATAGACAAATTTAATTCGACAGTAATTTTATATGCACCAGAAAAATTTGCAAAAAGGAATATAAGGCAGAGCTCCTTCGCGGGAATTCGAGCAGCTCGCAAAGCCTTGAACGCTTTGCCACCCTTTTTTAGGGTAAAATTAGCATGAAAAAGGGTAATTTTAACCCTTAATACACCTGAAAAGGGTAATATTTACACCGATTTTGGATCAATACTGCAGGGTAAAATTAACATTTTAGGAATGTTATTTTAACTTTTTCGGATTTCTCTCAGTGTGAACATATTTTATCAGCCTTCACCCACCCAAATACAAACAAATAACTTTTCTATGTGCAATTGATGCAATTAATCCATATTACTCTCATATACATAACTCTGAATAACAACATGATGTATTACATATTACATGCTGTTGAAGCCAATAGCAGTTTTGGGCTGTTTTCGTAAAAATACACAATAACAGAAAGTTGCTAAAAAATAATACGGCACCGTAAATTCTAGTGACTTTGCCTTCCGGGGGTGATTTTCCCACCCTTTTGATACCCTGACCTAGGATACCCTAGGCTGAGCTAGCTGATCCTAATATTTAAAGACGGTCTCCACTGATCCTCTCTGCCGTGTTTCATCGATAGGGGGAAGTGGGGCACATTTGAAAGTGGGGCACCTTTGAAATTGGGATTTTTCATCTATTTTTAAGTAGATCTGAGCCATGTCGTAATGTAATTTAGCTTCTCAATCTGTTTGTGCAGCTAAATTATATCACGATGAGGCTCAACTTTATTTAAAAATAGGTGAAAAATCCCAATTTCAAAGGTACCCCACTTTCAAAGGTGCCCCACTTCCCCCTAATGAATATCTTTAAGTGCCAGAACTAAAGAAAGGCTTACAAAGCTAGAATGACCAAGTTAAATAATGTGGAATCACCCACACGGTATCCAATGAAGAACATTCGAAATATATACGAGTGTTCATCTAAACTCGAACTTAATACGTTCAGCCGACCTATTATATGACATAAATTAAACATAAAGATTGTTAGTTAACCCTTTAAGGACGATTGGAACACCGGTGTCCCATAAAGAAAATAATTTTTCCTGACTATCTAAAGTTTTTTTTTCCTTATATCTGCACATAATTGTAAAGTGGAAGGTTGAAGGAATCTGGAATATTTTTTGCAAGTCTCTAGCTACTTTCTGTGTAGTAAATATTTTAGCTAAAAAATTGCGAATTTTTAAATTCCCAAATTCATAATTGATTTTATTTATTTTTTATACTTCCAATTTTTTTAAGCAAAACCTTTTTGGCAATAAAAACTACAATATTCATACGTAATATTTTTCATTAAAACAAAAAATATTATTCATTGGTATTGTCAGAAAAATTACTTAAATTTTTGGGCTATTTTTGTCCCTATCGTTCATAGAAGCACAAAATACAAAATGCGCCGAATCGGACTCTGTTGGACTTTCCAAGGTTAGATGTAAGACTTATCATTGACTATGTTTCTTAGATTTTATTGTTGATTTTCAGTCCGTAAAAGTATCTCGTTGTTAAAGGGTTAAAACTGCTCTCTCTTGGAGATCGAGCAGTTGAAATGTAGAACGACAGTGGAGCCAAATATATTTAGAAGAGGAAAACCCGTCATGAAAGAGACTCTTTGTATCAATGAGAAGTGTTACAACGCCTAACGTTGAATGCGACTATAGGTCGATAGTCTCAATAGTCTCCAATAAATAGAATGGTAATGTTTTTAAAAATATAATATTTTGTGTATAACACACCTTCATAAACATTGTTATTCAAGAAATACCATCTAATTAACAACGGGTTCAGAGAAAAGTTTCGTTACTTAACGAATTACTTATTGTAAATCTTAAAGATCATGTTCTAATGAGTAAGTTGAAACATTTGGCAATTTCAAAAACGACTAATGTATTTGCTTTTGAAAATCGTAAATTCGTAAAATTAAAAAAAAAATTAATTTAGGAACATAAACTAGAACGAATTCCCGCCTTCATATGTACTCAGTTAAACAAGATCGACAACCGGAAGAGGACTAAATTATTAACTTTCATGCTTGATCAAAATTAATTACCAAAGATTTTTGTACAAGTGCCAAAGCATCGTGTCTATCTCTAATCTGAAGCCAAATTTTCGATCCGAATTGAACCGATTATAGGCGGTCAATCCAAATCTGAAACCATTAACTAACCTTTGAAACTGAAGACTGGAGGTTGAGATGCGTAGACTGGTGCCGGAGTTTGAGAAACAGGCAGTTCAGTACGAAGGGTTATGACACCCGGACTTTGTTGACGAACTGCTTGGTTCTGAGCTTGATAGTACTGCTGATTCTGTGTATCTTGCTGATATGATGTAGATGTCTGGTAGGATTGTGTCTGGAACTGATTCTGAAGAATCAAAATATTTATAAGAAAATTGTATTTTTTTTTTTAAAAGCAACTATTGCAAGGGGCATCAGCGATAAAAATCGATACGCTCAGAATTTTCTACAAAAAGCAAAAAACACGATGAGACCACCCAAAATTATCTGACTTATTTCATCATTTTATGTCTCCATTGCTTATTCATCAATAAATAGCATAATAACATAAAGCACCATTAATTTAGTAATAACATCAATTTTCAGAGATCTTAAGAAATTTCTCCATGAATTGCTTCAGCAATACCATTATCTTGATAGAACTTTGTATGCAACAAGTTTCACGCATTTATAAAGCAGCAGAAAATAAATAATGCAAATTTCTCTTGTACTGTTTGTGACACTTTTGGCGAATTCACTTTAAAATCCACATTTAAGTGAAAGGATTTCGTATTTATAAATAGAGTTTGTTGACACAGCAGAGAAAGCTACTTCATAGTGTGGGATATTTTAAATAAGGAATGAGAACTAGCATTGCTAATAGATTTATGAATCTTTCTTTTTTTTTAATTTATTCTAGAGTTTACTTGCTAAAAGAATTTGTTTATACTAAACGCTTTACGGCTTTTGTCACATTGTTATTATTGTTATTAAAAATTCATTAAATATAAATTAATTATAATAATTGGCTCATTATGTATCCTAATGCCATATTAACCTTTAAATATACAGTTGTTCTTCAGAAGTTGTTGAACTAAGCAGATGACGTTATAAATAATATGATATCTCTTTTTCACGAAAAATTGCTAAGTGAAGTGATTGATGCAATAATGTCAGTGATCCCAAGCAGTTAGCAATATAAATTGGGGTCATTTCATGCAGCCACATCAAATATTGTTATGAAAAATAACTAAGAAATGCCTTGTCTTGCAATTAAAATGATGAAAACAATAAAAGTCAAGAGGCTATTTTGAGAACCGTCTGCATTTTTGTCGTTGTTCAGTAATGCAAGACGATGTTCTTCCGGAGGCCTCCTGGCGCAAAGCCAGACTCTCCGCATTGGTGTCTCAGCGTGAGAAATTCCCGAACGTACCTGATAGGGCGCAGCCTCGTACTGGGGTGCCTCGTATAATGGGGCCGCGGGACTCTGCTGGGTATATCCGACGCGCGTTGGGGTAGCCGCTTTCACTGGAGCCCAGCCGCGTGGCGTAGGTGAGTAACTTCCGCCAGGGGAGAGAGTAGATGCTGAAGGATCGGGTGAGAGTTGGGCTATTGGAGGAGATAGAGGGGCAGCAGCACTAGGTTGGGATGCTCCACGTCGCCAAGATGGCACCTGAGACTGAGGCTGTGGCTGTGGCGACTGACCGAGAGCAATACCACCAGAGAAAGCTGCAGTGCTAGGAGAGGATCCACGTGGGACCTCGGGACGATTGAGGTAGGATGGTGCTGGAGTTGGGAACTGACGGGAAGGCTGTGGTGGCTGCGTCACCGGTGCCTGATTGTATTGCGGCTGTGAGTACGACTCTTGCTGCGAATACTGCGGTTGGGTGTAGGTTTGCGGCTGGGTGTAAGATTGTGGCTGGGTGTAGGATTGCGGCTGATCGTACGATTGCGGCTGATTATACGATTGCGGCTGAGCGTACGATTGAGGCTGACTATACGACTGGGGCTGCGTATAATTCTGAGATGCACCTACCACTGGGGAGTAGGAGGCAGGCTGCGCGCTATAGGGGGCACCGTCCTGAAATTCAATAGTAAATGATGTGATATCATGCATAGACACACACAGTGCGAAAATGAAATAAACAATCATAATTTAACAGTTATTCAAATTTAAATTTATGACAGTTAAAATATTTTAAATTTCATGTAGATCCAAAACTATTCAATGTTCGGAAATTGAACTCAACAATGCAAAATAAATTTTTCATGCAGAAATAATACTGCAACAGAGCAAAATGCATCATCCCATAAATGGTACATTGCACTTCAAATTCCGACCAAAAACATTTACAGTATGGATAATGAATTTGGCATTCGATGGGACAATTGGTGAAATATTTTAATTATCTCACTTTACACCCATTTCACTTCTTGTTGGTAATAATGTGAATTAAATCTATAAAATAGCTTTTCATCATAGACCATGGTAAATTATTCAGATGAAAAAAGTGATTAAATTAGATGAATAATGAATAAATATAAAAGAAAAATTATTTCCGCAGATTTAAAACTCTTTTCAATTATTTTTATTTAGTAGATGACCCTTGACTCAATTTTTCCAGCCGATGCAAATGATTGAAGGGTCTGAAGGGACATAAATTTCTCATACAAATTGTAAACCGAATAACAATATGCAATCCGAATAATGCATGAAATGGCAAAAGAGTCCAGTGCATCAAAATAAATAAATAATCATAAGGTAAAGTACCCTCTAGTCGGCCGGTTCCTCAACTCGGCCAGTTGAATTATTTAACCAATTTTTTAACGTTTTATAGTCAATTTCTATGAAATTTTCACTGACTTACGTTATATATAATATAATACACCTTATAATGTTAAATCGGTAAGACCATATTATAACAAATCTAAGTAAATTGAATAAATAGTCGCATTGGCCGAGTTGAGAAACCGGCCGACTACAGGGTACTTTACCTTATTTGGTACATGCTCCAAAGTAACAGAAAAATGCTTTCAGTCCTCGCACACACTCTGGCTTCGAACATTTCATATTTTTCCCATATTTCTTTTTTTTTGGAAACGTGCGACTTTAGACTACCTTTTGAAATGTCATAAGATCAGATTCATTAAAAAATATAAGAAAAATTAGAAGTGTTCGAAACTAGTATGTGTGTGAAGCCTGAAAGCCTTCCTCTACTATTCAATATCAACACTTGTTTTTTTAAATAATTAAATTTTGTTTTCAACTGGTTCAAAGGCTTAACGGTTGAAGATGTAGATCGACCTCGAACCTTCCTCTACTCTCACTCCCGCTGATCGTTTTAAGCTGAGTTTCTTAATAAAGGTTTTTTTTAATTAGGGTAAGTGTGCCAAATTTCGACATAGTTGCCTGCAAGCGCCAAAGTCTCAAGTTTGAAATGTAATATCTTTAATAGAAATTGATTTTTTTATTCCTTCTACATAAGGAGTGTTGCTTAGAACCTTATAGACAGTTTATCGTCTTTAGTTACTTTAAAATCATTCTTAATACATTTTAAAATGAATAAAAATGTAGACATAGCTTTAATGCCCTATTTCGGCCACCTTCATTCTCATAGTTCCTTGCCCTTTAGGAATTCTTCCAATGCCTTTTTCACGTCATCTCGTTTGTCGAAGCTACATTTTTTTGTTATTCTTTTGCATTGTATAATCTCTAGAGTAAAAAATTAAAAATTCATGGAAACTCTAGGAACAAAAAAGGTGGCCGAAATTGCAAGCTGGCCGGAATTTGGCACACTTACCCTATTCTTTTAAAATAAAAAAATTCATCTATTCAGTTTTGAACCGTTTTATAAAGAATTAATATTCATTTCAAATAGATTCATATTTTTTAATCAATATCCATCTAAATATTTCAAAAAGTGTGAATTTTCTTATAATTTTCCTTGGTAATTGTTTTTGAAATTTACTTTGCTAATTTTCCTCACATTGTTATCCCTTAGTTTAAGCGCCTTATTTATGAACAAAGCGTAGCTTGAATTTCTTAATATGTACCATAGAGTTCCCAAAAGTGTCTCAATGTTTCTCACACTTTGCCAAATTTTCCAATTTCACGTGTGGTGAAATTTTGGTCCTACACCTCCACAAATTCTACTCCTGGAATTATCATATAGAAACACACAAGTTTTCACCAGTTGGAGGCCAAATGTTGGGAAGCAAAAGATGGGTTCTGCAGGATGAGGGCTCAGGAGTACTCCATCGTTATCGTGTTGAAATAATAATTAGGCGTCTCATTAAATTAAATTGTATGAATGTTGTGTAATTCCCCGACTTTGTGAACAACCCACGGAAGGCATTGGCAGTGTAATACTGAATCCAAAATGGGAAATATTCCACTAATTTTGGAACATTTTCCATATCTTCTGCACGGTCTTTCCGCCCTAAAGAAGCGCAAAGGCAGAATTTTCCGGTGGGATAAGTAATCTCTCAAAATTAACTAAAAAACCCCCCCCATCCTGGTAAAAATCATTTTTCCCTTGCGAAAATTAAAATGATCATTTTCCGTGAATCTTTTCGCACCTAAATAATCAATAAACTCGTTCATTTATGTGAAAAATAGAAATTAAAAGATCTGTCAATCAATTTATAAAATGTAAAGCTGTCCTTCGAGGAATTATACTAGAAAAAGCTCATATTACACAAACTTTGTGTAAATTATTTTAAACATTTCTAGGAAAAGAGTCTTTGTTGATCTTTGTGGAATTTACTGACAAAATTGAGAAGTCAAGAGGTTGAATGCAAAGTTACAGCATAAATTTAGAAGCATTGGAAATAAATAGGACTTTGGTGAAATAAATACAAGGAGGATGTGGCAACAGCGGATCCGGCGGATAGCTTAAAATATCGTCCACTTTTAGTAACCACGGATATTGAAAATAAATTTATTAAAATGTTATTGAATAATCTTCGCGAATATTTAACATAAATATAGTATTTTTCTGTCAAATGTTTATTCTTTTTATAATCCCTCTTCATGGAAATCGCTTAAACATACTGATTTTCTTTTATAATTTTCCCTCCTGAGAGTTAATAATATAATAGAGTAAGCTCCTCCCAATTATAGGTCACACCCTTGGTCTCACAGGTTCTGGTTTTTCTCAGAATTATTTAAGTTATAGTTATCTTTCTTCCATTATGAATTAAAAAAAATGATATTACATGATTTTCTATCGTTCGTAAAGGGTTAAAGGAATGATATTTTTTCTTATTTTGTGGCACCATTCGAGTTTCAACCAAGAAGAAATTGATGGAAATGATTTTCTTAAGCAGAATTGTAACACTAAACATAGAATATTTTAAAGTATCAACTTTAATTGACTGTAAGTCTGTAAGTTATGTAAAAGCCTTAATTTAATATGAAAAAAAAACAGAAATTATTCATTAGATTGAATACTAACTCTTTAAAAAAAATCAAGATTTAAAAAAAATTGGGAGTACAATGAAGTATTCTCCATTTTTCTTAATTAAAGCATTTTCCTTGGCTGAGAAGGTTTCGTTCTCAACTTTTGCTATTAAAAACTATCTCCAATTTCGTGTTTTAAATGCTGATTACTTTTTTTTATTTGTATTGAGCATACTCTCATTACACTATTCGTTTTATTCTGTGCTTTTTAGCTTAATTAAAAGCGGAAAGCATCACACTTAATTAGATTTTCAAAAATTACATTTAGTTTTAGATACTGCCTCTGATGTAGGGACTTATTTACCATGACATTATGGCATTTACTGCTCAAATTAATTTTCAATATTATTAAATCATCGTGAGGTGGGTCAAAGGTAAAAAAAAAAGAAAACACAGAGTATCGAGGGCAAGCTTTCCTTTCAAATTATAAATTTTCGCTTTTTAATTTCTCAATTTAAGGTAAATAAACTTCTCTTCTTGGCAAAGGCACACAAACTTTTTGGAAAAAAAAAACTTTTCACTCAACTGAATTATTTTTCGAGCACATAGCATATCGTGCTGAACGAGCACCTAGAATTTGTGAACTTTTAGGCATTTCTCACGCGATTGCCTTATGGTGAGCGACACAATTGCTGAAGCTCAGAAGTCACATCAAGTTTTGCAGTTGAGTTAAGAAGTGTTCTTGCATTTTTTCCACCTCAACTCAAAACACAATTAGAACTTTTGTGTTTCACGGAAACTTTCATGGGAGCTTCAAGAGTTTTTATAATTTTTGTTTGTCATATAAAAACTGGTCATTCTGGCATGGCACAAAATCTACAAAGAGCACCATCTTTTCAACGAAAAAATAAAAATGCACTTTATAGATACTTTAATTAAACATTTGTGTGATGAAAGTTTTGATCTTTTTCCCACAACTCACAAGTGTGTCTATATTCTTTCGCAGCATGAGATTGCACATATTCTTAATTAAAAGAAAATAGTAATTTTAGGATTTTTCCCTGAAATATTCTCACGCAGATTCAACCTTACAGGGTATTTCACAAAATAGATAAAATACCAACAAAACCTCATGAGAAAATAAATTTAAAATCCTTTCTGACCACTTTTACTGGGAACACCCGATAAATTTGAACTGGAAAATGTTGAAATTATTACCCGTTCCACCGTGCTGTCTAAACAATGATATACTGCAAAGTATGAACAAGAAATGACATTCCATGTTCCACGATGAAATTGTTAATTAAACTTACAGCTTAACGCTGAAATCTTTTCATTTCATTATAATGGTTTCCAAAGAAATGAAGACCTTCTATTACCAGAATCCTACAATAATTACACTGAAATTTTTCACGAGCTTGCTAGCTGACCTAAATATTAAGGTGTTGTATACTGCAGTATATACTGTACATATTTGCTCTAAATCTATCCGTGTTATAAAGTAAAAAAAACCTTTAAGTTTATGAATAGGTTCAAATTTCAAATTGGTTGTGACGAGTTCAGGCACTTTGCAAAGTCTGGGATGCTTTGCCACCTCTTTATTTTAATAATTATGGGTTTTTAACCGATGTATTCCGGTCTTACAATCACTATTTATACTGTTGTATCTAGTTGAACGTCTAAAATTATGGTTTTCCGTGATTTTCATTTCGAAGGTTATTACATAGGTATCACCGAGAAAAATGTGGATGGTAAAATTTACCATCCTCCATACAAAATTCTAATGGCCGGATTGTAAAAAAGTCACCCAGCAAACGCGATATTAAATTGGACTGTCAAAAATTCGTCGGTTGCCTCAGCAACTGTGCTAACTGCATTTGCTTTGTGTCAGCATTCGTTGTAAGCAACGCATCGCTGCGCGGCATTTGCAATGAATGCAGACACAAAGCGGATGCAGTTAGCACAGTTGCTGAGGCAACCGACGAATTGTAGAATCTATTGCATGGATAGTAAATTCTAATAGCCGGATGGTAAATTCTAATATCCCGGATAATAGATTTTACTGGCCGGATGGTAAATTTTACTGGCAGGATAGTAAATTTTACTAGCCGGATATTAGAATGAAAAATGTCGGAAAAATTTATTTTACCTTATTTTCATTGATTTTTATCCATTATTGTTTGAGGGCTTGGTGCCCCCTTCTTGGATGATATTCTCTGTTTTTCAAGCCATTTTGGTGCGTGAAAATTGATGACTGCGCCGAGATTTGAACACGCGCCCTTTGTGATGACAGTCCAGCATCTTTCAGCTGCGCCACGAATTGCTACAATCTATTCAAAGCATATCGGGAACCGTTGCATCGGCACACACGATATTCCAAAATGACATTCTAACAGCAGGATGGCAAATTTTACTGGCTTGGATAGTCATTTCAATCCAAATTACTATCCTCCGTTAAAATTTACTGTTTTCCAGTTAAATTCTAACATCTAATATGCGGCCAGTAAAATTTACTTTCCGGATATTAGAATCTAAGAGAGGTCAAGGTAAAATCTAAATGAGGATAGTAGATTTTACCATCCGGCTATTAGAATTTAATATCCATAGGATAGAAAATTTTAAAATGGCAAGATAGTATATTCTAAAGGAAAATTTCTATGAAGGATGGTAAGGTAAGGTACTCTCTAGTCGGCCGTTTAACAAGTCGGCCACTATGTGTTCTTCAAGTCGGCCGGTGGAATTATTTATGCATATTATCTAATTTTGCAATAATATTCCAGGAGTTTTATAACATCATAAGGTCAATAATTGTATAAATAACACAAATGACCGAGAATACAAATGAAATTAGACACAAAACATTAAAAAAATTATTAAAAGTCAGAGGATTCAAATTTACCTTAAGCAATATTGGTCATTTTTCAGCATATTTTGATGTTCTTTATAATATTCACGACATTTTTTCACAAAGAGTCATTCGATTTATTACCTGTACAGATTACTTTAGCAGTCAAATTTTGAGTCAAACCGCAAGTTGAGAACTTTAACTAACTCACTGTGCAAAAATTTATTTTCATTATTGATAAAAATATTAATTTTCTGTCTTAAATGTGAAGGTGTGAAATTTTAAAGCCATGTTCCTCAATTCGGCCGGCTAAATAAAAGAATAAAAAGAATTTTTCTCTTACAATTTTTTGTTTTCTTAAAATTACTATTCTTTAAAGGTTTTCTTTCTTTCTTTCTCAATATCCTTTTCTAGTCCGTAAAAATGTTACGGGCTTTTAAAATTTGAAAAATGGGTGGCCGACTAGAGGAACCCCAGGTGGCCGAGTAGAGAAACGCTTATATTGAAGTGGCCGAATTGAGGAACACTCTACATTTTTAAAACATTTTAATTTTTTAATAATCTAAAATTATTTTATCTCCAAATAAAGTGTACAATCAGATGGACAAAGATCTATACTACAACTTAGGGTGAAAATTTGATCAAAACAGGCAAATTAAATGTCCTTTTACATAAGTTTTTCATAAAACCCATCCTTAAGTGGCCGACATACAGCCCCTTACCTTATTTTCTACTATCTTTTGAGGCAGTAGAATGTAAAGACACGATTTGTAGAAAATACCATCCAAATTTTTCTCGGTGATATCTTTATACAAACAAAAGTACTTATTATCTCAATTTTGATTACAAAATGGCGGTGTAACGTGTGTAACAGTGCATAGACTAATGTTAGATATTTCGATTGTACCAAATGATTTGATATTTTTATGAAAGGTTAGCTCCGCATTTTCGTTGTATGTAAACAACGTGTTTTTACCTTTCTTTTGGTGAAACTCTCATCAAATTCTGTTAATTTTTCACTGAGATACGAAATAATAATGGAAAAAGAAAAGGGAACTGATCATGTACACGTATCTAAAAAATCCTGGAATCAATCACGCAGACCTTGGAAAACTCATAAATACCTCACGCCAGACCGTCCGGAGGGTGATTCTTCGACAGTAAAACCACTATCCAGAAACCTGGATGTGAAAAAAATCGGGGTATTGGAGATCGAGATTTGGAGAAAAAGATGATCATGCGCTACAAGAAAAATCCTTCGACATCTGTGAGGAATATGGCTAAAAAACTTAAATGTTCTCCCAGTATTGTGCACAAAATCAAACAGAGGAATGGTCTGAAAACTAACTCAGTTCAGGAAACTCCAATCTAATTGACCGGAAAATACCGGGCACTCAAGAAACTCATAAGAAACCTGCGGTTATCTATAGGGTACATGGGAAACCCACAAATTTTTCAGGGAACCTTCGCAACGCATACATTTTTTCGGAGAACTTGGGAAACACTTTCAGAGAAACCATGAGGAATTAGAAGAACCCACATATTTTTCAGGAAACATAGTGAACTTGAAGATTTGCAGTCGAAACTACTAATTAATTAATCTCTTCAATGTCGAAAATTTTCAAAAGGATAATAGTCAGGGAAAAGTCTTATTTTTCAAAACTTATAATTTCATGTGATTAGATTAGATTTCTGAAGCTATAAAGCCCTCTATACACTAGAGAAATTTATGTCCATATTCAAGCAAATTTACTACGCTTATGTGTAGTTAAAACTATCAAATAAGGACAAAAATTTCCTTAGTATTGAGAAAAGTGGTTTAATACTCTTCAATATGGACATAAATTTCTCAAGTGCGTAGGTAGAGGCCATTATGGCAATAACACACTTTTAGAAGTTTTCGTCAATATTTTGAATATTGAAGAAATCTCGTATGCTTGTGTATAAAATTGTCGAAATTTTTTCAATAATTATGCCACATATGGACAGAAATTTCTCTAGTGTATAGAGGGCTTTATAGCTTCTCCGGGTCCCTGTCGGAATCCCAAAAGCCAAAATCTCGGACGCCAAAATCCCGAATTCTTAAAAGTATCATAGCTACTCCCACGATTGCACCCGTGCATACTGAAGAAAAAGGGAAATTCTCTGTACCTTGGATAATTATTCTACACATTATTCTCCAAAATAATTTAATTTGCGTGATAACGATTAACCATTTTACATTCGTTAAATATTTCTACCGACCAAATCAAAAATTTCATTTAGTGGTTAATCTACACTTTGACATTTTTAATGTGATATCACTTTTTAAGCATTACATATTTTTTGAGTTGGAACAACTTCCCACAATTCTGATCAAAGGTATTTTCCTTGCACGTGGTTTTCAGTGTCACGACAAATCAAATTTATTCACCAAGGAAATATTCTATTATTAAATAAGAGTGGGTTTTAGATGAATTTTTATTATTTTTCCTTGACTGACACATTTTTCGTTTTTTTTTATTCTTTGATACTGACATTGGAGAGCAAGAAAAGAAATGTGATTTTCAGGGTAGTGACGTGAATTTTTGCCTCCTCTTTGATATTCATCGTGCGAGTAAATAGAAACGTTCCAAATAGAGTTTCTTCAATGAAAATCCATTTCTATCCTTTTCTGTGTATTTGACATGAATTTGCATATGCTATTGAGATATTTTCCACATCCTCCATAACTTTACTTACCGTCATGACATTTCCGTCAGTCCCCCCCCAACAAGAAGAACAGGCAAAGTAGCTGTTCAGGTGGAGGAATTCACTCAAAATTATTCCAAGAAGATATAACGAGATTTAAACGGAAATTATTTGACAGGTAGGAAAGCTGTATGGACGATAGTAGATTGACAAATCTTGCTTGGAAATCTTCGTAAATATTTGCTCAATATGTGAATGATTATATTCAAATGAGCTTAATATCCGTAAAATAATGTTTTTTTTTTTGTTTTTAATAAAAATAGGTAACTCATAGAGGTGGAAACTATTAAATATATTAGTTGTTTACCCCTTGCAAAATCCATAAAATATTCAGCGGAAAATGCGTAAATGCCACAGTGATATTTTCCCGCATGGATCATAAACTCTGGGGAGGAAACCAAGTGGGTGGCATATAGTTAAAGTTCCCGCGAGGATGTCAACCTACCTGGTGGGAAGTGGCGGCTGATGGTGGGACAGAAGCGGGAGCCACCGGCTGGTATTGCTGCTGGCTCTGTGGCTGTTGATTGAAGAGTTGATGCGGGACCTGAGAGGGGTGGACAGTGACGTCGGAAGGGGGTGGCCAGGCGACTCGTCTCAACCCTGCAAAAAAAATTTATATCATTAAGCTAAACTCTCAACTATCTGAAAATGTTATAGCAATATTGCGCAACAAAAATCACAAATTTTAACTGAATAATTCTATTCATGCAATTCCAATTTTTGAATGAGGTCATTTAGCATGACGAAAACAACCAGGTAGGGTAGAGGATAAAAATTTATTTTACATTCCCAACAGTTGATGAGGGGTATATCAGACATGTTAAATTATCCGAATTCCAAATTAATGTAATATGTAAATAAATAAATGATATGTACAAATAAATTGTGAAATAGAATCTTGTATTACCAGCGATTGCAATAAAAAAATTTATATTTGAAAACAATATTTAATGAAAAAAAAACAATATTCTGAGTACATGGAACATTTAAGCTTTTCCCTTGAAACGGTAAAATTAATATTGGAATTTCTATTTTGAAGTCAATTAAATAGTTTTTAGTTAGTAATTTAATAGTAGCTTCTAGTTAGGACCTAAAAGCTTTTCAGTGTTAAACATATTAGTCTCTTTTCCAATGAAGATATGTAATAAAACAAGAAACCGCCGAGTGAATCAGAAACTATGCTATAGGTGCATATACTTTAAATTTGAAAATGCAGCTGTCACAGTTGTTGATCCAACTGACGGAATGCAATTTTTTTTGATAAGTTTCGTGAATTTTCAACAAATTCGCTGCTCAAATTTCAAACTCAAGTTACCACTTTCATGTGAGGTCCTACAATCTGAATCAAACGATTTCTGACAATCAGTGTCACGATGTCTCGATGTTTGTCCTCCTACTCTGTTCGACCGTTGGCAGGCCTAGAGTCTTTAAGGTTAGAGATAGCGACCTGAGACATCCGAGGGACCATCCATAAAGAGCCTTAATCACGGGATTTCGATGCTGTTAAAAATGTTATATATAGAGAACGTATTTCTCAACCAAATGGGGTAAACGTTTTGATTCGTTAAAATATCTTGAAAGATCCAATAAATCTAAAACTTATTAAACTGTCAGAGTGGATTAAAACTTATTTATAGTCAGAGTATTATAGAGTATGGATATGTTGAAGTGTCTCTTGTAGCCTATTGATTTACTTTATTTACTTGAAATATTAATACGATTGTTCGCACTGACTACTCGACATAATCTTTTGAGACAGTTAATGTTTGGCATGCCAACCGCAACATCTTCGGTACTGACACTATTTTTCTTGAAATTGATTGTCATCGAAGAATCTCTTAGAAAGTCTAACGCTATATTTCTTCTTGGTGATTCCTCACATTCAGTCCCAAGGAGGAGAAGTTATGGTTAGCATGTTGTGTATAGACATAATACATAAAACTTTCAACACATTTGGATATTTCCCTCTAAGTACGCACGATTTTCTTTTAGTAAAGAATAGGACTAAGTCAATAATAATAATAATAAATAATAATTCTGGCACTACAATCCATTCGGTAACTACTTAAAAAAAAAAAGTCTTATCGAATTAACAGGAAAAGTTTGTCAAAAGGATATTTCCTTATACAGGGATGAGGATGTCCGTCCCATGCCCATGCCTTCGTGATTCGAAAACCACTGATGCTAAAAAAAATTCTGATGACCTAGATGAGATTCGTACCCGGGACACTTGCGTCATAGAACAAGTACTCACTATACGAGTTGTCCCATTGAGTGCCCTATGTAAAAACATCATACCTACTATACTAAACGAATTTACATAATAAAAACTATGTTATGCTACTTGGGATACACATTTTCGTGCAGTCTTATAGGGGAAAGTACTCTAGGTTGGACCAGAAAAATGAAGTTCAATCTTTGAGATTTTTTCTGGGTAAACCGCAAAGTGAATTTCATTTTTCACTACACCGAAAAATTCTCTACTTTATTAAGCTCTTATGCCTACCTCATTTGGCGTTCAAAAGTTCTTAGTTTTTCTTTACAAGAAAAATGGAAATATGATGTCAATTTATTCCAAGGCATGGTCTTATTTTTGCCTTCGAAAGTGACGGTACATCCCTTTGAATCTAAAATTTTCTAGGAAATTATTGCTGCTGAAACACTAAATGGAGTATTAATGATTAGCCTGAGGCCTAATGCACTCACGGAAAGCAACACTGCAGTAAAAAATGCTAAAAAATATTTCTTTTTTTAAATTTTCTGAAGCACTTGTTTTTGGAGGAATAAAAATTGTTGGAAAAGTCATTTTATTAATATGACAACCCTAAAATACAAATGGCATGTTCAGCTGCTTTGAAATTAATATCAATTGAGGTTATGTCCATCCCGGAAAAAAATATAAACAAAATGTTGCGGAAGTTGTGTCTTATGTGATTTCTTTCTGATCAATCAGTTCTCCTGCCTCTTTCGAGAAACTGAAAAACTATTTTGAAGATTTTTAAGCTACAAAGTGCCCTTACAATGAAATTTGCGGTAAAATACCCCACAAAAAGTTTTAAACAGCACAGGATCTAAGCTGACCAACTAAATCAGATTAAAAATTAAATTTAAAATTTGTTTTAAATTGTGAGGACTGTTCAAATAAATTATCATATGTATGTAATTTGAAACTTTCATTTTTTTACAGATATTAAAGATTGATTTAATTTCATGTAATCCTTTTTTATTTCATTTTTTCCGTAAAGCTAAAGTGAGTGATGCAAAATAACAACAATGAACAGCATAAATAATTAAGAAAAAATAGGTTTTATACCGACTGCTTGCTTGGTCGTCCTCTCTTCTTTTGCGGATTCTCCTTAGAAATGGGATTCTTTTTTGTTTCTTCCTTAGGTTCTTTCTTGATTCTCTTTTTTATTTCTTTCTTTGGTTCTTTTATGAGCCTCCTCTGTGTTTCTCTCTGTTGCTTCTTCTCCTCTTTCAGGCGCTTTTCCTCTGCTAATTTTTCCTTTCGTTTGAATTCCGGTGATCCGGTAGGAATTGCCGATGTCATACCACGATTTCGTTGTTTCGAAAGATGTCGAATTTGTGGGTTGGGAAGTGGTCTGAGAACTTCCAGTCCTCCAAAACGGAGTCGTGAATCTGATGAAAATGTCGAAGTCTTCATAGATAGATCTATTGGCCTTTCTGCATTGGACATACAAATCTTCTTAAAAGGTGCTACTTCAACTTCATGGTCATCAACATTTTTATGAGTTGAAATTGAGAGATCTAGGACTTCGGTTGGTGTTAGCGATATCTGCTCTGCCTCGGTTAGTGGATTCAGACTTAGACCAGTGCTCATAGTACGTTCTTCAACAGAATCAAATGAATTGCTGAAAACATGACTTTTCGACGGAATTTGATGGAAAATAGGGTTGCTCGTAGTGTCTGTGCAAAAATTTGCGGAAAAAGCAGCATTTTCCAAGGCACTTGACTCACGTTCCCACTTCATTGGATTCATATTTTTTTCAAAACTAAGCTGTGTATCTTCTGGTGAGGTGGACGGATCTGCAATCACGTGAAGATCACTTCTGTCATCCATCGGCATTTCAAATCTGCGATCAACGAGATCCAATATTGGTTGATACGATGTACCAGAAATATTAATAGGTAACTCAGGCTCCACTCTCGAGTTCAGAGCTGTCTTGATATTTACGTGAGCATTTGTGGACACATGATAGGAAGACTGGGATGAGGTGATAGGTTCTCTGTCTTCAAAAAATTTGAACAATTTGTTACCATCCAGTGGGTAGATCCCTCCAGCCCTGAATCCAGATTTTATGTTACTGGAGGTAAAGCTCTTTTTAAACGGCATTGCGGAGAATCGTGCAATATTATGCACTGTCACTTTTTTGCCCTGGAATTCAGACACACAGTATTCCTTAAATGGATAAAAAACAGCCAGGTCCAAGGGTTGTGTCTTATGGCTGGTGTGTGGTGGTAGAGTGATCATATGGATACCGTTATTTCGGCAGAATCTAAGGGCCTCAAGAGATAAGTGAGATGAATGATTATCCAAAATCAACAAAAGTGGATTTTCAATCGACACTTGTACATGATTTTTGAAGTGCTCCAAAGTTCTCAAGAAAAACGTAGCATCCATATACCCTTTTGTATTAAACAAAGGTAGCGCACCATCCACACAGCCTTCCATATACTCCGGGTGATGTCGTTTGCGAGGGAATATGATGACAGGTGGAATATACTCCCCTGCTGCATTAACGATACCCACAATTGTCACAGATTCACTCCTCTCGGCAGAGACACACATCCCAACCTGTTTCATGCTTTTTCCGGCTACCACATTCTGCGAACGCAAGACTGTACTCAGGCCAGTCTCATCAATATTATATATTCTGTCTGGCCCGAAAGAATATGTGTTCATTATACCTGTCAAATTTTGGAAATATTGAAACACACTCTCTTTATTGAAACCAAGGTTTCTTGCTGCAGAAGTATTTTCCGGCTTTCTAACCGAAAGTTCTCTGAAAAAAAAACGGAATTTTAGAATTGAGATATTGAAATTGTGAATAAAAAAAGCATACTTGTGTCTTCTCAAAAATCCTCTTGCCCATGCTTTCCCTGCCATCTTGTCTTCTGACCAATTATTTGGAATCGTCCTGCCTTCACTGACTGCATACGTATACGCCAACTTTCGTGTATCTTTCAGGGTCAGGCCATAGTTCATCTTGGAACATTCCAGCAAATATTTTGCAAGGTTCTCTTCCTCCTTCATTGTAAGGACTTGTTTAGTCGCAAACTTGTTGTTGACATCTCGGTGTTTTAGCCCCATCATTAATGTAAGATTCTGGCTGTCTCCCATTTCTTCCTTAGCCCTCTTAAATCGTGTGAGCAAAGTTGTCTTGGCAATCCCGTAGTAGTGTGATGCCTGGTGTAGACTCATTGTTTTGTCTCTCAGTTCTTGGAGAGCCAACAACATCATGCCCTCATCAATTGCTTTTCTCTGTCTTTTATACTCCATGCCAGAAAAAAATCACTACGAATTTTTCAAAATTCACTACTTCAAACTGCACGTGAAACCCGTGAAACAAAACAAAATAATCTGTCAGGTTATGTCGACTAATGACACATCAAATGGCGGTAGAGTTACCAGATGAGCATTCGAATGCATGAAATTCTAAAATTCGAAGGGAAGGTATGGGTGGTTTTCCAAGGTGTCTCCCACCCACAAATATGGTATACCTCTCAATAAAAACTGTGTTGACGAATATCAACCATAATAAACCCCCCACTATCTACAATATTAGTTTTGTTCCAAAAATCATTTTAAATATAAAAAAAACACATGTTCAATTGACCACTAAAATAAATTTTTGAGTCCATTTTTCATTTTTCTTATAGATTCTAAAAATGAAGGTCTAGACCCTCTATTTTTGGAGGAGATTCGTGATTTATACTAAAATAGATAATATTTAGTAGAAAACTGTATGTCGTTGAGGAAAAATATAAGAAATTTACAATATTCGAAGGCATGAACTTTCGAAGGGAGAGTACTTTCCCCTAGTGGTTTCAAGGACCAAAATTTCAAAACTTTAGTCTTGAAATAACAGTAGGGAGAAGTAAGTCAGCTTTTAACTTGAGCTTTTTCCTTAAAACTGAATCTTATTAAGATATAATTTAGCTCAACAAACCAAATGCGTGGCTAAATTGCATTATGATAAGGCTCAATTCTATTTACAAATACGAGAAGAAACCCAATTTCAATGCCGCCCCAATTCAAAGGTGCCCCACTTCCTCCTATCAAATTTTTCAATATAGTAGTTTCATTAAATTTGGCATAGTTAACCTATCTTTTCCTACACTTGTACTAGTTAAATTTTTCGCTATTTGGTGTAAATTACATTTAAAACTGTGTGTTGTGTATCTAAAACATCTCTCGTGGTTAGAATGGTAGAATATGGCAAAAAATTGAAAAACAATTGTTAATAAAATTTAGTCACATCGAAAAACTATTGAAAAGGAATCGTGAATATATTCCATATTTTGTTGTTCGAATCCCAAGTGAGGGCAATATGCAAATTTAGCTCATCGATTTTTATCTATACAGTTGTAGATTGTCCTCCCGCAAAAGATTAATATTGTGATAGAATATTGAAATTTTGAAGTCTTCCTGAAAAAAATTTATAGCCATTTATATTCATATTTTTGTACGTGTATCTAAATATTGCTAACATGAGAAGCTGAACCACAAATTAATAGGAAACCAATGAATATTGTTAAATGACGTTCTGATTTCTGATCGGTCTATAATTGAAAAAAAAATCTTTCATACTTTTCATGTTTATTATTATGCATGACATTTGTATCGAGAAATTTGTTGACAAATTTCTTCGAAAATTAGAATGACTTAGTTCCTCTAGTAAGACCATTTTATTCTAATGTTTATGTAACTCACAAGTTCAAGTATTCCACAAAGACTTTTACACTTTAACAGCCCTATCTAACAATAACATTAGTGCAAGAGATTCCTATTTATATCATATCCAACTGTGAATTCATAGTTGATATAAAAGCAAGAAATACAACTTTTACGATCAAATCATGGTATTTTTATATGCAAAACTAAAGAGTTTCATTTCTTTTAAATAATCCCACAGAAAATAAAATTCAAAATTTTTATTTTTATAATAACTGAAAACGATCAATATCTCAAAGCGTTGAAATGTATAAATTTTTTCAATCTACAAGATCGCATTTTACACACAGTTAAATTAATCGGTATAGAACAAATTTTAAATCTTTCTAAATATTTCGAAAAATCCATCAAGTTTTTATTGCAATTTTCACTATCAATACTTTATACAAATATTCTGCATCGAAACCAATTTGAAACGACCTACACCAAACAAATTGCATTTTATGACAAAAATTAATTTTTTCTCATGCATGCATTACAACTAATTGATTATTTTTCATATGAAAATTTTTTTTTCTGTAATTTGTCATGCGGAATTTTAATACTAAAATGCATATTTTCAAAATTGAAATGGATAAATTCATTCCGTTTATTGATTGTGTGTCACAGGTATCAATTAAATCAATGAAATTAAATTATACTTCCGAGATAATTAGAGGAAGGTACAGTGAAATTTTAATGAGATGAATATTTTATTCATTCGTTTCAACGTCAAAATGTTAAAAAGATTTGTCAATAGATATGTCCCTGCGGGATAGGAAAACTGTAGGATTTTTTTAAAAAGTGAAATTACAACATAATCAACAAGTTAATTAATGGGCAATTAGTTCAAAATTTTCATTGAATTATATTTAAAATTACATTTTAAACATCGTGTTTTTACAGACATTATATATGTTTGGTATTTTGTGTTATCCCAGCATTGAAAAAAGAATTTCAGCATCGAAAAACATATTATAAATTAGTAATTTCCGTATATTTGTATTAAAATTGCATCATGGATGAAAATCCAAAATCTCATTATGGAAATTGAAATATTAAAAGGTTGTGAAAATGGGTCAGAAAAAAAGATATATATGAAAAAGTACAATAATAAAATAAAATTCTGGTGATGCTTATTAAAATAGAAAGTTAAATTATTGCAATTTTTCCCACAATCTTACCACTGAAACATAAAACTGCAGCTTATTAAAAATTCTAAAATAAAACAATAAATATTTAAAATTCTCCAACTACCAAATTATGAAAAACTCATTGAAATCCATGGAACCATCATGAAAAATGGATTGAAAATATTTAATGATTTGTTGCATAAGTGATAATATTTATTTGAGATTCTATTATTTCGTATACTATCGTATTACTTTTAGTATATTTCAGTGAGATATTTCTCATAAAATAACACCGAATAAATTATTTATTTTAGTTCCAAAAATATACAGCAAATCAACTGTATTAAGGATTGTGATTTGATTAAAATATAGGTAAGCATTCATTGCCATGACATATTTTAAATCCATCTATATTTTTTTATTGACTAAGACGTTGAGTGCTCTCAATCTCTCAATTACAAAATATAAGGATAATGAAATCTAGAGAATTATTTACATAGGTATTGTGCTTAATATAGACTAGTTTTTCTACGAAACATTTTCTTGATTCTAGAAAAGAAATTTACCTAAGAAAAGAAAAACAAAAATATGCTATAACTAATAACTTAAAATCTATAGCAAAATATTATCATTTTGGTAATTTATATACAAAAAACGGAATCAAATACTGTCAGTTTTCGTAAGCCATATGAATACCTATCTGATACAGGATAAAGGGACTTGGCATTAAGGCTTAAATTAACACTCAAGCTATAAGTACTTTTCGAGACTTTACCGCCGCGATTTGAACTATATACGCCTCAATTCCAAACTGATTTTTTCCAGTATTCAATTCGATTGTGAATTGCTAAAATATCTTGCATAAATTTGGACACCAAAAATTTTCATTAAAAAAAATATTTCGTTTTGTAATTGACAACTAAGCAAAACGGTTAGCAATACTATTTTAATAGTTCAGATGCACGCCACTACGCGTGCAAAGCAGTAGAGAGAAGTGGGGCACCTTTGAAAGTGGGACACCTTTGAAATTGGGATTTTCCACCTATTTTTAAATAAAATTGAGCCTCATAATTTAGCTACACAAACATATTGAGAATATAAAATATATCCCGATTAGGCTCAATTTTATTTAAAAATAGGTAAAAATTCACAATTTCAAAGGTGCCCCACTACGCAATATTCTTCACATTTAAGGACTATTTTCTATGGAACCTTCTTAAAAGTAAGGTATGAAAGATATGGCTTAATTCAAGCTTTAAAGGCATCTAAACACACTATCATTTTGGGCACAAACTACCTCCAAAACAAAACAGCCGTTTTCGAGAAAAAAAACGGAAAGATGTTTTTAGGGGAATCGAGGAAGGTTGGAGAGAAACGTATCTACTGTTTTTTTAGGGGAGGAAGAACTGTAAGTGAACACTAAAAGATGATATCTCTTAAAGCTTAAGATACAGAACGGTAACAAGTTGAAAAAAAGCTAATTATACATAGTGCCCTTTCTTTGAATCCGAGCACTAAAAAACACGACGCCAACTTTCGAGATCCTCTTCGTTAACTACCAATTTAAAATAGAATGTTGGGGATCTCATTGGCTCTATAGATAAGACCATTGGCTCTTTGGCGGTGAGATCTCTGACTTGACTCTCACAGCTGTGAGTTCGAGTCCCGCCCGATGCAAGTAACTGAGAAAAAAGACATTTTTACTGTGATAAAACGTAATAAAATGCACCACCTCTGCCCAAAAACCTTCAGGAATACGGAAGAAACATTCACTACGGGAAAGGCGTTCCTGGGCGATCTATGATCAGTACGTTCTTCCAATACGAGGCACATTGTAGTACCAAATAAAGTGTCTCGATACGATTAGTAATAATAGAATGTTGACAGTAACGGCAATGTTGTGGTTTTTACGCCAAATTTTAATATTGCCAAAAGATCATTATCAAGTAAATTGGCGTTAATATCTCAAAATATTTCATTTTGAGAGTGAGTATTGTGTTTATACATATATTGAATTTAATGTACAGTTTTCCCAAAAAATAATATTGAAGTGTAAGTGTATTAGGAGCTCTCCCATCTAGTTTTTTAAGAGTTTTAAACCCGCGTAACCCCTTAATGTAATTATTATAAAAAAATAATTATTAGATTTTACATTTCCATCAGTTTTTGACTAACTTACCTCTCAGTTTGGGTTACTGACAGAAATATAGTAAAAGTAAAATCATTATTCTGATTATTTTTACGTTAGGCCGTCTTTCGGCTAAAGTCGTAAGTGTGCCTAGGGCATGAGACAGTTGTAAATATAATAAAATAATATCATGAGTAATTTTTCAAAATTTGCGTTATAATTATACTTGCTTTTAGTTTCCTAAATTGCATAGTGAATAAAACTAATATTCTAAACATAGCACAAAAAATATTTTGATCAATTATTCAATACCAAAAGACTTTTTTACGTTAGCACCATCCCATGTTGAAAATTTCACCAGATTTCTTAACATAAAAACCCCATAAGAATCAGGTAAGTGGGCTACAAACCGTAAAAGGAGCCCCCACCCTATATTACTTTCGAGCAATTTAAAAAGAAAGAAATTCTGAGGAAAACTCATCAATTAGCATTCAAAAGGCATCATGTAAGTCAACGTGTTTTTCTCACATCTCTTTTCTTCAAATACCACAAATTCATTCAATTGATCGATTTTTGTGTGACAAATTCTTGAAGAAGCTACAATAACAGCAAAAAAATCAGTAAAAAGAAAAAGAAAATGGGTGAGATATTTTTGAATTGTGCGAAATATCACGAGAAATTTCAAGTGGTCGGGAGCACAAAATGTGTACAAAATAATTGTCTGAAAATACAACTGATGGTATATTTTCATCGTGACGAAAATTGCTCTCATGAAATATTTACATTGTTATTTTGCAAATCATACCACACAGTATCTTATCCCCAGTATTAACCTCACCAATTCAAAATCTACGTAAAATATTAACAGTGTCTCACCATTTTCATTTGACTTTTTATGAAGCCAAAAAGTGCCATTTCACGAAAAATCATTTGGGCTTATTATCTAGAAGATTAACTGAAAATTACCAAGGACACATTTGAGTTTCACTCACGTGCTAAAGTTCAAGGAGTTGATGAAATACTTGTGATGACACAGAGAGTGATTGCACTGGCTGACATTCTTAAATAAAGTATCACAGTGACTTCTATTAATAATAGAGCGTTTCGGGAAAATTAATCATAATTTTTTTTTGTGTCGTCTGACGTACAAATTCTTCTATATTTTCGTCACTATGATTTTCGTCAATTTTTCGCACAAATACAAATTCAGAAAACCCGAATCACAGTGAAGAGTTTTTTTTTAATTAAGAAAACTTTAAACATCTTAAGAAAAGAAATTGTTGAAAATTATTCTTTTTAATTTTTGCAAATTCCTAAAATTAAGAATAAAATGAAAGAGTGGAAGTACTTCTTTTTGAATATATCCCCATATCAGAGCATTTATCTAGTAAAACATTTGTAGGCACACAACAAAGACACTGTAGGGGAAAGCGTGGTACTTTCGAACAACTTAAGTTTAAAAAAATTTCTTCAATAATGTGTTTCAAAAAAATTTGGCCTATTATTATATTAGTAGTTAGTCGAATGTCTGAAATTTCCAGAAAAGAAGTATAGGTTGAATTAATTAAGAAGACAGAAAAAGTTGAGTTTTCCGAAGCCTGAGTCGTCCAAAAGTAGCGCGCTTTCCCCTACTTATTTCTCTAGTTTCCTGTCTTATAATGGTAATTTAAAGATATCTCAGTTAAAATGAAAACATGCCCTTTATACGTTGAAAGTATCGTTGGTAGGGGAATAAAAGCTTGGTTCGTACACAGTAAACAATCTAATGAATCCAATTTTCTATTTGGTTGCAATGAGCTAGTTCGCCACTTCTTAGCCATGAGATAGTTTTATTAACCTCATGAGACGATATGAGAAATGGTAAACCAGATTTTTTTGAAACAAAAAGAAAATTCGCATCGTTTGAGGGTTCATTGTGTTCGAACCATGCCTACATTCCCCTATTTAAAAATTCGAATTAAATTTCGAATATATAAGAAAAAGTTTTACACAACGTTTTGTGGCTTTACAGAACATCACTACAAAATTCTGAACTAAAAAAGTTACTATCTTATTATGAAGAATTGTTGTAATTTATTATGAAATTCGTTTGATTTTCTCCAAAATAAAGTAAAAACCGTGCACGTTTAACCATTTAGTAACTTCGAAACTTAAATAGAGAATCATGTAAGACTCATAGTGAAATTAAAACATTGTCCAAATAACTTTTATTATTTGTCATTTAAAATAGATCTAATCAAAGTTAAAAAAAAAACGAAAATTGGCATTAGAATCCAGAGAAGTTTTTTTGTATTATTTATTAATTACGAAAGGTGGCTGACATAAGTTTAAATTTCGAAGTGCTTCAAATGTCAAACAGGTTTTTCAAATCAAACAAATGTCAATCGTGTCAGTCCTGTTAGTAATCAAATCAACGAAAATATTTCTGTAGATAGTCCTGTTTTATAAAAATTTCTCACGTTATAACTGAATAATTTCTGCAAACAGGAAGCATTATTTAGCAGAGACACTTTTAGATAACAAAACTCCGGCTGTGAACATAACACGTTTCTTTCAGTATAATACTAAACATGTTCATTTGTTGTCAGTCTTAAAAGCTTAAATGTTCAATTGCGAAAATTATGATACTCAAAAACGTATCTATAATCATATTGACACGAATTGCAATATTGTTTCGACCAATTCTACAATACCTTAATTTGACATTTCTTTAATGATGTTGTACGATTTTATAAAGAAATAGGGGATAGTTTCAGGTAGCTGACGGTTTTCTGATTCAATTACCAACTTTCAAAAAGTGCATTAAAAAAAAACAAAGCCCTGCAGCAAGTTTACCTTGGTTTTAATTTGTTATTCCAAAATATTTATTTTCAAAAGTCAGAAAATGCCTGAAACTACCCTTGCCTTACGCTCAATGGATTGGTGTTACCATGTCAATTTTTCTTTGAAGATCACATTTTTTAAGCAACGTAATTTCCATGTAAATAACCACATAAAACATTATTAAAAAACTTTCTATCGTATTGTCTGGAGTACACATTAACGTTTAAGCATCACTGCTTGATTTTAACACTTTTTTTTTTAAATTTCCTTTCAGTGTATTTAGTATGCCGATTTATTATACAATTTTTCACATTCCATATTTATGCACTAATTTAATTATGCATCCATATGTCTGGAAATAAAATTATAATTTAAATGTTTAACTGTACTTTTTTTTTAAAAGCTTTAAACAGTAACTGCAAAAGTCTATAAATTTTCACAACACTCTTAGAATTTCATCTACTTGATGCTATTTTAACTTCCCTCAACACGTGGTGTGAAATCGTGATAATAATTGTAGATATAAGATATCATATTTAATGTCATTAAAATTTAAAGTGCACTCGAGTGGAAACTAATTTCAATGAGAAACACGCGACACTAAAAATGCGAACACTTTCGGAGCTTTAATTTTCTGACAAATGAACCCAAATCCTCCACTGAAATCCACTTGTTTTCAACCCCCACGGAAGGCAATTTAGCATTCATGCAACAGTAGAGAATTACCTTCAGTAATGACTAAATCGTTTGTCATTTCATGGAATGTTGGTGGAAGATTATTAATTGTGTGTCGAGTGGGCACTAGGAAAAAAAAGAACTATATACACACACACACTTCACGAACAAAAGCCCAAGCGAAAGTGGAAAGCACCACCAAAGCTCAATGGGGTGGTTGGCAAAAAATTCCATCGTGGAGCAGAATGGGGTTTGGAAAAAAAAGCTCTGCAAACAACTAAATGAAGGCTTAGGAGGGGAATTTTTTGGTGTGAATAAAAGGGGCAAACTTAAACTGATTTAGTGTCACGAAATTCACTACAACATGGAGGAGAGGGTGGTAGGCAAACGGTTAAAAAAGAGCTTTGCGTGTACTTAATTGTTCAACGGCTCGAGTACAATTAATTGAGAAAATCTCGCTAGTGCTAAATTGTGCACAAGCCACACATACTTTGTGGGGGTATCTCGAAGAGGAGACTCAATTGAGCTGATGTTGCCTACAATACTAAATGTCACCGCAGGTGAGATTGTGCTCCTCTTAAAATGATCTCTCGTCACAACACAATGTGAAAATTGCCACATTACACGCGCTTCTTTCCCATCTGCCTTTACATTTTACCACGCGGATTCATCTACACTTCTTCTGTTCCCTCTCCCCTTCCCCAAGTGAGAGTAAACGAGACGCAACAGTTAATCTGATATTTCTATCTCATCATCATCGTGAATTTTCTTCTTATTTTCTGTGTGATTATTTCTGGTGAGAAGGAACATAATGCCAAATTCTTTGGGGCTATCAATTGCTACTGGTAATGGACTTTTCAGAAATCGTCTACACTTGTCAAAATTCATCAAAAATTATACAGTAGACTCTCACTCAATCGGCTCTTTTTCAATCGGGCGTCAAATTTTGTTGACAATTTTCACGCTTAATTATGAAGGTAATTCGCTCAAATTCGCTGTAGTTCTTCCTATTTTATCGTGATTCTTTATAATTGAGCCCTTTTTGTGGAATTTACAAAGGCTTTGATGCCTAAATCTGTTGATAAACCGGATGACATTTCGCCCCATATTCCCGATTGAGAGAGAGTCTACTGTACAACCAAAAAATTAGGTTCTCATCCAATGACCCTTAGATTTCAGAATATGAAGATACCTGTCCCTTAAACTTTTTTTTTGAATATTAATTTGTAAAAGTGAGAAAAATGGTACTTATAATTTATGCCAAATCTTTGCTCTTTTCTATGCTCGAAAACTACTCTGAAATTGATATCACGATATACAATATACAATAGACTCTCGCTGAATCGGATCTTTTTCAATCGGGCGTAAAATTTTGTTGACGAATTTCACGTTTGATTTTAAAGCAAATTTGTTCAAATTCGCTGTATTTCCTCTTATTTTATCGTGATTCTTAAAACTTGAGCGCTCTTTGTAGAATTTATAATGATTTTGATGCCCAAATCTCTCGATAATTTGGATGACATTTTTCCCCATATACGCGATTGAGAGAGAGTCTACTGTACATTGTGATTTTAAAAAAATCAACAATATTTCCCGTTAATATACGTTTTGAAACAAATTTTTTGACAATTAATAAGGTAATTTATTAATGGCCTCTACTGGGATATAGTTATTTATTCAATTTACTTAGATTTAGCGTGTGGATTTGTATTAATGTCATGTATAATATAAAGCACTGACAATTTCATAGAAATTAACCATAACGCGTAAAAAATTGAATAAATAATTTCACCGGTCGACTTTAAGGTACTTTAAATTATAGCGAGATGCAATTTTAATTTTAAAATGCAAGATTATTGTTCATGTGGTAAGTTTATATCAATCATAGGTATATAAAATCTCGTTCTGAACAGATTTTGTCAATCAAGTTATGGAATTTTATGTTTCGTTCGCAAAGTTTTATTGGAAATTATTCAAATTAATAGCCTAATGCCTTCACTGAGAGAAATCCGAAAAAGTTAAAATAACATTCCGGAAATGTTAATTTTACCCTGAATTATTGATCCGAAATTGGTGTAAATATTATGCTTTTTAGGTGTATTAGGGGTTAAAGTTACCCTTTTTCATGTTAACTTTACACTTAAAAGGGTGTAAAATTAACATTAAAAAATTTTGATATATTTTTACACCAAAAAAGTTACGAGGAAAAAAAGTTAATCGCACCCCTTTTTTCTCAATCACTGATAAAAAAAGAGGGTGCGATTAACTTTTTTTCCTCATAACTTCAACACTTTTAGGTGTAAAAATATATCAAAATTTTTTAATCTTAATTTCACACCTTTTTAAGGGTAAAATTAACATGAAAAAGGGTAACTTTAACCCCTAATACACCTAAAAAGGGTAATACTTACACCGATTTTGGATCAATACTGCAGGGTAAAATTAACATTTACGGAATGTTCTTTTAACTTTTTCGGATTTCTCTCAGTGATGTTAGGCATACTTATAACTTAAGCCGAGAGACAACTTAACGTAATTATAATGAAAATAATTATTGTATTGCATTTCCATTTGTTTTTTACTGAGCCAACTTTCGGTTTCAGACGATAAATGGCTTAGTTAGTGGAAAACTGATGGGAATGCAGTCAAATCATTATTTCGATTATAATTACGCTAAGCTGTCCCTAGGCTTAAGTCGTAAGTGTGTCTAGGGCTTAACAGAAGAGATCTGTACAATTTCGTCGCACTGCTAAATAGTAATTAATGAGGTTTCAAATTAAAGCGAATGAGAAAAATATTATAGTATTTATGAGGAACCATTTTTATGCTATTTAAAACCATTTGTACCTATTTTTGTGGACCAAGTTCAGCTTTTACTACTGAATAACAATTTTGTAATTTTAGCAAATAAAAATGAAAATATTTAATATTTCGAACGCATATTAGAAACACTTAATGTTAATCATTTAAAATTTTAATGAGCGGTGTATTATACCAAAAATTAGACAAATACTTGTGTATTATTTTAGATTGTGAACTGGTATAAAAATATTTCATGATATAATTAAAAGTCTTGACCATCAGACAAAGGTTTTCAATTGATATCTTTTATTATAAACACTATTTGAAAATAAGCATAGAATGGACCTCAGAAATTTCGTATTACTAATCAATTTTATTTGACAAGAATGGTATAATTTATACGACATTTTGATAGGAGTCTTAGTTTTGTTTAGCACTCTTATTTGCCTAAACAAAACATGCATTGAACACTGTGAAGTTAATGGTTCTAGTTTGGTTTGGCTCCTACTGAAACGGTCCCACTTTGGTCTAAAGCATTTGGGTGAACACATACATATGGAAAATTCAAAAGTTTCATAGAATTGCAGGGTAGGGTAAAGTGATATAATTTGGAATTAGTGTTACAAGTTGGACAATTCGCCTGTACAATTTGGACATGGCTTTTTTCTTGATAAATACAGTACAAAATTTGTTTTTAAGCACAAGGAACCAAATTATAAAATTAAAGCATTAAAAATATACAAATAAAAATGAAGTACTAAATTTATCAAGATAAAAAAGCCCTGTCCAAATTGTACCATTGTCCAACTTGTACCACTTTACCCTATTCTATTCTCATAAAATAGGAAGTTCAACATTTGAACTTTTACGTCCACCTAAGACATAGGATTTGATTTATTAAGTAGCAAATGACCTATTAGATTCTGAAAAATCAATAAAATTGGTTTATAATATTTAGGATTTTCAAACCTTCAGGAACTGGAATAAACCTTTAGTCTGAAGACCGTTTTAGTATCATATTTCAAACATAGTGAATCATTTTATGTTAAATCGTATTGGTAACTTTTACTTTTCACTTTTAAAGAAAACTTTAGTACGAATAAGCCTACGTAAATATAGCAATTGCCAAAGAACAACATTACAAACGTACAACCCTTGTGAATTTATAATTTGTATACTGGTCGAAAGATGGCGAATGACAGTTTACTAATCATTTAGTAAGTCTCGACTTATTAGAAAATTTTATCTATAAGTACCTAAACAAATATTTTTATCATTTTATTTACATTTTGAGCAGTTCTGAGTGAGAGTAAATATGAGGAGACCGGAGAAATCAAAACTCGTCTAAAACCGTTATGCTCTAGACACACTTACGACTTAAGCCGAGAGACGACTTAGTGGAAAATGTTAGAAATGTAGTTTAACCATCATTTCTAATATAATTACGCTAAGCCGTCTGTCGGCTAATCCTCATGTCTGTCAAGGCCCTTGAGCAGAGAATTTGTATGCCCCTTGGACATAGCGATTGAAAGAAGGAACAAATTCCTGGCTTCGCATTAGATTCGCATAAAGACTCACGACTGAGAAAATAGACCACTCCGTGGGTTGCTGAAGCACAAGGCCTCACAGAGAAAACATGTTATATATCTCATTCCACCTTTTTCAAATCACACCAATTTTTCCCGTGAGATTGAGTGCGTATTGGACTTATCATTAAAAATAGAACATCACACAATCACGGTCATACAAATTTTCGTGAAAATATCGCAACTAATTTTCATACGTCATATTAGATGGGATTCTTTCTAATTTTAATTGCAGGAAAAATTAATAAACCTCTCTTCACGCACTCTTTTCTGAAATTATATGGTTGACATTAGTATAGTAAGAACCATTTCCCACTTATTTTCAGAACAAATCATCTAACCAAATTAGCATGAACTTGAATTTCTTCTCGACAGAATATCTATTAAATGTGTAACATTTTAGTGCATCTTATTTTATTATAAATGGTATTATCAATGGGTAACCGAGGTAACCTCAAATTTTGTTAGTTTTACTATTTAAATTATAAGCACGTTCTATCTATGCAAAATAAGTATGAAACCTAATTCTGTGATTCAAATGGTACACTTCACCTCGATGATTTGCAAAAAGCATCAAAAGATGAATGGTTGGATTGATAATGGCTGTAGAGATATGAAATAAAATTCAGAAATTTCCATAATAAAATATTCGACATGACGATGCTGAGCACCATGACCCCTTGTATGGTGGCAGCTATTTTCTTTTCAATATATTTCTAAATTATTTTATTGCATTTTTTTCAAATCCCAATCCCAAAGGGAAATACTGGAAAATGGTAAAGAGACTGAGATAGACCATACGACAAACATTGAGAAATATCTCATATTTTATTCATATCTCTTTGACCTTTACTCTGATTTGATCAATATGTACAAAGGTAGAATTTCCCTTTCATATTCAACAAATATGTTTGGTTTTCCATTAAGGCACTTCACCTATGCTATGAAAGCTAAATTTATTGAAGACTTTGAGAGAAACGTCTCTGGTTTATTTTAGAGTTCGGAATTACAGAAAAATATTTTTAAACCTTTCTTTGAAAGCAATAGTTATCTTAAAACTTGGTAAATTATTTTCAAAGAACTCATCAAATTTTCTGACTGAGAACAACAGAGACAATCTTAAGAATCCTCAAAAGTTTTACACAAACTAAAAACTCCAAATCACTGCAAGTTGTATGATCTATAAAGCTTTTAATACATGCATGCAAATTTTGAAAACTTGCTTTTATAGATAAATTTATTCTATTTACTAAGATGAAAGACGTAAATTTTAATGTCTCGTTTCCTGAAATTTTATTTCCATTTTACTTCTACGTTACAATTTTATTAAAAAAAAATCAGAAATTTTTCACACAGAAATTTCTATTTCATTCGAATAGTAAATCAATGAAAATAATTGCTGAAAAAAATGTAAACTTAAAAAAGAGTCGTTTCATAATCGTGACAGGGAAATAAAAACATCATGAAACTATTTGTGCCAATTTGTAAGTTTAAAGTTTTATGATACGTTTTCACTGACAAGTTTGTTCAAAAGGAAATACATAACAAAATAAAATTATAAAATCAACAAACAACCAAGCAATATGTATGAAGCATGGAAAATAGCAATTTATCACGTTTAATAGCTTTAGAGTCTATAAAGTAAAATCATAGATATTATATTTTCTTTATAAAATATACTTGACGATTCTAAGGTAAAGAGATAATAAATATATAGTTTTAAAATTAAAAACTTACGATTCTATCATTTAATGCACTATGAAGAGGCAATATTTTGTACAAACTTTTAGCTTTCAAAAATAATTTAATGAATGTAAAAAAAACATATCCATTTCAGCAAAGTGCAGTTTATTTGTCTTGAATATTCTGAGACAAGTGCTAAGTTCTTAATCTTTAAATTAGCCCATAAATTAGCCTGTAAAAATATTAAATCTAAAGTGTCAGGCTTTCAGGCCAGAAACCTCCCGAATAATCAATATTACAAATTTTTTAAAGTTATCTTAAATCTTATCATTCAAACATGTCACGAAAATAATTTTTAAATTTAAATCTTTAAATATGAACAACTCCAATTTAATATTTCAATATTTACACTAAAAACACAAATGGTCTCTACATACCACAGAAATTTATGTCCATATTGAGGAGCTTTTCCTACACAAGCGTAAGGAATTTGCTTCAATATGGTCATAAATTTCTCCATAAAGCTTTCTTTATATCTTAATTAAATTCTAAAGTTTCAAAATTCATCCTAAATTAAAGTTACAATGATTTATATCAGAATTCAAGGGGAGGACCCTAATATTAAAAAAAAACGCCCGGTAAAATAATGACTCCATTAAAAGAAATGCTTAGTGCAACCAATGACACAATTAAGCCATGCAATATCTCTGTTTCATTCAATTTGCATTAAATCTTCAGCTATTTAGCTTAAGTCTAAATATTGAGATTCAATATAGTGTTCTTCCAATATACAGGCCATCACCCAATATGCAACAATTTATATTGATTTTATTTTCAATAGTATCAATTTACCCGCCCCTGATATCCCAAAAGATTAGAAAAGAAAATAAAATTGAATGGAAAAGTGTCTCAGCTTCGCCAAATGCTCGAATTCGTAACTTTGATTCTATATAAAAAATTCAAAATTCAAAAATTTAACTTTCCAGATTTTTATTCACTGTGTAATTTGTTTTTAAGTTTACCGGTTCAAAACCTACTTTAACCGATATATTAAATCTCTTAAATGGTAACTCAAGACTGCCTATAATTGAAGTTCAGATGAAAACGGATGTAGGGGAAACTGGGGCACCACCAAACACGGGGTGCGATTTTTTAATCGGATATTCGACTTCAGAGGATAAAACCGATAGGAATTTATAGGCATTATAGGGATGCTTGTCCACTGAAGGAATGGTTGAGATAGTCCAAGTAGTTTAGAAATAAATATTAGTGTTTGGTGGTGCCCCAGTTTCCCCTAATACGGATTTAAAAAGATATAGACTAATCAAATAATTTAAGACTTTTCCAACAAGCATAAATACGAATCCGTTTGGTTGAAGAAAAAAACCGCTTTCAAAAACCTTTTTAAGATCTATCCTTGTAAGACGAATATTAGGAATAGGGTGGAATAACCGGCTATCGCCATGTTTAGGAAAAAATTAAATTCATTTAATCATAACTTTTGAATCCTTCTTACAAGATAAGTCAAATTTGACACAAAGTTACTTAGATGTATTGGCTCTACTCTAGATACGTGAAAACAATAATCCTAGAACATAACGCTGGACTACTTAAAAAACTGATTTTTATTAATAATGCAAAAATAACCATTTCATCGCCACTTTTTACCACTTTTCGCCAGTTTTGTAAAATTTGTAACCACTTCTCGCCACCCACTTGAAAAGAACCACACTCGGTTATTTTAGGCAATGCTATGAAAAGAATACATCCACCATTTCTCTTTCCTTGTGATCACTTTATTATTACTCTCTTTAAATGATTTTTCTTCACTTTAATTTGAGAAATCAAATTATGGGGCTTTTGCAGAAAGTAAACAATGCAGATTTGACAACTGAGAATGTACGAAGTGAAGTTAGCGTCGCCTATTGAAAAGATATGGCGACAGATGGTAAAATCAATTCCAGAATATTACCACTTCTCGACATGCCTCATTTTTATACAAAAATAATATAAAATGAAATATTGATTGACTAAATACAAATTTTATGTATTCCACAAGTGCAATTAAATATTCAATAGACAAATTATTTACCCAAATAGGTATTTTTGGCCTGATGAAAATTTGACGACACTTAGTACATTTGGTAAGAGATGTTGGATTCGATGCACTTGCTTAAAATATTGCTCTAAAAAGTGATCAAAATCGTGAATCCAAAACGAATAATTATTATTTTTCGATTCTATGCGTAGAAGCAGAAACAATACAAAAAAATTGCGACTCATTTATTTCATAAATTGCGAAAAATAGCGATTTCAATGTAAGTGGCGAGAAGTGGGGCACTGGCGAGAACTGGTGATTCCACCCTAACTCAATTTATGTTGTCGTAGTAAAAAACACGGGTTAAAGAAAGATTAAACTTACGTTAATGATCCTGGGATCGACTTATCGAAGTTATGAAGTCACTACCTGTAAATATTTGGCCACTAACCTATGGTAACTAATGAACCGATTAGGCAACGATCGGAAAAATAGCATGATATGATGAAATCTTCTGAATTATGAAGATATGTACAGAAAAATTATCTCCAAGGTCTCCAAGAGCTGGAAGAGGATAGTTTTCGGATGCCAAAAAATCGACAGATTATATATAATGCTTTTTCAGACGAGTTCGAGCAGTAGAGGAAGCAGAAACTCATTGAAGCACCCTCAATTCGTGTGAAAGAATTCCCATTCAATCGGATTAAAGACCGAGTATACAATTTAATCGACACTGAAGTCTTAAATCTTCTTAATCATCATGTTCGATTGGCGGGAAGTATTAGAACGTATTTGCTTGCTTGACAAACAAAACCACCCCGAAACTCAGAGCTTCTAATAAATCAATCGATACATTCCTATTCTTCTGCAAACTTATACAGAAAATGAGTTTGGACACTCGAGGAAGAATGTGACAATGAACTAGAACTGTGGATTTCTTTTATTGTCTAGAGTAGAAGGAAATAATTCGAAGAACATCAGTATTTATTGTTATCAATTGTGTCGAGAGTTTCGTTTGTTCGTTTTGAATTATTCTCCTCTTATTGGAAGAATTACTCAGTCCATTGATCCATTAATTTACTACCCAGGATCGCCACTTCTTAATGCGGATGTTTCTTCCATGTCCCCTTTACTCAAGCCTTTACTAAATTTCGTATAGTGGTCAGTTATAGTGCTTAATTAGATGAACCTGAAATTATCTTACCAATTGAACTATTTTTCCAAGCATTGAGCACCGTTCTTGGAACCCATTACGTCATAATTCAATTTATTCTATCCAATGATTCATCATCGAAAAGCAGTAAATATTTCATTTTATATAGAAATATAATACTTTATATTAAAATCAATTTATTAATAAGTCGAAATTATTGAACGATTTTTTCTATGATGGTTGGTACCGACGATAAGACGACGGTAAACGTACAAGACATGGGTGCCAGAAAAAGATAATAATACAATTCAAAATCAATTTTAAACAATTTAAGTATTCTTGATTTTAATGGCCAGCGCACAATAACTTTTGTTTTGTATACATGTTTTTGACATTTCAATGAGAGTGAATGAAACCGAGATCTAGTTATCTCACTCTCTCCAATAGGGAATTTTGAAAACACGTTTACAAACAAAAGTTATTGTGCGTTTTTGCATAAGACCTATTCCATTAAATAAATAAATGAGAAAGCTATTTAATTTTAGATTTCGCTGTGGAAAAATTAAAAATTTAAGTTAAAGAATTTTTTCTTATCCCCAAAAATGTTCAATGGTTGTTTTACATTCTCAATGACTGGAAGGTTTCCTCCCACATAATTCGGTGAACTATTGCATTCAATTTAGTGATATAACAAATTTAGAATTTCTCATTCGAACATAAGGAAGAAGCTTATTAGTCATTGGTTAAAATGTGGTTTAAATCACCACATATTAACTTTAAAGTAATATATTGGTATTTTTTTCAGTAACTCTTTTACGAACTTTTGTTTTTTTTTGGGTTTTCTTTGAAACAAATAACTTTCGTCAACATGTCAGTCACATTTCATTCATGGGATACACGAAAATGCGACAGGGTGAATGCCACGGGTTGGCGTGATACCTTCAGTGGGGAGGAATCTCTCGCCGGAGACGAAGGGTTCTGTGATGATTCCGGCACTCTCACGTTCCTCCCGTTTATTATGATTATCGCCAACGAGGCCATCACTCAACTTGGGCAAATTGCGACAAATGCCCTTGTCAGGAGTGTACGCTGATTGTGATGAATGGTCAGTCGATGGAGCAGACAGCTCCTGAATGATAGCATTTCGTGGGCTCTCAGGGCGCAATCCAATGCGACCCTGAGAGTGAAGCATGGCCAGGAGAGCAAGTTCCTGAAGGCATCCCTCAACAATCGGAATGTAGGCTGGATTCATGATTTCAGGACGCTTTTTCACCACCGACGCGAAGTCAATGAGCTCTCGGATGGCAGCATCTAACTCCTGTGCCTCTTTCTCACGTGCCAATTCCTCCTCACCTTTCGCCACAATTCTACACGAGGTTTCCGCCAGCGCTTCTATCTCAGATAGATCCAGGTGCTCGCGGGATCTGGTGGGACAGTGGCAATCTCTAGCAGCGCAAAAGAGACAGTAAACAGGTGTTTCTATCACTGTGAACACCACGTCCGTGTCCGCAGAGGAATGCCAGTCATTCGAGGGTGGTGAATCAGTTGGACGGGACATCAATTGAACGGTGTCCAAATTAACTGACGCACCTGTGTCTGATGCCTTTTGCCCACAGCTATAAATATTGTATGACACACTCATGACCTCCCCCCAGTGACTTCTCACTCATGCCACAGGGGAGAGTATCTGGTGAGCTCTCACAGAACATCCTTCTTGCTCTTTTGCATTTGCAATATGTGTCATACTTTACCATCAATTCACGTAATTAGCTCAGTATAAAGTAAATATCTTTTTTGCAAAATACTACCAAGGGGACAATTGATTGAGAACAAATTAGCGGAACGTTAGGGACGAAATATGGCAAGCCAAAAACATTTCAAAATTAATATCTTCTAAAATTATAGTCTCTACACATTGCATTGTGAGAATTAACTTTGTTCAAATGGAGTAATTAATGAAGCATTTATCGTCTATGAATGTCGGATCGTCACCCCAAAATCAAATGATTTTTCCAAACTATTGATCGCTTTTAATGAATTATCTTTTATTTGCAACGTATATATTCCTTTTGTAACTAATGCAAGAAATTTTCCAAAAAAAAAAAACAAATTAGTAAAAAGCAATGAATAATTTTCAATAAATCTTAGTATTATTTTGAGGTAACGATTCAACTTTCATGGTCGATAAATGCTTCACTTACCTTACTTTGACAATTTTAAACGCGAGCATTTTGAGGCTTTTTGGCCCTTTTTTTGCATAGTTGAGAGCATTTTTTTTTTAAATGCTTCATTCACTAATGGTCTCTACACACCACGAAAATTTATGTCCATATTGAAGCAAATTCCATACGCTTGTGTAGGAAAAACTGTTCAATATGGACATAAATCTCACTAGTGTGTAGAGGCCATTAGACAAAAATTTCTCACAATGCGCAGAAAATCTAAATAAGGTAGATATTTCAGATTTTTACAATAGATGATCATCATGCCAAATGCTTAAAGAAAATGCCAAATTAGAAACTTGAAATATTGAAATTTGATACACCTTATTGCCTTGACAGTCTTCACACATTGTGAGAAATATGATAAAAATGAAGAGTTTTTACGCGATTTCTTCAAAATGCTTCATTTTGACAAAAAAATTTTTAGAAACCATAAAAGCGATAACAATTTTTGTCGAGTTATTATTCAAATTTTATACATTATTGAGTGTTTCCGGAAAACTTGGATCTATTGAACCCGAATTAATCGTTCATTTTTGTATTTTTCGAAAATTTTTCCCTCTTTAGAATTCACTTTTCTTGAAAGTACGGGATCAAAAGTGGCAAAAATCTGCAATAAGTATATGGTATTTATTTTATCCATTTAGTTAGTCTCGATTTCAGCTTTTCCGCCGTCTTTTAAACAGCGAATAAAATTCTCTTTGCAAAATTAATGTATGGAAAATAACAAAAAACCTCTGCAGATTGGAAGCAATTTTACAATTTTCTTAAAAATATCTTTTTGGCGTCCCAGTCCCAGCTTTGTGGAAATCATTATCTTTTGATACAGTTTTAGGCTACATACCGTGTTTTTACCGATTCGAACAGGAATCTACCAGAAGACAAACTTAAGTTAAAATGTTGTAAAGCATTTTGTATTTCAGTACTTTTACTTTTTGTAAAATGATGCAACATTAATCCATATGTGCTTCCAATATTTTACATTAAAAAATCAGATAAATCAGATAATATATGGACGAAAATTCTCGTCTAGACACCTTTTTAGGTCATTTTCGAGAACGAATAAAGGAATCATTGGAGCTGTTTTCGATATGAACCAAGTATTACATGATATTATTGGAAGTTTTTTGAACATTCTTTAATTTAATTAAAGAGGATTGTGGATTAGGGTTGATGAGTTCAAGCGTATCGACTGGAATTAAGAATTTTCGACTATGTCAAATTCCTGACTATGTTATGATTGCAAATACTAATTCAGAACCTGCTACAAATAACAATTTTCCACACAGTAGGGACTTTTTCATTAACAAAACATAGCATTAAATTTTTAATTCTCTAGAAAAATCTCATTATCTTTATTTGTGATCTACTAGACAAAACGATAATTCATTCACAGTGCATTGTTAAATTTCAATAAAAAAAAATACCATTTGAAAAAGGTTCTGAATTATACTCTATGATGTTTCGATTATTTAATTGTTAATTATTTTCTTGATTTTGTATTGCATCGTGAAAAACAAATTAATGTATTTTAGTGAGTGATTTTGAATACCCCTTTACTAATTGTTTTAAATTTTAATTACTGTTACTTTCAGTAATATTTTCATTATGAACTAAAAATCAACTCTTTTAAATTTCGAAGTATTGGGCTCTTCCCATTAGAGGTCTGCCAAGGCTTTCCTCTGTTAATCATTTGGCTTAAGCATTGTGGTACTACAAGATGTTTTGATTTTTATGCATTTGTATATCAGTTTTTTGAACTCGTTAATACTTATTGCACTGGAGAGATAAAGCACCAGATATTCACCGCTCGGTCGGTTCTAACTCATCCACCATGTCCCACCTATTTATATGCTGGCTCTTTGTGCTGCTATTTCGATGCCATTGCGCTTGATGGCTGGCGTCCAGCCCATTGGAGCCCTGGCCAGTGTCGCGATTTGAGCGTCGTGGTTTTGGCGGCGGGAGGCACGAGGCGCCTTTTCGGCGAACACGCTGCTGCTGTGCCAACTCCCCACGCTGCTGGAGAGCACTTAAATCCTCTGCAAATGTCGCCCCCACGGTGCAGTCCCTCACATTCGACAGTTTCGAGTCGAGGGACAAATCTCGACGTTCCCCCTTTGCACTCCCCCTTGGCACCCCATCAGCCGACTGAGTACGGGACTTCGGTGGCCAGCTGAATTGGCGCCGCGGGCGATGACGATTTATGCGGAGCACCGTGTCACGATCAATTTCCCGATATCTCGATCGACTGCGCCTCTCACAGTCTGCCAAACATTTTCCGTGGGTAAAGCTATTAATGCGTAATCCCAGTGATTTCGACCAACAGATATGGGACACCAAATACAAACTTTTCCGCTATAGGAATCCTCATCAATAAAACTTGATACCATATCCTCGAATACCAGCGAATGTGCATAAAAAGCTAGAAAGCACGACAAGCTGCAACTATTGTTAAAGAAACTCACCAGGATTACTTCCTGATCGGCGCTGTTCTTCCTCTTCTTCTTCTAACATCCTCAGTACAGCTGAATTAGCTAAATTAGCTGGTTTGCTGGCGCTCGGGTTGTTCTCAAAGTCGATTCTGCAAATAAATATGATAATCTTTTTCAGTTGGATAAATAATTCTATAGGCAATTTCTTTCAAATGGCACAGCCACATCCCATTGAGTACCGCCCAGAAAAGAATTGAACTATAATTTTACTTAGTTTCGTATCGATTTATAGATTAAAGATTGAGATTGATAAATTTTTATAAACATGGATGTAAACTCCGATTCCGTATAATAAAAAGAAATTACAAAATTTGAATTGTTTAAGAATTAATCAGGAACTTAAAAAATCTTTTTCGATCTTTTCAAAATTTTTTAAATATAAATCGGCTCAAATCGACTGTAAACTGATGAACTTATTATCCAGATCGATTTGATATGAATGTTTTCGTATTTGAATATTTGTTTTAGGATATATAGGATATATATAGGATATATATATATATATATATAAAGGATATATATATATATATATATATATATATATTTAGGATATATATAGGATATATTCAGGTAAATATTCAGATGAACATTTAATCTAATCAAAGTGTGCCTATATCATTCTTAAGATTTTTCAAGATTGAAAAATTTAAATTTAGAGGGCATTTTTATGTATTTGCTGGGCAAGTTTGGTTACTTTTGGGAAGGCCTTGGAATTTCTGACAAGCCTAAAGTCGTTTCAAAGTTTATAAATCAGTAATCTCCGAACTCAAAAAACTAAAAAAAATATATATATAAAACGTAGTGTCTTTATTCATAAAAGTTATTATTATTATTAATCGTATCGAGACACTTTATTTTGTATTAATGCAATCATTACAAAGTGCTCGTATTGAAAGAATCTACTTATCGTAGATCGCCCAGGAATGCTTTCCCCGTAGTGAATACTTCTTCCGTGCTCCTGAAGTTATTTTTGAGCATAGGCGATGCATTTTTAAGTCTTATTTATTTTATCGCATTGAAAATGTCTTTTTCTAGACATTCAGTTATTTGCACAAGGCCGGACTCGAATTCACCACTGTGAGAGTCGAGTCAGAGATCTCGTCCGCCCAAGACCCAACGGTCTTGCCTATTGCACCACTAAGATCCCTAAGTATACATAATACCGAAGTGAGATAAAATATGTAGCATTATTTTTTAAGGAATAGTATATGTAAGTTACAAGTTCGAGCATTCCGAAATGCTGGGACGCTTTGTCATTCCTTTTGATAGCTGATTGAATACTTGTTATGTCAAGAATCATGTTTTTTGCATAGTTCCAAGTTTTTTAACCTACAAATAAAATATGATTTTTGAAGAGACGTACTAAGTAAAGAGCTCAAAACATTATGAGACATTTTCATCAAAACAAGTAATTTTTACGTAAATCGGGCCAAAATGCTTCATTTTGATGAGATTTTTTTTGAAATTAAACTCAGGCTGATGCTCGATAATATTTATTCTACACAATTTGAAAGAAGGTTAGATAAAAAAATAAGCAAAGGACAATCAATCCTAAGTCCTCATTATATAAGTTATACAGTTTGGGATAACACTTGACTGCCAAATTTTACATGCTAAATATTCCCCAAGATCAGCCTGAACCTATTTGAATCCTAAGATTAAGACACAATAGCAAAAGATTCACTTATTAGAACCTGCGAAAAAAATTCCAATTTCAGTGTCTGTTATTTCAAAACGGAAAATAAATTGGTAACAGTCTCTCCGCTTTTATATGTTTTAACATCGACTACAACCGTAATCCCAAAAACCAAAATCCTCAATCACGTAGTAACTCATGTCACTTTTACCAATTTAGGATTTTGGCTTTCGGAGTTTTGGCTTATGGGACTTTGACCGAGACCCATTTAACACATAATTTTATAAAATATTTGTATACTGAATCTTTAATTTTCAATCTATTCCCCCATATACTCTAATTCCAAAAAGTTTCCTGGAAAAAAAACTTTCTTCATTAGCGCTTAATTTTCCTTCGTCGTGTTGCAAAATCCATTATCACATTTAAATAATTTACTCTAAACTACGCGTTTTTCGAACTGGGAGTTTTCTACAAAGTTAGCAGATGCAATAAATTAACAACAGAAAGAGAAAATTGGCTTATGATTTTCTACCATTGAAAATTTCACAACGAATTTAATTAGTTTGCACACATTTGTGGCATTTGGCACTTTGGGAAATCTCCATAATTCAATGTTTCACCGCAAATTTGCACTGATAGAGAAAAGGGATATACAGAATATCTGCTTTTTATCCCATCCCCATGGCATCAGCAGTGTCATGAAGATGGTTGAAGATGCAGAGTGTGGGTAAATTCGGAAAAACATAGTCCACAGCAGATTTCATCATTTATCAAATAAATTACCGTCCTTGGGATTATATATAGACAGTGTCTCGGGCGACATCATGAAAATCTAATCGTGCACAAGTCGATGATGACTCTTGGTACTCTCTTTGTTGGTCTCTTCCATCGCTATTTCTCGCTAAGCATAATTTTCTCATTTATTCCCGGATTTTCGCTGAAGATGCCTGGGCTCATTTTGTGTTTTTACCCATGCTTAGGATTACTGGCCACACAAATTTCACCACAGATTCCACCCATTATCCCTTATTATAACATCTACCCTAGGCCTCACCATCACCAAATCCTCCGAAATATGCTTCCTCTTCCGCCACAGACAAAGTGGAAGTCACCTCGCAGCTAATCACAATTTGCACAACCATTGAGGTGTTTTCTACGAAGATTTTTTTCTTCACTGAATCACAATCCTATATATTGATTTTACGAAGAGAAGAAAAAGCAGATGGGGAAATACAAAAATCCTTAGAAATCCGGAGAAAGTCGGAAAAATTCGTAAATAAAATTGATGATTCTCTCGAAAAGATTTTAAAGTCCATAAATTTGATATTTGTCACAACAAATATGATTAATATGAATTTCTTCCTCTATTCTTCTGCTTTAATCAAGCTTTACTGACTGCTTTTATATAAAAACGATTGAAAATCTTTACATAGAAACAACATGAAAAAGCTTTTCCATTTCGAAAAACATATGTATAAAAATTCAACTATATTTCAAATATTTGTTTTTAAATTAATCGTTAATTAACGATGTAATCAAATCATATTATCGAACTCTTGAGTTTCAGAACATGTCAACAAATAACATAACAAACGAATGCAATATAAAGTTCATTGATCTCAAATTTGAGGTAAAAGTAATAGGAAAAAGTCCCTGTTTTTCGGAATGCTCAAAATTTGGCTCGGATTATATTTTATACCAAAATTAGTTTCGCACTTTTACCTAGATTAATAAGTTTATTTAACCCTTTTAACCCATTAAATACACCCGATGGGTCACCAGTAATCCAAAAAATCATTTTCTCTGACCACGTTTCTTTAAAACACCATTTTAATAATGTTTCAAAAATATGAATAATTTTAAACTATTGTATGCTAGGGTGGATACCCCGAATGATGCCACTACCCCATTTGAATGCCACCTTGAACAAAACGGTATTTTCTTCAATATACATACGATTTTTTCAAATTATGAAATATATGCAATAGTGATTGTTGCATTTATTTCAAAATTCGAATATATCGTAATATTGAAAAAATACCCTTTTACGCAAGGTGGCATCATTCGGAGTACCCTCTAGGTTAGCGGTGGCTCATCAGTTCCATAAGGATATGAATATTGACTTATGGGTGAATCTCTTAACCCTTTAACGACGAGACACTTTTTACGGACTGAAAATCAACAATAAAAATTAAACTTAGAAACATAGTCAATGATAGTCTTACACCTAACCTTGGAAAGTCTAACAGAGTCTGATTCGGTGTATTTTGTGGCTCTATGAACGATAGGGACAAAAATAGCCCAAAAATTTAAGTAATTTTTCTAACAATACCAATGAATAATATTTTTCGATTTAATGAAAAATATTACGTATGAGTGTTGTAGTTTTTATTGCCAAAAGCGTTTTGGTTAAAAAAATTGGAAGTATAAAAATTAAATAAAATCAATTATGAATTTGAGAATATAAAAATTCGCTATTTTTTAGCTTAAATATTTACTACATAGCAAATAGCTAGAGACTTGAACAAATATCCTAGATTCCTTCAACCTTCCACTTTACAATTATGTGCAGACATAAGGAAAAAAACTTTAGATAGTCAGGAAAAATTATTTTCTTTATGGGACACCGGTGTTCCAATCGTCCTTAAAGGGTTAAAAGTTTCCATTTCTAATCTAACCGTTCAGCCTCAAGTTCTATTCTCGATCAGGCGAACGGATGACAAAAAGCCCGTTTTTTTAATCATTTCATTCGCCGATAATGATAAAAACTAATCCCTGGAGGGTAAAAAGGCGAAAATACCGAGGTGTCAAAAAGTCAACGTAATAGTACGTATTGTTCTTTCTGTGGAGTTAGAACAATAAAATCTATTCAAAATGAAATCAGTCTAATCCGAACTATATTTTCATTGTATGTTGTGAAAATATCTATCTAAAAAAAATACAATAAAAGAAAAGCATCGAAAACCACGAATGTAGGTGATCAATACATAGCAAAAGCGGCAAAAGCTTAGCGCTGAATACACAGGGTGAATGTTTGTGAAAAATTCCTCACTAAAGGATTTTTCGTGAGGTTTTATACCATATCTTGTGCCGGAGATCTTTTCGTGATTTACCCCCTCCCTCCCCCCCTCACTTCACCAAACCTTCCTTCTCTCGACGAGAAGTACAAGTTTATCACGATTCAACCATTTGTATATTTATGCACGCACCCACCATCAGACATTCTGAGCCGGGGAGAGCTTTTTTTTCCTGACTGGGAAACCCTATCCTATATTCTCACGAATACCCATGGTATACATGGTATGGGTTCGATATATCGTATGCAAAAGTGGACAAAAACGAGAACACGAAAGATTCATAAAAATTGCTGAATCGTCTGCTTGTGGCGGCAATGGGAGGCTCCCCTTTCAGGCCATTGCTTGGGAAGGAGATTCAAATGGTTTGAAATGAAAGCCATTCACCATCCGTCGGATGTGAAGAGCAACAAAATACACGGATTCATCTTGCTGTGATAAATCTGATTTACTTCCAAATGGTTGCCCCCCCAAACCACCCCAAACGCAACCTTCAATGGCTTTTCGACACCATACAACATTTAGGAGGGGGCCTACCCGGACAATAGACGCATAAATGACCGATATTTAAACACTAAGTGGTTACTAATGTGCCTTGAGAGACTCTTCAAGTCGATGGGAAAGCGAAATGGAGGAAATTGCAGCGATTAGAGAGAGGAGTTGTGGCAACATTTCATCATCCTGATAGATTTAAAAGGGTTTTCAATCACCCATAGAATAGATTAAGATCAAAATAGAATAGTAAAAATATAAGCATATTTTTTTAAAATTTGTTTTGGGTAGTGGAGACCGGGGTACAATTAGCCAGGGGTAGAAGTAGACAGTGGATATTTCTCGTTTTCCTTAAAATGTACATTGAGTAAAGTATTTTTTAATGAAAGCAGAAACACATCCCCATATTCCCAGAAATATTTGTAAGTCTTATCCTGTTATCCTACAATTTAGAAGCATTTTTATAAAATGGGTATAAAATTGTAGTTTTGATGTTACAGTTTATGGCCCAGCATTTCGTTTTCTAAGTTGTTAGTCAAAATCTCATAGTTTTACTTTGTTTCTGATTTAATAAAGTTAATTAAGAGATATTTTTCAGTTGGACAATAATTATCTACTTTTTTGTATAAAATGATACACACTGAACAGCCCTCGGGGCAGATGTAGTCACTCTTCCGTGACGGGATAAAACTATTGATGATTTTTCACTAATACCTGGATAATTGTTAGATGAAAAAGTACTATTGATATTCCAAGCGATATTGCCATTCGGATGAGCAATTTGTGAAATAGATTTTTTCAGGATGTTTACATCAATTTTTCCACAATTACAAAAATGTCATAAAAAAGTCGGCTAAAGCCTTTTTCTTTGGGTTTAAATGAGATGTTTAGCATCAGTGGGCTTCAGTGTATCAAATAAAACATATTTGGTATCTTCAATTTGAAATTTCGTCTGGAAAACTGGTGGCAATTAGTACCCCAAAAATGGCTATATCTGCCCAGACCGGGGCACGTGTAGCCAATGTGTCATACTATTTTCATTATCCTCTCTAGAAAAAGGCAAGGATTTTAGAGCTTTGAACTACACTGTTTCATATAGCCAATAACCTAATACTACTTATGAAGCATAAAAATATTAGGCAAACCTTATCATTTTTTCACAAATCATGCGCGAAAAAAAAGCCTCATTTGCTAGCTAAAAGTACCCCAGTCCCCCCTATATTAAATCTGTTTAAGGTTAGAATAAATAATTTTGGTTTTAGACGGACCATTTCACGTACTAAATAAACTCCACTTATAAATGTTGAGTTTTTCGTCCTCTTTTGTAAGAGATATTATATAAATTGATTATTTTTTGTGATTTAGTCGTCACTAGAAAACCACAAAGTTTTGAAAGTAATTCAAGGTATAGGAGTTGAAAAATTCAACCACCTAAAAATAAACCATGCCCCGCCCCATATGAATTGAACCCATTCCTTAGCATGGTTATACATCATAAGCAAATTAAGTGATTTTTAGATTTAGATTAGAAATTCAGATGATTTATTCCTAGGCAATTGTTATCCGAATTGCTGTCGGGAATGGATTTTTAGCAACTTTAGTCTTTCAATTACTTGGAAAAATAACCTGACAGTGATGAAGATACATTGTGTTGTTCTTTTATCGCCTCGCGTGAAGTCATGTAAAAAATTTTACTCAAAATGGCGGACGGAAAATTCGACATCCCGTCGAATTTGTTAAAATTGGTCTTCATCCTCTTTCACCGAAAAATGAAACCAAACCGTTTCCTTGTAGTGCAAAATCTCTATTAGCAATGGCAGAGTGATCCTTTGTAAGGATCTTTTTGAAAGAAGAAGAACGACACTTTCAATAGGGATATCATATGGGAAAATCGAAGAGAAAAAGTCAGCGAAACCGAAATTTATTGAAAAGAAAAACAATAAAAAATCCAGAATTTTTTTTTGTATTTTGAGGGTTTTCAACAGGTGATTCTTTTGAAAAGAATCCTAGAAGTGAACCTTTAAAAGGACCAAAATTTGAGACTTTTGTTAAAATATAATCTGATCCTTTAAATGAAATGAACTATTTGAAAGGAAGGGGTGGATTATATTTGTATGACTACCCGAAAGGATTTCGAAGGAGTCAATTTGACCCTTTTATTTTTATCAGTGCTCATTTTTTTATATTCTACATATCATTTTTAATAGCTAATAACTCTCTAATCCTGCATCGTACATTTTCTTAAAAGGGCCTTCTAAAATTCCTAATGAATGAAAATTATAGTTTTCGAAGTTTCAACGATTTTCCCCAATCTTTAAAGTTGTTAAACTTTTAACTTTGAGAGACTGATTTCACGGTGCGACAAAATTTACCTTTTTGTGGGTGTCTTTGACGAGAGTGCCAAAACTTGTTAGAGGGTCATTTAAGGACCTCAAATCTGCAATCCGTTTGTCCGGGTCACCTCTAGATTTTTTTGAAAAAGCATATTTAGTTTTTTGATGTTTTATAAAATTCAAAAATTCATATCTCCGGTTCTAATTATCCGGTGGTAGTCACATAAAGCTAAACTGACGCGTAATTTCATCCTCTATAACTCTTGTGAACATATCAAGCATCTACGATGAAAATGAAGTATATTTTTTAAAGATTTTTTGAAAAAGGACACCTAAAATGGTGCATTTTTCTGTGTTTTTTCCATCTTCTAGTAATTTTCCCACCTTAATAGAGCATTTTATATGTCAAATAACTATGCCTAAAATTTAGAGAATTTAATATTCTTTCATATCTTTGTGGTTTAAATTCTCTATCCTAATTCGTTTATTCACAATAATTTATTGAAAATAAAATGCATTATTATAAAAATAAAATCTCTTATTATATATAATTATTTGGTATCTTTGTCTAACCTACTGAAGAGCATTCTCTTTTGCACTCTCACTTACACATTTCATATAAAAAGAGGCGAAATGAAAAAAAGAGACGTATATAGAAATAAAGAGAGAAGAATAGTTTTTTGGCACTCATAACAGCTATTCTTCTCTCTCTATTTCTAAATACGTCTCTTTTTTTCATTTCGCCTTTTTTTGTATGAAATGTGTAAGTGAGAGTGCAAAAGAGAATGCTCTTCAGTAGGTTAGACAAAGATACCAAATAATTATATATAATAAGAGATTTTATTTTTATAACAATGCATTTTATTTTCAAAAAATTATTGTGAATAAACGAATTATGATAGAAAATTCAAACCAAAAGAAAATGAAAGAATATTAAATTCTTTAACTTTTAGGCATAGTTATTTGACATATAAAATGCTCTATTAAGGTGGGAAAATTACTAGAAGATGGAAAAAACACAGAAAAATGCACCATTTTAGGTGCCCTTTTTCAAAAAATCTTTAAAAAATATACTTCATTTTCATCGTAGATGCTTGATATGTTCACAAGAGTTATAGAGGATGAAATTACGCGTCAGTTTAGCTTTATGTGACTACCACCGGATAATTAGAACCGGAGATATGAATTTTTGAATTTTATAAAACATCAAAAAACTAAATATGCTTTTTCAAAAAAATCTAGAGGTGACCCGGACAAACGGATTGCAGATTTGAGGTCCTTAAATGACCCTCTAACAAGTTTTGACACTCTCATCAAAGACACCCACAACGTGTCGCACAGTGTTTCATTATTCAAAACTTTTTTTGTATTTAGATGAAATATTCATCTAGTCAAACTAAAACATATCACAAAGAGAATTATTATTGAAAGATAGTTATAGTAAATATAATGATATAAATAGAACAACATTGAATTTTATAACAATTTCCATTTACACCTCAAAGTTGATAATAATTTTAGCAAAGAAAAATAGTACTAAAATTGACAATAAAGTTAAAAATAAATTCTTTTAATAAACGTGACTTGATTTTAATAAAAATAACTAAAGATAAAGTCAGAAATATTTAAGTACAATCGATGGTGAAGCGGAACAATCTAGGGTTTGCGGATATCTTGTTCGTCATCTATGGGTATTCCTGCAGTATTTGAACGATATCCTCTAAAATCGAGATTCATCTTGGATTAAGGTGAGATTTTAGGGAATCTCAAATAACTACCAACTAGTACAAAAATTAATTTTATGTTAAGCTTTTAAATAAATAAATTGTTCTTTTTTAAAGTTATATGATAAATTCTATCATACTTATGAAAATAGTCCCAGATTTTGTTAAAAATCATTTTAATAAATAAATTGTAAGCACGAAATACTAACAAATAAATCATCTATATGAATCAAAATTACGAAACTTTTATTATTAGGTTATGAAGTAAAAAAACTGCTGTAGTTTCTCATAAAATGACATTTGGAAAAATACTTTTTTTTTAATATTATATGAATTAATTAATAATAATAATAATAAACTAGTATTTTATTGATTTTTAAAAAAAATGTTCCAAAAAGTTTTATTTTCTTAATTAAAATGAGTTCATTGGCAATTCTTTTTCTCGGAAAGTTCTTCTTTTAAGTATTGCTTTTTTGCATTAAAATTTCTATTTTTGCAAAATAAGTATTATATCCACACGTGATTCAATATTTAACCTCATAAAATATTTTATCTCTGTTGAGTTCTCAGAATTCTAAAGCTTTGAAAGTTATTTAGAGAAAGCATTGGGACTAAAATATTCAATGGGATTAAATATTGAAATGGATAATACAGTTAATTTTATCTTAAATTTCGCACCATTTCAACTCTGATATTGAAATGTGACTGCCTGTTTTTCCTATATAATGAAACATCTAAATGCTTGGAAAACGGCAAAAAATCAATTGAGCGAGCTTTTAATCAAATAGAGTCACTTTGAATAGAATTAAATTTTCCAATACCTGGATCTTGCCACTGTGGCCATTTATAATGAGTTGGTCGTTCTTCGATTTCTGTGTAAATTGTTGAGTAGATTCGCACGTTCTTTTGGGTCGATTTGTGCCGCCAATAGAGAAATTATCAAGTAAAACAATCACCTTTTTTTCAATTATCGCTTTTCCTTTTTACATTAAATTCCCCATGGAGTTTATGGTGAGTTCGGTGTATTTTTATTCAGGAACGATGAGAGATATTTAACAGAGAAAAGAATGTTTTAGACGGAGAGTTGGAGATGGGAGACAGAAATAAATGAAGGACAAAGTGGGGGCGACAAAATAAAATAGTGTTAAATTTTTAGTGGGTGGAGTGAAAAAAAAGGTCCCATTTTAGCGATAAATCAAATATATTCATCAATTATCGGGAAGAATCTTTTAAAAGTCAATTTATAAGAACAACATCATTAGAATTTTGTGCCTTTTGCCGAACAATGCAGCCAATTCATTCTCTTATTTTATTTTATTTATTTATTTTTATTTTTTTGTAATAAGATTCCTTATCATCGTTTTATTTAGAGAGTGTAATTTTGAAAATTATCAAACATGAAGAATATGAAATGGGACATCCCTTCTCACACAATAAAAATGAATGGCTCTTGTGGAAACATGAAAAATTGCACTGATAAAATTAACACATGTCCCCACATTGACTATAATTATATTTTATAATGCGATATTTTGTGTGTTGCACAAAAGCTTTAAAATTAAACACCACTCTATTCACATTCAAAATTAATTGTCCAATTTACGGTGCACGCAAATATACATGATATAGAGCATTATTTAAATTTTGTAAACCAAAAAGCACTCTTTCACAATTTCTCCTTTCACATTCAATGGCTGCCCCACATGGGGACATTCACATGAGAGTAAAAGAGATGTTGCTAGGAATTTTTCATTGAAAACTGAAGCACTGCGACACTAATAAATAATATCATCAATTGTTGCATGTTGTATATTAAAACTTTACACTATATGATTTAATTTGTATGCAGAGAACTTTTTACTATTCCCAAAAAAAAATGTATATAAAATCTAGGCCAAATGATAATTAAAAAAAAAAAGTTTTGAAAAAGCCTCTGATAATTTAAAATTACACCAGAAAGGGCGAGAAACTCTTACACAACCCTTATAATTTTTCCCGCCCTTTCATCCCCAAACCCAAATAAAATGTCTTAACCCGCAATATATTACAATATTTCGCTGAAAAATGCCGATAACGTGAATATTTCATCTATTTTTTTTGCACGGCACGATAAAACTAAACAACATCACTTTCGCGATTCGTGAATTTAAATAGAGAAAATAAACAGGCGAAAGAGCAAGTGATCCCAAAATTAGGTTTTCCCCACACTCACTCTCACGGGGCCAGAATTTTCCGTGTGTGTTAGGGGGTCCGCTCTCATCCTCAAAATGTGCTCCATCATCGTCGGTGTCTCACATTGGGAAAATTGGAATCACTTTGCCTCCACCTCGGTGTATTTTCACGGCATTACACATGAGAAAGGTATTATGTAAAATCATAGGATTAAAAGCGGACGAGGGAAGCGACTGTGGCACTTTTCGTTTGCTATAAATGTTTGCCATGAGATTCTGACTCTCTTTCACTCTCATTTCATGACACTCTCCCCTGGTAGATGATCATTCTCAGGAAAATACACCTCAATTGGCGCTTCATAACCCACAAAGTGAGGTCAAAGGAAGTTCTCTTCAATTCAGAGATTATTCACCCATAGTGTATATTTACTAAGTAGTAAAATTTCGCTTTTCCGGCAACCATATATTCACATAAAACATGCAAGGGCAGGTATCCAAAAACTCAAATTGTCAGTATCCACATGTTCTCAAAAGAGAAATTGAATAAATCTTGCTATAATAATAACACAACATTCTGCAGAAAGTGATATTTTGTAAACCAAAACCAAAAACGGGTGGCAGAGCGTCCCATATTTGGGAAATGCTTGAATTTATGATTCAGATGTTATACCCCAAAAGTTGTCTCACATTATTTACCAATATTATTTTAGTTCTTTAGGGACCTAATTCATGGGAATATAGTATTTACGAGTTCTAGGATTTCGTAAAGGTTTTCCAATGTGTAATTTTTAGGTTTACAGGTTCATATACTGAGAGAAATCCGAAAAAGTTAAAATAACATTCCGGAAATGTTTATTTTATTCTGCAGTATTGATCCGAATCAGTGTAATATTATGCTTTTTAGGGGTTAAATTTATCCTTTTTCATGTTAATTTTACCCTTAAAAAGGTGTAAAATTAACACTAAAAAATGTTGATATATTTTTACACCTAATGTTAAAATTATGAGGAAAAACAGTTAATCGCACCCCGTTTTCTTCACAGTGTAGCTAATTCATGAATTTCTGAGAAAAAGGCCTAATATAGTTCAGGAGTAGTACAATTGAATTTCAGATAAGAAAATGCTATTAGTTCATTACTGGTTTATACCAATTGAAACCGGTTCAATCTCGTCAAAGAACTCAAGACCTTTCCAACGAACCCAAATATGGTCTCATTCAGTTTAGATATAAGATATTTAAGATAAGATATTTAGATATGATTCAACGAATTACTGTGCGTACTCAAAGAGATAGCAATGTTTCGTGAAAAATGCCCATTCAGACGCTTTAATCATTTGAACCGGACGGGACTCGAACTCAGAACTACGAGTGTCGAGCCGGGCGAGGATCACACCGCCCAAGACCCGAACGCTCTTACCAATTGCACCACGGACACCCTAAGGACATAATCCACTCTTCTGTTAATATGTGACACGTCTAGAGGCCGAACGGTAAGAGATATCGCCTTTTGTTCTTTAATGACTACCCACTTTTAAAGTCAATATTATCCAGGACAGTCTTTTTTTCCCCTTACTCACTTCTTCCCCTCCGAAATCTTGGTTTTTGGTTTATTTCGATAACAGCTCCTAGAATTTTTTTCCAAATAATGTTTTATAGGTAGTCAAGCCGAATATTTCGTCCTTAGACATGTATGTTCGAAATCATTTGAATGTCGAATTTTCGAAGTTCAATGTTAAACCATCATGGAGAGCCTATTTTGCAACTAGTTCGCACAATAATTGGATTTTTTAAAAGATTTTGAAATTTTGAACCCAGCTGCATCGGACTTAATCGGTAATGAATTGGTAAAGTACCCGTAAATGATATAGTACTCTCGGATTTACTTTTTTATTTGTCCTTCTGTATGTTAGTCATGCTAAGATGTTCCAAAATGTGGCTTTCTTAAGCAATCTTTGATTATTGAATCAGTATGAAACCGGTATGCTTCTAAAAAGCATGCGAGAAGATATTATTCGGAGAGCTTTTTCTCTTGAATTCAAGCACTCCGCTAAGCTGGAACCCTTTGCTATCTCTTTTATGTATAGGATCGTAATATCTACGTAAGAAAATTATACCTAGAACGTATATCCAAAAAAATATAATAATAAAATGGTATGACCTATTTTAGAGTTATTTACGGGGTTCTCGAGAATTTATTTTAGGGTCCTAAATTGCTATCTCTAATCGTTTAGCCTCTAGGTCTGATAACAACTAGGTGGATACACGGATCAAATGGTTAGACGGGTCATTCAATCATTGGGGCACTCAATGGATCAAGTGGTAGAGCACTCGCTCTATGATGCAAGTGTCCCGGGTTCGAATTCGAATCTCCTTTAGGTCACCAGGAATTTTTCTGGTGTTAAAGGTGTTCGGGTTGCATCCAGTGAGCTTCACTGCACTTGATTCCACGGGCATGGGACTGACAACTTCATCCCGTACAAGAAAAAATAATAATGCATGTCTAGAAAGCCCCTTGCGAAGGCCTAAGTTCCTCTTTTGAATGTCTTGGAATTTCTGATGAATCTGAACTGGTTGCAAGCAGTTAGGTATGAGCTGTAATGAATCGTTAATAAATCGATTGGGTGATCTTTAGAGTGATTTAATGTATGAGTTCAAATCGGACGATAAATACTGCGAAAATACAATTTCGAAGTATAGCATCCGAGTCACGATTTCGAGCATGTCGGTAGCCTGGGATGCTTTATCATACCTTTAAAATATTTTTCATATCCATTACGAAAAAAGAATTGATGGTAAATCACTTTGGCTTTTGATCTGAGTGAGATAAATTTATCAAGAACTATATTCTGACTACCGTGAAGTTATAGTTTTTAAAAGGAAGTTCTAAAAAGGTGAATTTAATAAAAAAAGTGAATGAAAATTTCGAAAAATGTTCAGATTCATTTTTGAGATTATGTACGGAATAGGATTTTATGTTTTGAAATTAAGAAATATGAATGCTTGCTCCTATTTCATTACTACTAGTTACTTTTAGGAAAAACTTTGATAGATCTGAGGGAAATTCATCAAGCTTTTCCATCAACTTTCAAAAGAAGATAAAAGAACGTGTAATTTATCGTTCATTCAGGAGTGCTTACGTGACTCCACTCTGCAAATTGCACCTTCTGTATTTTCTCTAACTGAGAGCAATCTCAATGATTATCTTTTCTTCACTTTAACATGATGAATTTCCCAGCTAATTATAGGTGAAGGAGATTTTGAGAGCAAAAATACACCAAAATACTCACATTCAAAGAATCCCGTGTGAGTATTCTTCAGCATTTCAAGAGCGATTAGTCACATGTTCAACAAAGAAAACAAAGAAGAAAAGGTGGAACATGATTCAAAATTAATTAAATTGCGCCACACATTATTCATCTTGGTAGAAGACAATTTTCTGTGAGAAAGAAGCCCCTAAAGTGTGAGCTTTTCATGTATTATTCAGCATGGATGCTTTACTCCCCCCCCTCAAGTCATTTGAACAAGGAAAACATTGTGTTACAATTGTTCCTGGGGAACATGTAACTTACGTGTTTAATTACAAAGAATTAATGATAAAGTTAAAATGTATCTTATATCAATTTCAAAGTGTTCTATTAATGCCTCATCGAATTAATGACTTTTTAACCAAATTACTATGATAAAATCTGAAGCAATGGCATTTTGAAAACCAATTCATTTTGCTTTTATAGAATCATACTGAAAAGAAAATCAAATGAATTAGCACGAAATATATTGAGGAAGAACTTAATGGAAAATGGAAATCTTATTTCTATAGAACACAATTGCTTGATTTTATAAAATAATATTAGCAGTTTAAATGGAATTCTCATGAATTAACAATTCATTCCCATAAATTAAATAGTCACAAAGACGTAGTCGAATGCGCGCGACGTGTAATTTACTGTCACTGAAATCAATTAAACTGATTAAAATGCAAGAACGATGTGGTTGCACTAAATTTATTGTATTTCCTACAAGTATTTAAAGTCCAATGGTTTTAGGAAAAATTAATTTGTTGCAGTAGTTGAACTTTGTTTAAAAATAAATTCATCTCACTGTGAAGTTAAACAGAAGAATTTCTGAAGAAAAGTTTTAAATTCAATTGAAAACTTGAAGAAATTCAATATGAGATTTTGCATAACACAAAACGGATGTTTGATAAATTTTCTGCAATTTTAATTCATCTAACTTAACATCAAAGAGAATAGTTCTGACGCAGCTTCTCTCTAAATATCGAAAAGTTTATGATTTATTCATATGGAAGAACAAACCATAATAAACATTTTCCGAAAGTCGTTGTTGATTAATATGTACATAACATAGGATCATATTCAACATCAAATTCTCATCGACTTCAATAAAATCATCGAACTTTTCTCAAATTCAAGTTAAACTTAAAAATAAATTCCCAATTATTGTTTTTTACTGAATTTTCTTATATGTCTTATCAAATATTTGAAAAAAAGTTCAAAATTTTGAAGAAAGTTTGCAAAAAAACTTTGTTCAGAATTTATTTATACAACAAAAAATTGATTTTACTTCTTCACAGAATTTTAAAAGACAATTTCAGTGGTTTTGTCACATGCAAGAACTTTTTGAACTCTATAAGTTATTATTCACAAATTTTTCGGGGTTAAGTATTACCTATCACACCTAATCATATATCTAATGAAATTTTTAATTTCATAAAATATGTTAGCCCCATGGCTTAGGCTTTAAACACTGTAAATGTAAATGCTTACAAATCTCTAACTGATTAGGAAACGTGAAGGGAATTAAATATTTTATGTAGTGAATAGAGCTAAAATAACATTGAATATAGTGTTATTTCATAATTGTTCAGTAACTTGCCAATTTTTGTTTTAAATCAAATTATATGTATATTTCAAAGTAGGGGAAATTGGGGTACATTTGAATTAGGGCTTCTTTGAAATTAGGATTTTTTCTCTTATTTTCAAGTGAAGCTGAATCTTATCATGATATAATTAGGTCCAAACTATTATGTTCCAAACTGTGGAACCTTTTAATCACGACTTTCTAACTACTTGTGATTTTTTTTTAACCTGATATCTTCCCAAAATGTTTCATGTTAATTTTAATATAAACTACACCAGTCTTATTGAATTCGCCTGCCTTTAAATACTGAGTCGAGCGAGGTTCACTATATCAGAAATGCAAAAAAATGTTCTAGCACACTTTTAGAATTTTATTGACTGACATTCGAACATGAAGTTTGTAAAAACTTTCACTTCAAAGGAAAATTAATTCAGAAATAATGAAAGTTTATTCAAAAGGTCTGCACAAAGAAGATTCTCTAGTAGAGCATCAATATGCACAATATGCTAGTAAAATAATGATGTAGTATTTTGATGAGTTTTTCCTCTGCATGTGAAATTATTCCTTGGTAAAAAATTTAGATGAGAAATTCATTAAAATTCTTAGTGTAATTTTCGCAGAAATATTCTGGGTCATTTAATTGAAGTGTCTCAGAAAAGTGGAATGTGGAAAAACTGCAGAGTCTATTAATGAGGACTTGAGCCTCACTGCCCCTTCAATCCCATACACAAAATATTTTCCATTTCTGTAGGTTCCTCCCTCTTTTTTTCTGATGGTTTTCCTAAACTTTTCAACAATGGAATTTTGGGTAGGAAAATTTCTGGGTGGAACTCATTCTCTACAGTAGTGGCACAAGACACCCACAGCAAATTTGGCACATTGTTTGTCATACGCATCGCAATTTACTCGCATTTATGCACATTGTGAGGAATTTTGCATTAATTCTGTGCATACAGTGCGAGGTGAAAAGCTAATGGAGCTCCAAGGGGGGAGTAGAAATGGGGATGGATGTGAAAGTCGATGCAGGAAATTGGGGGAAGATTATAACAATGTTGGAGAAATATCAACTTTCGTACAACACCGTCGTCGTGCTGAATTTTGCGCACTAATTAAAGGGAAACTCCGGTTAATCAAGCATTGTGGAAAAGTGAATTTGTGTGAATGACGAGGTACTTTCCAGGTGACAACTTTCGCTTCACAGCCCCCATACGCCCCCCCCCCCCTCTCCTCAAATAAACTTTTCCGTCTCACCTGGTAAGCATTGATTAAAGACTGGGGGATTTTTTCTACGCTCAAATTCTCTCTTCCTTAACACAATTTACATATCATTTCGAGAAAACTAACTCACGTAATATGACACGCCAAAAAAATACGGGAGAGCTTTCTTTTCACGCACGGCTGAATCATGGGTGTTTAATTCAATAATTTCACCCTCAGGCATTTTAGATGAGATTCTTACATCTAACAAAAAATAGAAATCACAGAAAAAAACCGAAATTGCAGAGAGCAAGGAATGGGCGTTATAGATTAAGAAAAAGATAATAAAAACCTCAAAAAAAAACTAGATTATACAGCTGTCAGTCTGCTTGTATAGCTTTTGCTGAGAAATCAATTATAGGCACAGGCTTGAAGTTTTCAATAATGATCATATTGTGAGTGTTTGAACTTGGTATGTATTTCCAAGAAGATATTAAGCGAAAGAGCGCTACCTTCGGCCGACTGAAGCTTCGCACAATTAGTTTTTTTTCAATGTGTTTTAAAGCCGATTTTTAATATTAGATTTAAATAGCTGATCCAATGCTTCATATTTCCAAAAAGAGCTGTCTGTAAAATCCATGAAGAACATAGGAAAAATTTGAGTTGTCCGAAGGTACCGTGTTATCCCCTACTTTATTGGAGTGCCAGTCAGAGCGTGCGGCACCCATACTTAATATTCCTCATTGTGAGAGATTTCCGTGCGAAACTCTTCAAATTGTGAAAATCTTGGTTTATTGTATTGCAATATTTTAAAAAACAAAAAGAACTTACATTTTGAAATCTTGAAATATGAAATCCAGAATCGCAAATTTCGAAATTTCCTCGGGTATAAAAATTCCAAGATCTCTGACAGATTTTAAATCTTGATCTTGACTGCAGAATAGCAAAATCTTGAAATTTTCTTGAATTCGATCTTGATTTTTTTTTCGGAATTGAACCGAAACAAAAATCAAGATCGAAACTACCTCTGCCAAATCCGGGAGCATGGAAGAAGTATCCACACTACGGAGTACGGAGAAGGCGCTCCTGGGCGGTCTACACATGGACTTAGCGAATTCTTCCATCACGGAATACCACAGCAAGTATAACATGATTACATTCTAATAAAAAAAAGTATTCCCATACGATTATTAATAATAATTTTTCCAAATCCAGGAAACAACCGTAATCATATTTTTTAGTCTTAAAATGAATGGTCTTTCTCCCATTTTGAATTAGCTCACTGTAAAGAATATTGTCTTCCTTAAGATCTTCTAGATTTAATGCATCTCTTTTCAACAATGTTGCTATAAATTTGTGTTAGTTACAATAAAATATGTGAAGGGAATTTGTATTTGAGTAAACGGTACTTAGCATGTCAAGCCGACTATTAATAAATTAATCGGAGATCAAGCCACAATCTCTTATGATGATCGTCTGCAAGAAAATGCGAAGCAAAAAAGCGTCTTTGAAGTTTTAAGACAGCAAACAAAAAATATCTAAGTTCTGTTAATAATTCTATTTAAAACACAATTTTTTTGACAAAAATAATTAGATCAAGAATAAGAGAAAAATATTTTTTTATGAGGAATAAACAAATTCAAAATCACTTAAACTTGTTTCTAAAGCTTCATCAGAGGTATTAATGGTTTTAATTATTGGAAAATTCAGCAAATTTGTGCCAAGTAATACTCAACTTTGGATTAAATTGATTTTTACTAATCTGGCTCCATTAAAAATGTTCTATGTGGAATTATTCGACAAGTAATTGCGATGGTGATTTTTTCAACAATGCATGAGGACATATATGTATGTGATTTGGTTTTCCACTTTCCATCCACAAAATCCAGGGAGAAAAGCTGTTTGGATTTCTGGGAAAGAGGTGTATTTTAAACCGTGCGGTTGATGTGGCAATCATCAATTTATTCAGCAATAATTGAACACTACTGAACCGATAATCCGATTTATGTGTTAGAGCAAAATGTTTAATTTTTAATTAAATTGCAAAATTTAAATGGAAATGTGGTTTTCCTCGATTTCGCTGGCACCAAATTCTCAATTTTCTCAACTTGATTGCCAATAATTGTTGCAATTTTTATCAACTTTACTCTTCCCGTTTGTGCGTTCTTTTATACCCACATTTCCTCCTTACACAACAGCCTTTTTCTTCTTAGGGCATAATTTCATTTTCACAGCACGAAAGCTCACGTGCCAAAATGAGCGAAGGCATGAAGTGGAATTTTCTGTGTGAGACGCAAATTTGGAAGTTATCTAATTTTCACACTGTAACTGCTGGAAATTTCATCTTTTTCTTATTCCATGTACGACTTCAGTTCAGGAAATGCTATGGCATGGGAGGTTATTAATCAGTAGAAACGAAATGAGCATCAGTAATTGAGAACAAAAAGAGAGATGTTGAAGACGTAAAAAGAGGCTTTGCAATTCAAAAATTTAAATTGACGTTTTAACAGGTGTCATTATGACAGTTTGCCAATTTATTAAGTATCCAGATGTCACTTGCTTTAGGAGCTTCCGTAAAATGATATAAATTAGTTGAGTCTACTATGAAGAAACTTGATCATCAGGACACCAAGGATCAGGCGTTAAAAAGAGATAGCAAAAAGTGTCGCTGTTTTGCGGTATTCTCAAACTCACAACACATGACTGTCCGTGAAATCTATTTGCTCATGGTTTTAGGTACATACAGATTTACAAATACTTTAAAAGAAATCGATTTTTAAATAACTAAACATTCCAAAATTGAAAATAATAAAAAAAAGAGTAGAAAACAAAATTTTCAAAAAAAATCAGTTACAATAGACTCTCTCAAATTCGGGCATTTGGGACCGAAATATCATTCGAATTAGAGAGAAATTTGGTCGTCATGCTGTTTGAAATGAAACGATCTTTTGTTCATTTGCATAGTCACACTAAGTTTACGTACTCATATTTATTATAAATCTCATGAAACCTCTCAAAAATGCAAAATCATGTCACAACTAAGGCAAACCGTAGCAAATTTAAGCATATTTGCTTCATTCGATAATCAGAATCAAACCTGGAAAATGTCAACAAACTTTTTCCAAATTTAACTACTGCCCGAATTAAAAAATACGATCTTAAAAGAGCCGAATTAGTGAGAGTCTACTGTACCAGTATTTTTTGATTGATTACCAATCGAAACTAATGCAGTCGGGTTGGAATTTCAAAACCTTATAAAAAAAATCAGATTTAAGTGTATCGAATGAAAATTATGCCGTCTAGAGGGGTTGAACTTCAACCCTGTAAAATTCAAAATGGTACTTTTTCCTGTTAAAGGTATCTAAGGATGAAATGTCTGCCTGGGATCGGAAGTCAATGTCTTTGAATTTAGTGAAATTCGAAATAAAGCGAATTATATTATATAGGGGGAAGTTTTAATAAATTGATTTTTTGTGAATTTAGCTTCTCAAACTAAATACGAAGCCAAATTACATTTTCTTGGGTTATGTATCTGGCGGAGTTCTATTTAGTCGCAGCTGTTCCGGTAATCGCTAGAAAATTCTTTCTTTTCAAATTAAAAGACTTTAAATTTTTGCCAAAGCCTTTGATTCCAGGTGTGGATCTTCTTCAGTATTTTTCTGACAATTTTCTAAAATCTCCTACTTGTCCAATTAACACTAAACCTACCGACCGTTTTTGGTCGTTTTTCCTAGAGCGCTCGGTCAAATGACAGATCGCGATAGGGCAAGATACTTAACAATTTTTTCTTGGAAAAGATGAAAAAAAATAAATTGAAACACTGAAAAATATATTACATACATTTTTTTGTGAAATTCATAAAGTTTGATAGCGACATTGTACCGTTAAAATATGTGTTAATTTTAAAAAGCTTTGAACCGGCCAATTTGACCGGGTCTTGGTAGATTTAGTGTCTAAGCCGTTTTACAGTTTAAACTTCGTTTTTCGTCTGCCTACGCTAGACTTTATCACTTTGACGTTTATTTGGAATTTTTGTGTCAATTTTAGACTAATCTAAACAAATAAAATTCTCAATTCGATGAAGAAGACCTAACAATGGTCGAAAGCTCTGGCAAATATTCGAAGTCTTTTAATTTGAAACGAACAAATTACTGGTGAATACCGGAAAATCTGCCACTAAATTATATTATAATGTGACTCAATTTCGTTTTTCCAGTTTTTTGGGAAGTTACAAATAGCTTAAGTTTTTATTTTTATATCTATTTGCCAAACTTAAATTAACTTTATTGAAACTAATTAATTCCAGTTATTTAGCTAGTTTCACTTGGATATTGGCTATTATGTATTAATGTTTTATCAAAATTTTACGTTTTTAAAAGTTATACATGCCTAAAACTATTTCACTCTATTGTCGAGTAAAAAATAAACGGAATGAAATAAAGTCAGAGTTTCTTAAGGAGTTACGTAGGACAAAAAGATTAGAAACGACTATTTTTCGAATTTGTTTTATTCACAACATAATGAATTTTTATTTTTATTTAAACTAAAGCATAAAAGTACAGCATTTCAACAATATTTTCTAAATTTTTCATCAGAAAGCCGTAGGGTAAGTGTGCCAAATTTCGGCATAGTTGCATGCAAGCGCCAACGTCTTAAGCTTTAAATGTTATATTTTTTAATAAAAATTGAATATTTTTGCTACTTTTTTTAAGGAGTATTGCTCGGAACCTTGTAGACAATTTATCGTCTTTATTTTCTTTAAAATCATTCTTAATACATTTTAAAATTAATAAAAATGTATACATAGCGTTGGTGGCTTATTCTGGCCATCTTCATTCTCATAGTTCCTTGTCCTTCCGGAATTCTTCCAACGTCTTTTTCAGATCATCTTGTTCGTCGAAGAGACATTTTTTTCTTATTTTCTGCATTGTATAATCTCTATGCAAAAACTTACAATTCATGGAAATTTGATGAACAAAAAATGTGGCCGAAATTGCAAGCTGGCCGGAATTGGTACACTTACCCTAAATATTTTGTTTTTATTTGAAAAGTTTTTTTTTTTCAAAACCCGTTTCCAAAACTGAATTTTTGAAATTTTGAAATGAAAATTTCAGAAAACATGGTTAAATGTTGTACATTTCCATGCTCACCAGTTCGAATGATTTTTTTTTAAATTATTATCAAGATAAAAAATATCAAGGAAATATTTTTTTCAGTTTACAGTGACCCTCGTAGCTCCTTATGTGACAGTAGTAAATTTAATATTAAAAAGCATTAATAAATTAGAGAATAATTAGATATGCCTCTTATTATATACATATTTTTTTTAAACTTCATTTCTACAATAATAAAAAAAAACCTTATTGTAGAGAATTTCATTGCGGAAATGTAAGTGTTTAACGTCACATTGGCGTCATGATGTTGGAGATGAAAAGGAGAGGGATGCGAAGTACGTGAAACATGAGCTGATGACACATTTTTGCGCGACAAGCAGAGGCCACAAGATGAATACTAACCATATTTCCCATCCAGCACCCTCATAATTTGTCTTGTGCAGAATGGGATGGGGTTTGAGCTTAGCTGGGTAAACCGTGGCCTAGAAGGGTAACTGAAGCTTTCACCAGGGTCGAATTGATATTAATCGCCTCTCGGGGCAGGCCACTTAAAATACCCAAACAGAAATTACTAGCCAATGGTTTTAGCCTTCCCCGGACCCCAGTAAACCCATCAATTCACGTGGAAATTATTACTTGTGAGGGGAATGGTATCTGACAAATGAAATTTAACCGTCAAATTTGTTTTAATTTAATCTCCTGCTCGCAGAACCGTTTTTTTTTTGGCATATGAAGGTCATTTATATGGCAGATTGAGCGGCAATTGGTAAGAAAATTTATAAAATTTAGTAAAAATTTAATAGAAAATTCGAGAATAATTTGAAGACATAAAAAACCCTCTTTATTGCTTTTCTCTTGCAATATTTTTCGGGCAATACTTTGTAATATTTTTCAGGGCGTTGAGCCAAAAACCCACTATTATTATTATTAATATGAAGAATTCATGCATAACTATGTTAATGAGGTTCTCAAGGTGTGTTGAGCTTATGCACGATTCACCTGAATTAGCATAATCCTAATGAGATAGAAATGTAATCATAATAGCTTACTGCTTGACGAAACTCGTTCAAATACGGAGATTCCGATAGTTGATAAATTTTGCAAGTAATAATAATTATAAAGTCAGAACTTCTTCTCAAACGTATATTTTTCAAATAATTATCCCGAGCAGAAAAATTAAATCCACCAAGCGCATTCATCTCATTACACCTGCCGTCGTCGCAAAAATGGAAATAGATAAAGTTTTCCATGGAAATACAATTTTTAATTGTTCTTTAGAGAACTCCTACAATTTATCGTGCGGATAAAATTTATTGCTTTAATTGTATTTTTCACTAACATTCTTTCTGTTGAGCAAAATTTTTGCAGTTTTCTTTTATAATTGATGCAAAATAAACTTACCCAACAGCTCCACTAGAAAGCGTCCTCAGCTCCCTGTCGAGAGTTTCCTGGACATTTCGATCGGAGTAGAGGCCAATCGGTGAATTAAATTGCTTGTGAACAAGAGTTCGTTGAGCCATGGTTATATATCTTTTGACAAACGGTCCTCCTTCTAGTTTCTACTAAATTATTGATGTGTAGAATGATTTATAGATCCTCAAAGTTGCCGCTTTCGCACAGTTTCTTGTGTTTCTAGCAACTATACAGCAATTGAGAGGCTCAGAATGGTCTTTCTCTGTTTCAAATTCAACGGAAAAGACACAGAATCTTGCTCTCAATCCTCCAAAATTCAGAGGAATTTCGTTCGAAGTTCGTGGCTTGTGGCTGAATTCTACGGATGCTGTTTATTGAAAGCGGCTACAGTTGAGACCACGTCGAAAACTACAAAACTGCAAAAAAAACAGAAAAAAACCAATCAGAATACTAGATAAATAAAATTAGTGTCTGCATTTTTCAGCTGTGGCACTTTTTTTTAAATTCAATTCACGAATAGTGAAAATTAATTTTAGATAAGATTTATAATAATTGGACCTCGGGAAAATTATTAGGAATGTATTCGGAATTGTTAAAGTTCGTAAACACTTTTTCTATTCAAGAAATTTCTTCAATTTCTCATAATGTTTTTTGTATTAAATTCATATTTAAAAATTTATCTACAATAATAACGTGATCTCATCCGTAGTTTAAAACGCAAAACCTTTAGTAAACCTTTAGTAAAATCTGAACTAAAGTTCAGATTTTTAGAAAAGAATATTATATTGAGTGAAAATTGCTACTTTGAGTCATAACTTGGAATCTGTAGAGCGTTTTACAGGAACATTTAGGAAATGTTTCTCAAAAATGCCATATATTATTAAAACATCGTAATTCCAGAAAGCTACTACTTCTAGTGTTGTTATTGAAAACAAAATTCTCAAGCTTTCTGTTTGGTTTGCTTATTTTTGCCTCCACACCATTTTTGAGATGAATTTTTTAATGCTTTTGATGTAGGTTACACTAAAAAAGAACCTTCACATGTATAAGAATAAAGAATATAAAGATTATATACTTTCAGAACTTGGAGTATAACAATTAAAACCGAAAAGTTTGCAAACTTATATCTTCCAAAATAATTGACTGTAATAATTTTGTTATCACTATTAATAAATTGCTAATCCCACAATTTCAATGCAAATATAAGGTATTTGTAGCAAATTTGAAGTTCGTAGTAAGGTTCGTATGAATGTGCACTAGAGATGTTAAAATTTACAAACCTAATTTTCTCAATATCTTTAAATCTGAACTCTGCACACGTATGAAAACGATTAAGACCATTACAACAATCAAATCCTTTGACAACATTGCAGAGAACACAATTTAAGTATTATAGATGTTCAATATGTGACTTCTACTTCAATAATAAAATATTATTTGTGTATTTTTTTTTACAATTTCACTAATTTACAAATTTTATTTGAAATTACCACATTGCGAATCTATAATTTTAGCTTCAAGTTCACAAGCATACTTAATAAACTTACATTATAAATAATACATACTATAAACAGATCTAGGCTCATAACTTAGTTTTAAAATAAATTTTTATCACATTAAATTTTAAATATTTTGCAAGTTATCTTCATTGCATTTAATGACAAAGTTTGATTAAGTTTGTGAACTTTGAGACTTCTGAGTGATTGATGTAAAGTTCTGAGAGTAATTAATTTCACAGATTCCGCGGAAAATTAGTTTTACTTTTAAGCTTCGTGTTGTAGTCTTAAAGCACTTCAAATAAAATTTCCGGAAAATTTTTTTTTTCTAAAATTAAAATTAATAACAATAATTATGAATTACGTATCGTTCATGCACAAAAATTAAATCTATATTACTAACACTTCTCCTATTCATAAGCTACCGACTTTTCGGATGATTTTTTTTCCCCTAAAATAACAATTAGGATTAAGCAATTTTTAATATTCGTCTTTAAGAACTATAAATTTGTAAAATAATTATAAGAATTGAGCTATATTAAGTGTATTCTCAAACAGCTAACACCTAAAAGAAACCTACATATATATCATTAATTAGCTTGAACATGCTTTTCGAAAAAAATGGAATAAAAGGGACAGATAATCCTAACCGGCTTATGTACCCTATAAAAATTCTGAGCTGTCGTAAGCACTACTGGTAAGGAGGTTGTAGGCATTACTAGTATACAATACGAAGTCCATAATTAAAGGGAATTTTTCGAACAAAACCCCTTAATTTTACTCCTAGCCGTCAGGACTTCACGTAAGATATACCTATTGGATACCGGTATGGCATAAGTATGGTCCCCCTTACTTATGCCTTACGACTAGGGCATATGTATAGAACACATGTAATGTATAGTTATATCTCAGTTAATTAAGGCATATGAGTATGCCTTACATAGGCCCTACATATTATGGCTTACATAGGTCATAATTAACCCTTACTTTGTTATAAAGTAAGGCTCACGTGTAGCTCATGATAGTCTTACGTAAGGTATTCTTGTAAGTTTTATGTATTCTATACTTGTAATGTGTAAGTCAATATTACAAAAATAAAAAGACAACTTTCGTCCTTTTTTTAGTGGTAATACCACCCACCAACCACCTCCCACCTCTCTACTATTATTGTGCAGAACTCTAACTACCAATCTAACACATTTTTAGTTGGATAAAAACTCTTCCTTACCTTGCCGCTGATGAGATTCGAACCTGCTATATTCCGTATACGAGTCCACTGCCTTAACCACTGAGCCAATTCCCATATGAGATCTACTTCGCAAAGTTTCCTCATAAGGTGCGTCTCATGAGTGAAATGTATGGCATACGTAAGCAGTTTTTAATGATTTTACGATTTCCAAATTCCATTTCTTGATACCCTATCTATTTCTTTACATATGTCATACAAAGCAATAAGCTTATGAAAACCATTTTACACTACTTTAACAGATCTGCCAAGGGATCAATCGTTAAAGCAGTAAACTTGCATGAATATAGTTATGGTTGCACGTTCTGCAGGTTCGACAGAGTCTTTAAAAGAAATCTAAGTAACAACTTTTTTCTAAGAAAAGCTATAGTATTGTTTTTACTTTAACAGTTCAAAAATTGATTAAAAATACATTCATACAATGAAAATACATTTCAAGTATCATACTATTGTTCTACAATATGGTGACGTCTGTGTATAGAACATGTAAAATGGCTTAGGTTTATACCTTACGTAGTCAATACAAGAAACACTATACTATGGTATACAGATGAAGTTGTTTCAGATAGTCCTTACATATTACCTTCCTGTATGCAATACTTATTCTCTACATAGTACACCTTCCAAAATGATATGTCATAACCCCTTACCAGTATTGTATTAGTATAGAAAATACAAAGCGACTTCCTATTATACCTTATATAGTCAATACAGGTAAAACAAAACTATGATATACAAATGAAGTTGTTTCAGGAAGTCGATACAAATTGCCTTCATTTACGCATTTCTAATTCCACGCATACTACATAATATATTTCTTACAAAAAGATATCTAGTGTTTAGTCTATCCAAAGATACTTTATCCGTTTTATCGATTCTATATTGAGTGTTTTTTGTAAGATTTTTAATAATTATGAGCCTTTTGAGTATGTAAATTTGCTCTAGAGGTGAACAAAAAATTATTGAATTTTCGATAATTTGTATAACATTTTACCCGAAATGCCCAATTGAGAGAGAGTCTTCATTTCAAATTTAACTCATTGCAAAATTGGTCATTTCTCAGCCATCGAAATGGATTTACAATGTAATAGTCTTTAAATTTGATATACATATTTTATGTGAATTTGTTACTTAGGCCTTTTTCCAGTTTTTAGTTCATACGAATATTATATTAAACATTAACTGGTATGTAAACATTGTTTATAGCAAATGTATTTTTTATTTATTGCATTCAAAAGCAATACAAGTACAGCATAATTGCACATTACAAGAAATGTAGTAGTACAATATAGTCTACAAGATGTAGGTATACCCTTCGCTTATTCATTTTGTTTAGACTTCTTGAAGTCACTTCGTATGAATGCCCTACTTAATGTCCATGTATGGTCTATGTAATCGTAAATTGAAGTCATTTCTACTTTTTGGCTACAAAATGATTACTTGTATGGAATACATGCTGCTTACATGTAATGACTTCTATGAAGTCACTACATGTATTCCTTACAAAAACCTTACATACTACTCTAAAGTAATTACTTACATGAATGATGTAAGTAATGTTTACATTTTACCTCTACATGTTCCTTTAATACACATCACTTGTAATGAATGCTCTACATAGTGCTTACATGTAAGGTCAGAATTTTTATAGGGTAGGTGAGATTCTTAACGTGAGCTAACTCGGAGTGCATGCAAATTCGATTTAGAGCTGAAGTTGGGAGACGCCATTCAGTTATCTTGAATAAAATTCGTGAAATTATACAAATTTTGTATTTAAACCAAAATATCAAGGATTTGGATGAACTGACAGAAAAGTGTTATATGGGTGAAATGTAGACCAGAATGTTCTCTATCATTTTGCCGTAGAACATGATCTCATCGATTACTCAGAAGCCAAGATAAGCGAGGTTTTTTGTTTCTTAACTCGTTTTTTCATCCAGAGTTCCCCAAGTAGTCATTTGTTGAACTTCAACTATATCAAAGAATTGTTGTATTTTGCGGGACTTTCCATTTAAAACCCCTATTTTAAGTGCTTGGTGGAGTAGAGGCAGTCAAATTGGCATCTGAGTGATTTGAAAGCGTTATTATTGGAAAAATCAATTTTTTCACACTTAAACGGCAAAATCGGAGTAATCGCGTAGTCTGAGTGGAAAATGATGTATGGACGAAATGTAGAGACAAATGTCCTCTACAATTATGTTGAAGTAATCATTAAAATCGGTTCAGCGACAGTCGAGATAATTGAGGTTATGTGATATTGAAATTGGTTTTTCGACTGTGGCGCCCCTGGTGTTGGTCCCACGAAGTTCAAATATTCTAGAAAGCTGTAGCATTTGGTGAGATCTTTCGTTTAAGCCCTCATTCATCAAAATCGGTCACATAGAACCGGAGATATGATTTTTTGAATTTCGTGAACTTTGACCCCTCATATCTCCGGTTCTATTAAAACCACAGCGCGCATACGCACCATTTTGGAAACGTCCTAGACTGGACTACAACATACTAAAATTTCATTAACTTGCACAATGCCGTTTTTGAGAAAAGTGACTTTGAATTTCGATGAATTTTGACGCTATCACAGCGCCACCTGTGGTGACTTTTTGAACTTTCATCTGAAAGTGCTCATCGAGACGAAACCAAAAAGGTAAAATTTAGGTCGCTATGTTAATTAGAACCGGAGATAGAGGCCGGTCAATGTTCGAACTTTGACCCCTTATAGCTCGGGTCAGGGGTTATGGATCGACTTAAGGTTTTTTTTTGTTTGATAGGTATAATCAACGGCTACAACATACTAAATTTTCAGCCCGATGCACAATGGAATTTTTGAGTTATTTAACTTTTAAGATTTAAAAATTTTCTTTTTGAAAAAAGCGCCCCTAGCGGTGGTTTTATGAACCTGCGATGTTAGAAGGGGAAGTGGCATTTCACGAGAGCTTTCCAAAAAGCCCTCACTTTTTAAATTCTGACAATTAGAACCGGAGTTATGGCCATTTTAAGAAATTTTTTTTGGACCCTTATAGCTCGGGTCAGGGGGGTCGGGGGACCTTAAGTTTGGTATTGATGGAAAGCTCTAAGGCCCAGCTATAACATACTAAAATTTGAGTCCGCTGAATGCCATAGGGGCGGAGCTATTGAGAAAACAAAAAAAGGGGGGTCTTCAAAATGGCGGAAGGAGGGGTGGGGGGTGGGGGGTCTATGCACCAAGTTACAATTTTCACCCGATATATAACCTTTGCCGAAAACCGCAAGTCGATATATTTTTTAGTTTAGGAGCTATTAAGCTCCAAAGAGCGGCCGGCCGGCCGGCCGGCCGGGAACGTAATTTTGGCCAAATTTTGGCCAAATTTGAGGTCGATCGGACGACATGAAATTTTGTTAGGATTATAGTAGGTGAGATTGTTAAGAATCTCACCTAATAAGAGACAAATAACTTGTTCACTGGAGGGCCTATCGCTGCATCCCCTAATTAGTGAAAAATGTGCAGCTCGTAATTCGTGTATGAAAGAAATCTAAAAAACTGCACGGTTTTTTTGACCTAGTTTGGATTCATTCAATTATATTCGCATATACAAAGTTTTGGGTGCGATTTTCCGCCTCACACAGATCTTTAAATATCCAAAGAACATTTTTTTTTTCATTTCCAATACTTTCAATATAATTAAAATTAAAAATAATAATGAAAAATACAAGTAACAACGAGATCATCTCAATTCCGATACCACACTGTGAAAAGAAAGGGGTGCGATTAACTTTTTTTAAAAAACAAATTCTTCTTTTGATATTTTTCGACCTGAGAAATGGGGAATCGTCTCGAAATTTCGTATGCAAAAATAACTGAATAAATCTGAAGAAAGTCAAAAAAATCCACACAATTATCTTATAAACCTTAGCATGACCGATTTTTTTCCAAATATCTTTTAAAAAAATGATTAGGGGAAAGCGAGCTACCTTCGGACGATTCAAGCTTCGTATAACTCAATTTTTTTCTATGTTACTTATGTATTTCACACATGTCTCTTTTCTGGAAATTTGAAGCATTAGACTAACTATTAAAATATAATATCATTATGGGCATAATTCATTTAAAACACATTAAAAATGAACTATTCGAAGCTTGAATCGTCCGAAGGTAGCGCGCTTTCCGATATTAGAACTGTATTTAATACTTAAACCAAAGAAGAACCAAAGAAAATCGTCGAACAGGAACTTTTAAATGGTTATCATTTAAAAAATGTATTAATTCATTCAGTAAATAAATTTTTTACTAACTTTACCCACCAATTTTATAAAATCGTAAAAATAAGAGAAGTTTTGGATGTTTGTCCTAGCGCTTGCATATCTGTTCGGATTTCCTTAATCATTCATTCTGTATCGTGCAGAATACTTCGAATCGACTTCTAACTTTTTTTTTAATATTCTTAGATAGTTTATCTCTAGATTGTGACAAGAAAAACTCGATTTTTATACAACCTTGAAATTCAGACCCCTCCTTAATAAAAAGTTAAAAATATTATTTTTAATAGAGGCATTCGCACATTTCCACTGAATCACATTAAATATGTAATTAAATTAAAATTGTAATTAAATAATTAATGAATTAATTAGGTAAACACAAAATGAAAAAAATAATAAACAGAGCACACATAATATTGACGATATATTGTTTGTATAACATTTGATTGAGCTGAAACTGGTTAATATTTTAATTAAAAAACCGCGGATAATTCATTTTTAGGGTGCACTATTTCACAAAGTCTGAAAAACTCTCCTTTAATTCATTTAATCGTCACACGTCTTTGGTATCATATTTAAAGAATATAGAGAATAACATTACAGATCTACGAATTTAAGATATTATAATCAAAATTAGACAAATAGAATCGGACATTATCATTTTGACAGTTTTAAAATTGAGTTTTGAAAAACTCAAATAACTTTATATCCATATATATATATATATATAGAAAAAATCAGGACGTGACTGCGACGAATGATTTTCCAATGTGATATCCTTGAAAGTTTTATCAGAAAATTGATAGGGGAATCAGGGGCAGTAGTTGTAAACACTGATTTTTGCGTCTGTACTATTTGGACTTATGTGGACCATTTATTCAATGCGCTAAAGGTTCCTATAGCATCTATAAATTGATATAGGTCTCGTTCTCTGAAGTTTTACGTATTGAAATTACATTTTTGGCCTATTTTCGATTTTCCGTGTTTGAATCTAGGGTAAAGGGGTTATACGCTCTCAATTTTTTCAGGAAATGTGAGGCATATGACTAGCAATTAAATTATATTACAATGAATAACTTGTATTGAGGAACATAGGAAAAAATCAATTATTACGAAGCTTGGTCCTACGAAATATGTATAAAATGGGCACTTTCCCCTACCTAGTTTTAAAAAAAAATCGCACTATCTACGAGTACCCCATGTTCGCTACTGTCCCAGTTCCCCCAGTTTTGTACAGTAACACTTGTATCATTTATATTGTACAGTATCATATAAACCGGTCTAAAACTTCCCCTAATGTTCTTTCAGAGTGTAAAACAAGATTATCTTGGAAATCAGTTAATTCTGTACCTAAATATTATCATGAATCGACTGGAAAACTCTTGAAATTCTATTACTTTGATAGGTAACTGGTACACTCAGTCCCGGCATGGTACACTTCGGAATTATGCACCTGACGAGATTATGCACATACAATTATACAAGTTTGCCTACTTTCGGGAGTCAATTTATGAAATCATTTTTGAAATACGCCTAAATGTATACTATCTCGTGACGCGGGAAATTTGAAATCACTGTGCTTCTTTTTCAGAATAAAACTTTAATTTCTTCTATTAATGTAATTTTTTTAAAATTCTAACCATTTATTGAAGAACTTTGGCCAAAAAGTACTGTTTCTTAATGCATTTTTATTAAACAGTTGAATTTTTTTTTTGTTTGAACTACTTTTACTCCGCGCGAAATTCGATCTACGGCCGATTTATTCAAAAGAAAGCCCCTGCAGGTATGCAATTTTTTCGATGCATAATGCCATTTCGCGCGTTTTTTTTTCGATCCTGAAAATGTGCATAATCCCGGGACCGAGTGTACGTTTCTGGTATTATTGTTGCAAAATCCGACATTTTGAAAATTTTTATTTTAACGTAAATTTGTATAAAATAATTTACATTTAGAAAGACGAAGGTTTTAAACCATCCCTGCTTTCAAAGAGGTAAACAAAAATAGTAATATACAAAGCTAAACTTAAACTGTCTCATCCTCCTCTAACTGAAATACTGCATAAAATGAATAAGGACCTAAGATATATTAGAAAACTCACGACCATGGATCAACTTTAGTAAGTAAGTGTTAGAAACACATAAAAATATTTTGTAAACTTTTTCTTTAAGATTAAAATTTCATTAAAAATAATTCTTGTCATATGAGCTCTGTTGAATTTCCATTTATTTCGTCATATTTCTTAATGTAAGCAAAAGAAGGACTTGGCAAATTCCCAAGAATATTGGAGTTCTTTAGAAAAGATGGTGGTTCGGTAAATTAAATTCTATTTAGTTCTGGATGGGAGGGAAAATTTCTCTCTCAGAACCATTAAATTCACTTTATGAGATCCCTTAATTCCACATTTATAGTGTCACTACGAAAGAGTTAGACCATCATTAGAGACGACTTGTACAGATAATCTTCAAAGGGACCTGCTCATTTGCCCACAGGACTATGGCCATGGAACATGTGACACTCACAGAATATGGCCACGATAAAGGGATAATTGTCAGTGGGGATCTATGGATAAGGATTAGTAGAGGGTGTGACAGAGGGGGATAGTGAATGAGGATGACATACTGGTTGTATCTCAAAACTAATTGTTATATCCACTGAGTGAATTTCATTGATTTCTTATCCACTGATCTGTGTCACAGTTTCACCCTTAGGTCAATTTTGCACTTTAACAGAAGTATCCTTTATGCAACTTGCGTTCACCTTTGGCTCTCGAAGCCCTTCATCCGTGAAAAAAACATGACTGTTTTCCAGAGGAAATGGCAAAGAAAGAAAAAGAAGATGATGAAAATATCTCAAAGGAGTTCCTTGAGTTTCTCATTTCTATGAGTACAATAGGTAAAGAGACTTTTGTGTTTGAATTGAGAAAATACTCCAGAAAAGGTGTCATTATCCCCAACCGCTATTCTCTTGCCCTCCCCCCCCCCCCTTTCACCTTGAATTTGTATCTTATTTTTCCCATCAAATGGCAACAGCTCTGAAGATGAAGTTGCTGTGCTGAATTTAAAAGAGACACATTCCCAATGGTTTCTCGATGATCTATTCCACACGAATCCCCATCAAAATTACGAGGACACTTCATATAGGGTAACTGGAGAAAAAAAATCTCCTGTGCGAGATAAATCCTTTTCGATTTACACCCATTTTGTAAGAAAAAGAATTCCATAGCATAAAATACGAAAAATCTCTGCACGATGGAAATCTCGTCGAAAGGTGAGAAATTTATTCGTTTTTCACATCATAAAATTGGAAATTCTTGTGCGCAATATACAAAAAAACTGCATCAAAAGTTTTAGAATTTTCTCACGAGTCCAATAAACATTTTCATCCCTAGCTTTTCTTGTTGTTTGAGTTTTTCTCAAAAAGTTCTAGTGACTTTTTTTAGCCTTTCGAGAATTTCTCTTAAAGTTGAGTGTTTCTCAGCCTTTAAAAAAACTATAAAGTTTGAAATAATATTGATTTCATTTTTCTTTTTTAAATTAATATCAATAAAGAACTTTGAGAGCTTTTCCTAAATGAGACCTTCAAGTTATTATAAAATGAAAAATATTTCTTGCATAAAGAACAATGACATTATTTTTCAAGTACCACGTTATCGAAATTATAATAAAATCTTACGGGTTCCTAAAAATAGATATAGGATTATATTTGTTAAGACTCCGGCGCGGAGCATCTTTTAGATCAGGAAAATTTCACAAAGTCAAAATTCACAACGCTTTCTTTCTTAAAAGTTTTGAATATGTCTATCTTACTCTCTCTAACTCTTCTTCTTCTTCTTTTGAACATCACACCATATTAAATTTTATGTTTAGTCCAATTTTGATCCTGAGAGAAGAACACTCTCAGAAAAAAAAGAGGTTGCGATTAACTTTTTTTTCGTCTTTACTTTAACACTTTTTGGGTGTAAAAATATATCAACATTTTTTAATGTTAATTTTACACCTTTTAGGGGTAAAATCAACATTAAAGAAGGGTAACTTTAACCCATAATACACCTAAAAAGGGTAATATTTACACCGTTTTCGGATCAATACTGAAGGGTAAAATTGACATTTCCGGAGTGTTATTTTAACTATTTCGGATTTCTCTCAGTGAGGGAGTCATTCAACTATCCTTAAAGGCCTAGATTTCAATCGAATTTGGATTTATCTGAAAAGTCTTGAAATTCCAAACCGACTGCAACAGATCCAATCAGTAATGGATCGGTAAAATATTTGGTACAATTTTCTACAATTAATTTGATCAATTTGATCAATTTACAACTTCGAGTAGGTTTTAAAATTACGAGAAAAAGCTTTTTTATGGAGTTCGACCAGAATGCAAAGCCTCTAACGCTTTCCCACTCACTTTCTCTTTTCTTTATAAACAAAAACAAATACAACTTTTCCCTGTTAAAGGCACCAACAATTTCTGACAAGTTAAAAAAAATCCTTCATCCAAAACAACGATGTTTGATGAGGGAAATGTTGCAAACTAACAGTTTATTTGTTCATAAAAATGACATTGTTGATTCTTTTTATGACTCCACCCTCAATAAAATTGCAATTTCCTGTGTGATCCATCTCACTCGCAATTTGATGATCCCCAGAAGAAAATCGTGCTGAATTTGTAGAAACTTGTAGTGATAAGCTCATTTTACTATAAAGGAGCTGTGATTCTTTCACTAAGAATTTCATTTTTTGATTTTTTCATTATGACTAAAATAACTTAATTATGATGTTAATGAAATATTAAGATACGATGTAGAACGCATGACCAATTAGACCATTGCTAACCCAGTCAAGGGTGAACTCATCAACCCTAATCTTCTATTCCTTTATCACAATTGTATTCTTAATACTGTGAATGGATGCTATTACTGCGACTTTTATCATATAAATTTAGTTGTTCTGCACTTTCATGAATGACCTTTTATTCTAAACGGAGTTGAATAAGGATTATAAATGTCACAGCTCAAGTTCTAAGACTTCAGAATTAGATAATCATTTAAGAAGAAATTGCTTTACAATTTTAAATTAATGGAATTTATGTATTTCCTAGAAAATACAAAAATATAAAGCATGTTTATTCTCTTTAATAGAAATGTATGGAAACGTGGTGTAAGGTTAAAATTAAAGGCCTATCCAAAAAAAAATTTTTTTGAACATTAATGGGTCTGAAAATACCTATCATGTGAATATCAGATCGATTTGTATAACCTAATGAACTACATAAACTGTGGTATAGAAAATCTTTTAAAAAACGGCCCTATTGAAGCGCGTGCGGAACTTTAGAGAACACGGGACCACACAGGACAAGGACGAAAAAGCTATATTGAAAGACTGTGCTCATCACAAGCAGTAAATAGGATTTTTAGGAGTGCTTTAATGTGCCTGGGCTAGTGTAAATAAAATATATTGAAGTTGTTGGGCAACTAAGTACAACTTTTCGAAGGGAAGAAAAATTCCAAGTAAAGATTGCGGGAAAATTCTCTCCATTTCTTAAACTTTTTCAATGATGAAATAATCTTCACTTATCACTGAGAAAAATTATCCCTGAATAAGCTTGATAGCCCAATGTGATTTAATATCGTATTCCCATAATAAGATAATCGTTAATGCCACTCCATCTCACAATATATGTCGTGAGAAAGTGAAGAATGGGTGAAGAAGAGGAAATAGACATGTGATCCTAATTCTATGCGACACATAATGGATCATAAGTGTAAGCTTCATTAGCTATAATAGTTTGTTCAATATTCATGTTTGCGGTTATAGTCTTTCCCTTGCCACTTCCTTTCACGACATCCATAGAGAAACATGGGATTGCTCTTCGTAGGGGCTGAATTTTGCTGAAACTTCAATACAGAGAGGATTAAAATGGGTAACGGATACAGATAATGGTGAGAATTTCAAACATGGTGTTCTTATCCTGTTTTGCACTCATTTGCTGAGGCTACAAAGTCACACAATGTGCTTCAATGGTGAATTTAACAATCCAAACCCCCCTGTAAAAGACGCATTGTGGAGCGTAAACATTCGCTGTTTTACCCGGACCAAGGGGGTTGGGGAAATTTACAAAATGGGAAAACTTTTCATTATGTTTCTCCTCATCTTCATCCCATATCTTCCTAAACAGCTTACACTGTCTCTTAAGTCGAATTAAATGAATGGTGAAGTTTACAATAGATTCGCACTATGCATATACTTGCTACTACTTCCGATCGTGGAATTTCCTGGGTAACTTCTCGATACCATTGAAACTTTCGATGGAATTTACCCCAAACTATCACAAGGATGAACTTACAAAATACACTCCAATATCAAGAACTGAAACCAGGAGTTTAATACGATGCCCTTAAGAATACTCTTGCAATAGATAGTTTAACTGTTAACTATATCCAAATAGACAGCAAATATATAATCTTTGGATTTTAAAATGTTTGTTATCTGTGCTCACTTCCCAGTGAAATACTTTGTCATATTTATTCAAAATTTAAATTTTCTGTTATGGCTAACGTAAAGTTGTGTAATGAATTATTGTGAACTTTTGTTAATTATTCTAGTAAGATATATTTAGAATGTATTTAGGCATTTTACTACTCTTAATCGGCTTGTGGATTTAGACTATCAGATGACTTTTTCACGAGTAATTTTTTGGGAAAATATTTGAATTTTATTAACTAATATTAAAACTACAAGTATCCTTGTACCCTTTTACAATTTGAATAAGTATAACAAATAAGAGCATTTCTCTATAAACTTATGGTAAAGCGTATCGAATAATACTATAATTAAAGAAGAAGGATAGCAAAGCGTCCCAGGCTTTGGGAAGTGCTCAAACTCGTGACTTAGATTCTATTCCTCAAAAGTACTTTCACAACATTTACCGTTCTCAACCAATTTAAACCGATTTGTAAATAACTCGAAAGATCCCACAAAATAATTTTAAGAGTAATAAAACTGATTTTCGGTCAAAAAATTCTTATCGGTTCATAACCAGTTCATTACTGGTTCATAACCGATTTGAATGGATTTATAAATCACTCAAAACATTGCCTGAAATAACTTAGGACCAGTATATAATTGAATTTCGAATAAAAATTAGTTATCGGTCATTTTTTTTATCCCACCTTACCTATAAGGTCTTATTGGCTTATAACCCATTAAAGACCGCAAACTAGTTATCGGTTATGAATCGATTCATTGCCGGTTCAAAACCGAGTGGAACCAGTTCAGTTTTGTTGGAAATAATAATAATAATAATATTTTTATTGCATTTAAGCATACACAATTGATACAAAATTCATAAAGCAATAAGGCATTAATCTCCTTGCGTCCGCTGCCCAAGACCTTTCCAACGTGCCCAAACATGACCCCATTAGCCTGATAAATGCGCTCTCTAGAACCTTTATTAACTATTAACCTTGAAAAATCGTTATTAGAAATGATCCAACGGTATTTTTGCACATGGTTGAGTGTCCGCCTGGGTAATCTCTAAAATATATCCATGAAAAATAATCACACGACGCGTTTTCGAAAAATCCCCAAAAAATATGGTTTTCGGAAAATAAGAGACATGTTAACGATCCTTGGGTCGACTTTTGCGGGAAACCCTTAGGTCCCAAGTCGATATCTCTAATCGTTTGGCCTCTAGAGCTGGGACAGCCGGATGGACTGACGAATGGTCTCCGGGGGCCCTAAGGTGGGAATTTTGGGGGGGGGGTGAAAAAATCGAGAGATTATATAGTAGAGTTCGAGCACTTAAATCTTTATTCGTGACCTCCATATGTCAAAATTAAGTAGAGGTATCTTTATTTTCTTTTCTTCCGCCTACGCCTACATACTTTCTTACACTCCAAAAACATTTTTGAATTAATTCGAAAACGGCTCTAACAAGGTCTCTAACGTTTTCTTTTACATTTAGATATTTTTGGGTCTAGCTCCAACGATTCCTGATTGATCAAAGTTCAATCGCTCTAGACTAGAGGGCTTATTTCACAACTGATTTGATCAAATTTCGGAAAACTTAAAATTACCAATTGCACCGCATCTAGTAATTGAAAGTACCTGTAATTGAATTATTTTTCTCAAAATTTTTCTTTTTATTTGTCCGTATGGTGTTGCTACTAATGTGAAAACGTCCTTAAATACACATAACCTTATGCAAGATTCGTTTTCGAAATAATTTTCTAATTTATGAATTAAATATGTACACATACTACAAAATACACATTTGATAGATATTTCACAACAAGCTCTTGTCATCTCTTACTAAATTATGACTCCAAGATATTATTTTCAAAGATTATGTGTTCTTTAAATTGCCCTATCTCCCTCTAAATTTATTTTTCTTGAATTATTATATCCATTATATCAAATCTTTTTTTTTCTAGGAATTGCTATATTTCGACAACGATTTGCACTTAATAGCTACACAAAAAAGACTTCCCTTTACAATTTTTTTAGGTATTCAAATTTATGAGATCAAAACCGTAAACAATTTTGCTAAAAGCTCTTTATCACCACGTCAATTGATACTGAGCCCATCCATTTGTTCTCAATGAAAACAATCCAGCATTACTTGTATCCAAGTGAATGAAAAGTGGTGAGAATTGATGTAACATCACTTTAGCTTGATGGTTTTTCTCATTTTCCAAAAAGCACGAGGCATCATATGAGGCCTTTTCGCGGGTATTATTGAGAGTATCACACACATTTATCCTCACCACCACAGTGTATCCCTCAACTTCCGCCAGGATACATTCTAAACATCAACCTCAATCGATTTCCCACTGTAATCCGGCATTTAAACATATATGATTCCAATTTGGATTAGTGTCAATGTTTGACTAATAGTTGTGTACTCATCTCAATGGTGTGGTTATTTTCACTTTTCGCGGTGTTATTTAACATGGGTATGGGAAGGGGGGGAGCAAGAGTCCCTGAATGTGGGAGCTTTTTAGTGGTCAATTTCATGCTGTTACCTAATGAATTATTTTTCTCCGGTCGAACAGATGTTGCTCTCGATGGAAAACCCACGATTGGCAAAAAATTGTGTACAAGCTCTATCACTTATTTTATCACACCATAATGTTAATAGTCCAACGATGAAATACGGTTACAATGTGTTCGATGGGAAGGACCGGTGCATGAGTAAGAGCACTATATTATGGGAGATATTTTCATTTAATAACATATAAATATTAAATGACCAAAAATAATGTTCAAAATATTGGTTTTTTATTAAAAGAGCTTTCACCATACGCCATACTTCATTAATTTTTCCATTCATTGCATATCAACAAAAAGGGACAGATAATCCTAACCGGCTTATGTAGGTGAGATTCTTAACGTGAGCTAACTCGGAGTGCATGCAAATTCGATTTAGAGCTGAAGTTGGGAGACGCCATTCAGTTATCTTGAATCAAATTCGTGAAATTATACAAGTTTTGTATTTGAACCAAAATATCAAGGATTTGGATGAACTGACAGAAAAGTGTTATATGGGTGAAATGTAGACCAGAATGTTCTCTATAATTTTCCCATAGAACATGATCTCATCGATTACTCAGAAGCCAAGATAAGCGAGGTTTTTTGTTTCTTAACTCGTTTTTTCATCCAGAGTTCCCCAAGTAATCATTTGTTGAACTTCAACTATATCAAAGAATTGTTGTATTTTGTGGGACTTTCCATTTAAAACCCTATTTTAAGTGTCTTGGTGGAGTAGAGGCAGTCAAATTGGCATCTGAGTGATTTCAAAGCGTTATTATGGGAAAAATCAATTTTTTCACACTTAAACGGCAAAATCGGAGTGATAGCGTAGTCTGAGCGGAAAATGATGTATGGACGAAATGTAGAGACAAATGTCCTCTACAATTATGTCGAAGTAATCATCAAAATCGGTTTAGCGACAGTCGAGATAATTGAGGTTATGTAATATTGAAATTGGTTTTTCGACTGTGGCGCCCCTGGTGTTGGTCCCACGAAGTTCAAATATTCTAGAAAGCTGTAGCATTTGGTGAGATCTTTCGTTTAAGCCCTCATTCATTAAAATCGGTCACATAGAACCGGAGATATGATTTTTTGAATTTCGTGAACTTTGACCCCTCATATCTCCGGTTCTATTGAAACCACAGCGCACTTACGCACCATTTTGGAAACGTCCTAGACTGGACTACAACATACTAAAATTTGATTAACTTGCACAATGCCGTTTTTGAGAAAAATGATTTTGAATTTCGATGAATTTTGACGCTATCGCAGCGCCACCTGTGGTGACTTTTTGAACTTCCATCTGAAAGTGCTCATCGAGACGAAACCAAAAAGGTAAAATTTAGGTCGATATGTTAATTAGAACCGGAGATAGAGGCCGGTCAATGTTCGAACTTTGACCCCTTATAGCTCGGGTCAGGGGTTATGGATCGACTTAAGGTTTTTTTTTGTTTGATAGGTATAATCAACGGCTACAACATACTAAAATTTCAGCCCGATTGCATAAGGAATTTTTGAGTTATTTAACTTTTAAGATTTAAAAATTTTCTTTTTAATAATAGCGCCCCTAGCGGTGGTTTTATGAACTTGCGATGTTAGAAGGAGAAGTGGCATTTCACGAGAGCTTTCCAAAAAGCCCTCATTTTTTAAATTCTGACAATTAGAACCGGAGTTATGGCCATTTTAAGAATTTTTTTTTGGACCCTTATAGCTCGGGTTAGGGGGGTCGGGGGACCTTAAGTTTGGTATTGATGGAAAGCTCTAAGGCCCAGCTATAACATACTAAAATTTGAGCCCGCTCGATGCCATAGGGCTGGAGCTATTGAGAAAACAAAAAAAGGGGGTCTTCAAAATGGCGGAAGGAGGGGTGGGGGGTGGGGGGTCAATGCACCATGTTGCAATTTTCATGCGATATATAACCTTTGCCGAAAACCACAAGTCGATATCTTTTTTAGTTTAGGAGCTATTAAGCTCTAAAGAGCGGCCGGACGGCCGGCCGGCCGGACGGACGGCCGGCCGGCCGGCCGGCCGGGAACGTAACTTAGCCCCCCATATATTCGTGATCAGGAAGTGGCGAAACACATTTTGGCCAAGTTTGAGCGCGATCGGAGGACATGAAATTTTGTTAGGATTATAGTAGGTGAGATTGTTAAGAATCTCACCTAATACATATTTCATAATGCTTGCCGAAATAATACAAGAACAACGAGCAATTTTTTTAAGTCCCGGTGCAATGGCTGTAAAATTTTTACAAGGAAAAGTGAAAAATAGCTTCACTCTTTATTAGGCTTGATGGGCCCCTGTTTCAGCTATGTCTGCAGTAACATCTTCATAACATTGCGTAGGATTCTTTTCATTATTATAAGTTATATAACTTTCAAAGAATGGTATACATTGGTCAAGATCTTAATTGTAAGAAACGTTACACAACTCCTTTCCCTTAGTTAGGGGAATTTACAGCGGAAACTCGTCAACGTTCAGTGGGGTCTTCAGCCAAAACTGATCCAAACTCTATTCCTTAGCAGAAATTGCTCCACCACGGATGAGGAGACAAATCATCTCCAGTAGAGAGATATCCAAGGTCCTTTCTGAACCGAAGCATCTTCTTCATGATTACAAAAAACTAAGAGCAAGGCTGAAGTCTCGCAAGAGCTTTTGCCACTCTGTCAAACCACTTGATCAATCTCAGAAGGAGGCCATACTTATTCTGTGAAAGGCAGGTTTTTCACCAGATTTTGTTGAATTAAGGGAGGCCTTCCGTCTGGTGGTGACTGACTGGCAGGGTTTGCGGAATCTTTGTTTTTTCCATTTTGTTTTTTACACTTTTGTTTTTCCTAGTTTGTTTTTGGAATCTTTGTCTTCGGTAATTTTTGTTTTTTGGAAACTTTGTCTTTAGAAATCTTGTCTTTCATACATTCATTAAATAGTATTATTAAATATTTTATATTTATAATATTTATTATTTATATTAAATATTTGTTGTCTTCCAGGCCCTGAGACGACTCAATCCCAATCCTTGAGGCCCAGCACTCCGAGCCTGACCTTCACCCTTTCGTTGTTCTCTCCCGACTGACTATTTTCTTCAACCATACTGTCTGACATTTCTTCCACTCGTGGAGAGGAAATGGCACAGAAATTTTAAATAGTAACCGTAAAGATTATTAAAGAAGGACAGCCGCCTACATATTTTATATTTATTAAATAAAATAGGTGAGATTCTTAACGTGAGCTAACTCGGAGTGCATGCAAATTCGATTTAGAGCTGAAATTGTGAGTCGCCATTCAGTTATCTTGAATAAAATTCGTGAAATTATACAAATTTTGTATTTAAACCAAAATATCAAGGATTTGGATGAACTGACAGAAAAGTGTTATATGGGTGAAATGTAGACCAGAATGTTCTCTATAATTTTTCCATAGAACATGAACTCATCGGTTACTCAGAAGCCAAGATAATCGAGGTTTTTTGTTTCTTAACTTGTTTATTTCATCCAGAGTGCCCCAAGTAGTCATTTGTTGAACTTCAACTATATCAAAGAATTGTTGTATTCTGTGGGACTTTCCATTTAAAACCCTATTTTAAGTGTCTTGGTGGAGTAGAGGCAGTCAAATTGGCATCTGAGTGATTTCAAAGCGTTATTATGGGAAAAATCAATTTTTTCACACTTAAACGGCAAAATCGGAGTGATAGCGTAGTCTGAGCGGAAAATGATGTATGGACGAAATATAGAGACAAATGTGATCTACAATTATGTCGAAGTAATCATCAAAATCGGTTCAGCGACAGTCGAGATAATTGAGGTTATGTGATATTGAAATTGGTTTTTCGACTGTGGCGCCCCTGGTGTTGGTCACACGAAGTTCAAATATTCTAGAAAGCTGTAGCATTTGGTGAGATCTTTCGTTTAAGCCCTCATTCATCAAAATCGGTCACATAGAACCGGAGATATGATTTTTTGAATTTCGTGAACTTTGACCCCTCATATCTCCGGTTCTATTGAAACCACAGCGCACATACGCACCATTTTGGAAACGTCCTAGACTGGACTACAACATACTAAAATTTCATTAACTTGCACAATGCCGTTTTTGAGAAAAGTGACTTTGAATTTCGATGAATTTTGACGCTATCACAGCGCCACCTGTGGTGACTTTTTGAACTTCCATCTGAAAGTGCTCATCGTGACGAAACCAAAAAGGTAAAATTTAGGCCGCTATGTTAATTAGAACCGGAGATAGAGGCCGGTCAATGTTCGAACTTTGACCCCTTATAGCTCGGGTCAGGGGTTATGGATCGACTTAAGGTTTTTTTTGTTTGATAGGTATAATCAACGGCTACAACATACTAAAATTTCAGCCCGATTGCATAAGGAATTTTTGAGTTATTTAACTTTTAAGATTTAAAAATTTTCTTTTTAATAATAGCGCCCCTAGCGGTGGTTTTATGAACTTGCGATGTTAGAAGGGGAAGTGGCATTTCACGAGAGCTTTCCAAAAAGCCCTCATTTTTTAAATTCTGACAATTAGAACCGGAGTTATGGCCATTTTAAGAAATTTTTTTTGGACCCTTATAGCTCGGGTCAGGGGGGTCGGGGGACCTTAAGTTTGGTACTGATGGAAAGCTCTAAGGCCCAGCTATAACATACTAAAATTTGAGCCCGCTCGATGCCATAGGGCTGGAGCTATTGAGAAAACAAAAAATGGGGGGTCTTCAAAATGGCGGAAGGAGGGGTGGGGGGTGGGGGGTCAATGCACCATGTTGCAATTTTCATACGATATTTAACCTTTGCCGAAAACCGCAAGTCGATATCTTTTTTAGTTTAGGAGCTATTAAGCTCCAAAGAGCGGCCGGACGGCCGGCCGGCCGGCCGGGAACGTAACTTAGCCCCCCATATATTCGTGATCAGGAAGTGGCGAAACACATTTTGGCCAAGTTTGAGCGCGATCGGACGACATGAAATTTTGTTAGGATTATAGTAGGTGAGATTGTTAAGAATCTCACCTAATATTATGAGTGAGGGATTTAATGTAGTGAAATTATGAGAAATTTATTAAATTTCCAGTGTTTTTCCTCACAATATTATATAGATTATTATGGTGCTCATGTGGATAGAACACCAAGTTAAGATAGTGTACTTAAGCTACATACAACATCCATAGTCGTATTTCTTCTTAATATCAATTCTCTGAAAGCTCTTAAGCATGATAGTAATTTTTTTATCATCTTCGTCAGACAGTGTGTTAAATTTCCCAAATGTTCTTTTTTTCACATGTAGCACTTTTTTGTAATTCACCCTGTAGCAATAGAGATTGAAGCCAATTTCGTGAATATACTTTGTGGTGATGAAATGTAAATATTTATTTAAAGATGAACCTCGCAAAAAGCGCCAAAAGTTAGGCGAATTAGCACGCCACAAGAAAATGAGAAGAATTATCATATGGGAAATCTTCTATAGTGAATTCAGGGAAAATTTGAAGATTATTGCCCATCAAACGAATATCTTCGCATGTTTATTTACACTACCAGATATTTAAATAGTTCCTCAGGGTGTTTCAAGTGGGGGATGGGAATTTCTCTACATGCGGTGCAAATCCTCAGACATTCTCAAAATGCTATTTGTACGCCACTTTAATGATTTGTTTATTAACTTGTACTTTCAGAATAAATTGTGGAATTTGTCCAAAAGCCCCATGAAAATTTTCAAGAGGAAGAAACTCTTAAGTGCATTTAAGTGAAGGATAATTTGGAGAGACTTTAGTGACTGAAGTGTAGCAAGAGTTGCAATTATATTCCTATTTTGATGAACATTATTGGCGTTTGGAAGATAATTAAATTCTGCAAAAGTTGCTTCATAAAGTCACAAAGTCTATCGTTTGACTAATAAATTTTATATTAATTATGCGCATCCTAGAAAATTGCCATTGATCTTCATTCGACAGTATTGAAATGAATTGAATGAAATTCATGATTGAAAGACTATTCAAAAAAAAAAAACACATTGAAAAATCAATAAAAATGCTAACAAAGCTTTACGGAATGTACGAACTCGTGACTTGTATTTTCGTATTATTTATTTTGGTTCGGATTAGTAAAGTTGATTAGCTATCGAACTCGTGAGAAAAGCGTCGTGCTCACTGCATTTCGCAAACCGTGAATTGAATAACGAAATTAAATTTAAAAAATAAAACAATTAATATTTCTTAACTGTATAGAATTCAATCAGAATTCTTATGGACTCAAAACCTTTAAAATAAATTCAAATTTATGCAAATCGGTTGAAAAATACATTTTCTAGTATTTTTTAACTTGTGCCCTTGGAAAGCCGTTAATAGAATTGATTCAAGGTCATTTCGTCCATCCAAAGAGTCAATCTGAAATATACCTATAATTAAACTTTGTACGAGTTTAAATCTAAACCGTTACGGGAAATGCAGGAAAAAATGCAACACAATCCACTCAAATGTTAAATGAAATTAATATCTAATTATTATTATTTTTGCAATTTTAATATCTACAAACCACATAAGGCTCCCATTTAAACCAACCACAAAATAAACTCGGTAATGAACTTTTGTGGGAAAAAAGTTAATCATCAGCCGACTCTTCGGAAATTCCATGAAAATTAAAAATTCGTTCATATTGCAATAAACACAGGAAATCACATAAAAACGAGTATACACAAATAAATATTTTTCTCGTCAAAAAAGGACAAAAGAAAAGCAAATAGGAAAATCAATGGGGAGTTTCTGTGAATGATAATAACACAATTATTGTTGAAGCGTGTCAATGAAAGTTTCCCTGTTTCTGCCTCTGAATCGTGTAAAACGGGATGGGCAGGGTTAAGTATGTAGGATAAATTTAATAATGCTCCACATATAGTGATAAATTTGATATAAAGGTTGATTCCACTCATGGTTCAATAAATCTCGATGTACAAAATGAGATTATTTAATCTAAGATCATTTCTCATTTTTTGCCTTCACGTTTTCGCCTGGACCATTTGTTTGCTTTATTGCCCAAAGCAATTTTTCCCCATTGAATGTCTTTCGGGCTCCCCCCAAAAGTCCACCAACATAGTCTATTTCATTCATCACAACCATCAAAAAGCAATGTTCTTTTCTTTGCACAATTCACCCAACTCGTACTCTCCTTTCTTTGCCATGAACCAAACATTTCATGACCATTGAAAGCTCTTGAGCGAGCTTTTATTTTAACAGTGAAGCAGTCTCTAAACATTTTTTCTCATGAAAGACCATTCAATCACCAATTAAAAAGTCCTCTCGAGAAGCGAATGATCAAATTATGCATAAAAGAAGATGTAAAAAAACAGAAAATACCAGGGGTAAACCGTTTCACCTTAGTTAAACTGTGATTATTTTAGTGGAAACACGATTTTCTCAAATCACAAAAACGATTCTCGATAAATTTTCAATTTATACGCACTCTTTGATACGCATTGATGGTCTAAGTACATTTAAAATTGAAATGTAATTAGGGGGACGTGGGGCTACTTTGAGCTCTGGGCTACATTGTTATATACGATTTTTTTTGCATATTTCTAAAGGAAACTTGGTTTTCACATGATGTAATTCAGGGGCCTCTCGACATTCATTTTTCCATACATTTTTGCATAGAGGCACTGAAGACTAATAGCAAGTATTTTCCTAAGTAGAATTAACTTATCAGTCTGATAAATTTCGAAATTGTGCAATAAAATCTATCAAAAATAGATATTTCATAATGTTCGCCGCAATAATACAAGAACTACAAGCTAATGTGTTAGAATCGCGGTGCAATATCTGCAAAATTTTTACAAAAAAAAATAATAAAAATGAAAAATAGCTTCACTTTTTATTAGGCTTGATAGGACCCTGATGTAATTTGTATAAACAAAACAATTGTGGGTCTGAATAAAATAATTGTGATAACCTGCCTCATTTAGAAATATGCGAAAAATCATATAACAATGTAGCCCACAGCTCAAAGTAGCCCCACCTCCTCCTATAGTCTTAAAACAGTTTAAACAATATCTTCCAAGTGGGCTACATTCATGTAGGGGAGACTGGGGCAACACTTGTCAAAACGCATATTTAATTCCTTCACGAGCTCTAAAAAAAACTTAAACGTTTTATAATGAGCATATTCTTATAGGAAATTTACTGATCTACAACATTGCAAAAGACTATTTTCCTCTACCTCGAAAGAAATGTGATTTTCGAATCATTTTCTAAAAGTTGATTTTGTGGAGATCTTCAAAATTGCTGGGGCAAATTTTGTCAGTCTTCGGATAATTTGTGACGTTTTACTCTCGCAAACGTTAAAAATATCGATTAGACATATTTTTATAGGAAATTTATTCCTCTACAACTTTGTCGAAGATAATTTTTCTCTATTTTAACGAGAAATGTGCTTAAATTGAGATAATCAATATTGATATTTTCTGTAAGCCAAACATTCCAAAAATAGGGCTCAAAATTTCATTATTTTTTATTTTACATATTCCTTCCTCGAATCTCTTGAAACTTTGTAAGTTTAAGAAGTCAGTTTCTTTTATTTTAGAAAATAGTGAACATTAAAATTTTCGTTTTGGCAAATTTGCCCCAGTCTCCCCTACGATTTTTTTACATATTTCTAAAAGGAACTGGACTTTAGCGTAATGTAATTTAACTCTATAAAGCAATTGTGGACCTAAAATAAATTATGACAAGTCCTAGGTTTCTTAAGAAAAAAGTGATAAAAAAACATAAAAATTTTTTAGTTTTGTTATCAGTTTTTGCATTAATACATTACATATTGTAAATTATTTCAGGTCAATCCCAGATTTTCATGTATTCCACAATACTGACACAATTTTTTCTGGGAAAATTCATTTTTATGTCCATGGTCGACAAAAACTTTTCTGTGAATTAAAGTACAATTAATTTACAATTGCCTCAATCAATTGAGGGACACATCTAGCTCTTTTCTATTTTTGAGTGTTTTATCATTAATTTTTGTCAACCACATTTATTTAAATGTATTTAATTTAATTTCCGTGGGTCAAGTCCGGCTTTCATCAAGAAATACATCAAAATCTAAAACTTAATTTAATAAGAATTTGAAAAATAGAATTTGAACGCAACAAAGGGAACGTGGCCTGCATTTGAATGAGTTAGACTTTGAATATTTCAATTTCTTTCTCATTTATCAAATTAAAATTTGTATTGTATTAATCGAAATTTTCAGAAAATATTTAATAGTAGCGGTATGTTTATAAAATAAAATTTTTACCATAAGAGATAAAAGAAAAAATTGAAATATTCAAAGCGACCACTTTAACTTACTAGGGGGAGATGGGACACTTTGAGCTGTGGGGCTACATTGTTATACGATATTTTTTCGCATACTTTTAATGGAACCCGGGTTTCAACATGATTTAATTAGGATACACAAAATAATTATGCATCTAAATAAAATAATTGTAAGCACCAGCTTCATTTAGAAATACACGGAAAAGTCGTGTAATAATCTAACCCCACAGCTCAAAGTTGCCTCTCCTCGCCCTATAGTGACAATTATTGTGAATATGAGATGATACCAAGTCTATCCGAAATTTACATTATCACTGACATACATTGTGCCAAAAAGAATTAATAATATAATCTTTCTGGATATTGCGAATATTAGCCAATTCATCCTCATTAAAAAAGCTTTTAATCCGTTAATTGAATTTAAGCACTAACCATCATATGGCGTTATCTTAGCCTATTTTCAATATAAATTAAACTTGTAGTGGAATCTTTAAAATTTATATGACAATAAAAATTAATTCGCCAAAACGTTAATTGCATAGCTTTCACTGCATTGCAAATATATCGTGTATGTGTCACAAAAATAGCATTTGCATAACTCAAGCACATCGTTTGGTTGAGGAAACCTACTGCGAACACGTCTCACCGAAAATCATCCGTAAAAATTGATTTAAACTCTTCAGAAATGACTATTTAAACACTGAGGACTGAAAGACCAAAAACAATTTAGAACGCCGATCTACAAGCGCTATGGCTGAAATTGGACAAAACTATCAGTAAGCATCACAACCGACAACAATTAATCAATTTGAGCCATGCATTTCTAGAAAACGGGTAGAATGTGACAGTATTCGGAAAAATTTTTATCACATTTCCTAATAATAAAACGTGTATTCAATTACCTGAAAAAATCTTTCTACTTTTTTTTACTTATTTAAATAAAGTGTAACTTTTTCTCTGTCGTACTTGGAATTTCTTATCATTTTTTGGCTTTATTGAACTATTCACAAAGTTCAAAAAAATCCATAGAAATTACTTATTTAAAAAAAATCGACTGCAAATTTGTCTCTTTCAAAACGGAGTTATGACCAATAAAATCTGGCCATTTATAGAATTAGTAATAAGACTTTTACTTCGGCCAAGCATATCCTAAAATAAGAACAATAGAGAGAAATGTTTAAAGAATATTCAATTCGATTTGTCGTGAAGGTGTCCTCAAAAATCGTATGCCTATATCTTAAACCGTTTGACCGCTAAGTTTAAAACCTTTAAAACATATAAACCAAAAACTAAACAAAACACGATTTAATTTTCTCTCGATTTGTTAGATATTCAAAATATTCGCAATTATTTTACTCTTGAAGACTAAGATGTAGTAAAACATTCTGAGCATTTTTTTTCTCAAGGTAGCATAAGATTCAGTTTGTTCTAAATAATTATCTCATGCACATTTTTATCAAGTAAATCAAATTTTTAAATTCTCTCTCTAAGTATACATAAAAGACTCAAAATGCCACGAGAAGCAAATGGAATTGGTCTCATTCAATTTCAAATAGGGGGAGGTGGGGCTACATTGAGCTGTGGGGCTACATTGTTATGCGATTTTTTCGCATATTTCTAAATGAAACTGGGTTTTAACATGACGTAAATTGGATAGACAAAATAATTGTGCATCTAAATAAAATAATTGCAAGGACCAGTTTCATTTAGAAATATGCGAAAAAGTCGTATAACAATCTAGCCCCACAGCTCAATGTAGCCCCACCTCCCCCTAACCTATGGGTCTCTCTGTGCAGCTCATACAACAAAAATGTGAATAAGAACTGAATCGGAATGATTGACAAATCCACAGTTTTGCAGAATCTATTATTTTGATAAAATTCCATCCTGTAACTTGACAAGAAGAATTTTTCATCATCAACAGAAAAATTCCAAAACTTTTCCATTCTAACCAAAAAAAGAATTGAGATTTATTTTGTCTCATTGTCCACCCTTGTGGCCAATGTTCTTTCTGGTGAGAGATGAAATAAAATTCCCATAGTACTTTGTTTTTATTTTTCTGTCTGTTGTTCTTTGTCCTTCTCATCTGTCGCCAGAGTCATTGGTTGAGGCCCGGTGAGTGGCAAAAGTGGATCTCTGGATTGAAATTGACGAATAAAAAATATACGACCCAGAAATTTATTTGATGGATTCACGCACCACCAATGTAACATATATTCTAGCACACGTATTTGAGTGTTTTTTTCCCTCTCTACAAAAATAGAGAAGAGTCGAATGGAGCTTCTGGAGAGGCAGAGTGGAAGATTGACAGCAATCCATTTGGCCCAAAATTGCTACAGAGTACAATAAAAATGGTAAAAAATTGTTGTTTTTTTTTCAACTGGAAAAAAATTTGCATTACAACACTCATTCAGGTCCCACCCACACTTGTTTTAACACCCCTCACATCCATACTTGCTCCTCCCCCTTCCCCATATCATCTGGAGCATGAGCGAGTATCTCATAAAATTTACGTGCCATATCTATTTTGTCCCCAAACCTCACAACCAGAGAAAAATATGACACCTCAATGACGAATTCCTATTATTTTCAGCCACGCATTTCACCGGGACCCACAATAAAAAATAAGTGAGATCCTCAGTGGGTTTATCTCTATATGAGTGACAAAAAAAAACAACGGTTGATATGTGTTAGATTTACACGTGTATTTTGTTCTTCCTGCCCTCAAACAGTTTTTTTTTTATTTTTATTTTTAGAAAGGTGAAAAGGTCAGAATAAAATCAAATAAATACGTACATTGCATTAACGCGATGCTGCTATATTTGATTTTTTTGTATTACTCGAACTCGAAAACGAGCAATTTTTACAGATGTAGGTTCGCAGGAAGACCTAATCTGCATCTTAGGAACTCGTGTCAGGACCTATTGGCATCGTATTTTCTTCCATTTGGGATACGAAATTTGAACACCTAACCTCAGTAAAACATAGATTAATGAAAAAAATTCATATTACTTGCATTGTATTAAATAAGTCCCGGGCGAACAGGTGTTCCTTCAACCCTAAACCATCAAATTTTTGCAAAACTTTTCTATTATAAAGTTTCACGATCCCATAGTAAGAAGATCACGCTGTTCGCCAGTTCTGCCATATATCTGTTACCGACCTGGTCACTTAATGGTTCAAGTGGTAGAGTACTAGGACTATGATGCAAGCGTCCCGAGTTAGAATCCCACTTAGGTCACCAGAAAACTTTCTGACATTAAAAATATTTGAATTGAACCAGTGAGATCGACTGTACTTGATTTCACAAGACATAGGACTGACAATCCCAACTGTCCATAGGACTGCCAACAAGAAAAACAATTGATGTCCCGAAAATCTCGATTGCGAGAAGACCTAGTTCCTCTATGGAACATTATACCACCAATATTATTTCTGTTACCGATCTACCCAAGTAGCAATTTTTTCTTAAAATAGTCTTGTAGAATTCCCTAAGAAAGGCACTATAGAACCAAAAATCTATTTATTTACTTATAACGCTCTTGCTTCCATCACTGAGATTACTATGAGTAAAGTGGCGCACTCTTAAGGATCTTAAGAGCTGCTATGGGAATTTCAACAGTAAATTTTCACTTTAAGTCTTTTAAAAGTGCACTAAAAGACTTGTCTAATACTTGGTTCTATAAGGCAGCTATTTTGCTTCTTGGGTAGTTCTGTTACCGATCCAAACAGTGCTATCGGTTTCTAGTTTTTTGCCCTTTCGTTAGCGTTTTCTGTCATTTGCCCTCAATCCTTGGCTACTAAATCTTTCAGAGTCAATACAAAGTTCTGTAGAATATTGAAATTTTCGGAGGAGCTCCTTAAAAAGTCGATTTTTATATTCACCCTATGCCTCCCAATTGAATGATTAAAGTGTGAAATTATTTAAGAAAACTTGAAAGAGCGTTTAACGATTTTGAATTTTTTTATTCGAATTTGATCTCCCTGTTTTAACTGTACAGGGCAATACTTCGTTCATACACGATAGTGGCATTGAGTTGTCATTCTTAATGGGTCCTTACCCCTCCGGTAAACTTTTAGATCAGAAAAATTTCACTAAATCAAAATTCAGATCTTTCGTTCACAAAGGTTTTGCATGTCTAATTAACTTTTTGGCTTCTAGTTAATTTGAATCGACCTTGTAGTGATGTTCAAAAGCAATATCTGGGAAAAGATTGGATACTTGATAAGGGAAATGAATTTTGATTTCATAAAATTTTCCTGATCTAAAATGCGTACCAAAGCTATTATGTCTTTAAGGACGAGAAGGTTAAAAATTGGAGTTAAAGATTTTTTTTTTTATTTTTAGCGTATAATATAAATTCAGATGGACGTAGAAAATTTTTTTAGACCACCGGTGGATCAATCGTTCTGAAAGGGTTAAGAACAAAATTGAAACAGATGTAGGAAGCATTTTTCAACGGATTGAAGTAAACTTGGATTCATTGCAAGGGTTTTCCAACTCCTAACAAGCTTGAATTGATTTAAAACCGTAATAAAGACTTAACAACCCGATACTGATACGTTTATGAACCGATAATAACTATTTATTATTTAAAACCCAATTGCATTATTTCCACTCAGTTTTGGGGAAGAATAACACAGTGCAGTGGAGTAAATTTAGTAAAAATCGGATAATACGAAATGTTGAAATTTAATAATATTCCAAAAGCTTGACAAAACAAATTAAATAATCTTCAAAATAATTCAAAAATTGTACAATTATTATTATAAATGCTATACTATTATTAAAATCAGAATTCCTAACTTGGTTTGTACGACATTCCGTGGTATCCGAATGTTTAGCTTACACATTGTTGAGTTTTGACCGTTCCGCAATATCTATTATAAAAATTATTCTAAAATCAATTTTAATTCCATCGAGATTGAGATTTCAAAGATTACATAAATGTTACTTTATACATTATTGTTGTAGTATAATATCATGAAATGAATTCAGAATTGCGCTAAGACCAACCCTCTAACTATATCATAATTTAATCCCACAAATCCATTCACCCATAAAAAGACTAAAAAGCCACAATTAGAAGATACGGATGCTACGATACTATCATTAGATTTTCATTCTGTGGTAGTAAAATTGAATTAGAAGATGGTTATGAGATTAGAGCGTAATGGTCAAGCGGTAGAATAATTTTGAAGTCCTCTCTGACCCTTAATTTCTTTAGTACACCCACAAATTTACGTGTCATCACCTTTTGAATTGGTTTTTAGACGGGGCGACTCTTATGACAGCAAAATTTCGTATGAAACCAGGAGAAAAGATAAAAATTAGGAAAGGTTTACTTTTTATGGCTTTGTACTCCAGCATTTGTCATATAAATATTCTTAATTCTCAGGGAAGTTCATAATATAATAATTAACATTATAGGAGATATGCGTACCTTGTATCATCCATATAAGCTTCTTTATTATAACAAACTTGGAAACTTCCTCGGGATTCATTACATTTGAGCTAAAATAGTTTTGTTATTAATTATTGTGATATGCCGTGTAGTAATATATAACACCACAAACTTTAGGGCTTTTAGTGCTTATTAAGCTGCGGTTTTTCCAGCTTAAAACTCGATATAATTAGTTTTTGCAACCAAAAAGTGTGGATATGAAAAGTGTATATCATAATGCAAAATTCGACGAAATTCGATAAGCGCCAGGTGAACATTGTCCTGATTTCGGATTGAAAATTTCCCATGAGTTTGGTATAATTAAATTAAGTTAATTTTCTGCCAGCAGAATCACACTATGCGGATAATTTTGCGATTGGAATTAATATATGTGTAAAAAGAGCCCAGAGAGGAAAAATCCCCCTGTCTCTGCACTGAATCCCGATTTATAATATATCATAACTATGAGGCATTTCTGAACTAAATTCTATTTAATATTTGCCACTCGTTGTCTCTCCTTTATTTTAAAATACCGTGCCCAAATTCTATTTCTGCTTCTGCATCTCAATTCTAAATGTTTCTATCCCTTCTGAAATTTATCACACAATTCTGTCGCCGTGGATGCAGATTTGATATGAGAAGGTGCATACACACTGTCAAGAGTTGATTTTTGACCTTTTAGCCCCATACCCGGTACCCTCACTCCTTAGGCCTCGAGCTCCCAAAATCATTCGACCGAGATACCAACTGAAAACCAGATCTCATTTGAATAATCGAACATTTCTCTATCTATCTAATCCAAAATCTTTGATGGCTTTCTTCCAATGTAGAGCATCTTTTTTTTTTTGAAGAATATTTGTAGCCTGAGAAAAGTGAAAATCTCCTCAAAAGAAATCTATTTTTGCTAACCACCCACATCTCAGGAATTTTCTCTTTTGACTCAATTTCTCAATGGCTCAAAGAATCTCCGAAAAAAAACTTTTCACAAACAACGATTTTTTCTATAATATGCATATGAATGGACCAAACAGAAAAATATGGAAAAAAACATCAGAACATTTCTTTTCCAAAACTTCATAAACTCAAAATAAATTTTACCAAAATGTATGTGCAATGTGCAAAAACCCGAAATTGATAAATTACATTTAATCTACTCTCTCTCTCTTGACTTTGAAAAATAAAAGAAAAGAAATTCTCTTAAAATATCTTGTCTATAAAATAAACTGTTTCACAAAATTTTTGTCTTAAAATAAGACGGGTAATATAATTAAATTAAAAATAATACACGTTTAAGATCTGTGAGAAAATTTATAATTAAGTTCACAAACTAAAATTAGAACAATTCATTCATACATAATTCTTATCTCACTGTGCTAACAATAGACATAATTAAACCGGTATAAAACTTAAAGTTTATTTTGAAAATTTTTGATGTTTCAAAAAAACTGCATCGGTTTATACGGGTTAAAACAATGTATTTTCTTTTTGTCTGTATTCATGTTTCAAGGTTAATTTACAAAGAGAAAGTGATAGCGATAGTATTTGTGGTCTTTAATATTCACAAGAGATCCTTTTTTTCCTGTTGGTATATTTCGAAAATGATCACTACGACTTTCTTCACTTTTTGAATATGTTTACAAGATAATCTAGACAAATGTTTCACCTCTACTCGATAATAACCCCTGTTAATTCGCCCTGTTCCCCCTACTAGTACAAGGTCAAAGGCTAGTAAATATGATAAAAAAGCATTCGATAAGTAACAAAATTAAATTTAGTCAGTAAAATATTAAATTATGAATAGTAAGTAAGAAACCAGAATTTTTACATAAAACTAGGCTAAATTTATGTAATAAATCAAAAATAGTTACAGGCATAATTTGAAAAAACATACATATGAAAATTTTACTGCCCTACACTAAGTAAAGTAATGATAAAACTTGATTTTCAAAATTCAAGAATAGTAGGGTAAAGTGATACAAGTTGGACATATTGTCACAAGTTGGACAATTCGCCAGTACAAGTTGGACATGACTTTTTTCTTGATAAATACAGTATAAAATTTGTTTTTAAGCACAGGGAACTAAATTATAAAACTAAAGCATTAAAAATATACAAATAAAAATGAAGTACCAAATTTATCAAGAAAAAATCCATGTCCAAATTTACCATTTTACCCTAATGACTCTTTTCAATATTCATAAATTTACTAATAAAAAATTATTGTTTTTCGACAATGAAATACTAAAAAAAATAGTATCGTCTAATCTGTCAACTTACATTTAATTTTAATATTTAATTATGTTTTTAATGAAACGTTATACATATAGATATGATCTTAATAGATCAATAAAATTTTTAAGTAAAAGTAAAAATTCAAGATTCCCCAGCAAAACTATTCAAGCCATTGTGAGGAGACCTCGACCTCAGAGCAGACCAACGACAAGGTGGCTAAATCAAATTCAGGATCTTGTCTTGCAGCGCCTTGAGATCGAACCCGAACATCTTTCTGAAATGGCTGAGGATCGACAGGCGTGGGCTGTTAATCTTGATATCATGGACCCCCAACCACAATAAGGATAAGCGATTGAAAATGATGATGATGATGAGTAAAAAATTGATTTTTGGTGAAGTTTTTTTTTTTGAATTTGGATTTACGAGTATTTTCATTTCATTCTTGATCTTTCTCATCCCCCATGCGTCCACCGCCGTCTCAGAATTGATTCCAACCTCCAGGTTCAAAAGGAAGAAAGGTCCTTTCTCTTTCTGTATGTTTCGATTTTGCAATGTATTTTACATTTCATTGGATCTAAGCTGGTCAAAAAGAGAGAGCAAGATTGCTAAGCTAATCTAATCAGTTGTAAGGTACTTTTATTTTAACCTACTTTCTAAACTTCTCATAAGCTCTAACTCTAACGTGACTGAAAAATTTCTAGAGTGCAAGAATAAATAATTTAAATTATAAATTAAAAATTTTAAAATTTAATTTTTTATAATGAGAGTAATCATTTAAACTTTAATTTTGAGTTTTGAATTTTTGAAATTATCGCTATTTGTTTATTTTAAAAAAGAATTTCAGTGATTTTCCTTATTTATTAGGCTGAAAAATCTTTTAAAATATCCGGACATCTATTACAAACGAAAAGACTTCCAATTATGTCTTTTGAGAAATTCTTTCAAAAACACAACAGCTCAGGACATTCAAAATAAAAAAGAGCATGAAAACATAGCATGATAACTTCTTCCTTTCAACAGTAGCGAATGTGGATTCTAGAATTGTTACAATAACTGCATTTTTAGAACCTAATAAAAATATTTAACAATAGTCATCTTCTTTTAGAAACGTTACAATAAGGTCTAACAATCCGTAATAAGTCAGCAGGAATTTAATATAACATAACATGTACTAGATTTAGCGATACTATCGATTCGATATTATCGAAAAATTATTATTTCGCGCCAAGATAAAATCTTTGGTAAATTTTTGGAATATTATTGCTTAGATTGATAAGATTACAAAAAAAATTGTTAAAAACTTTACTATATCAGTTAACTTGAATCTTGAAATGTTTTTTTATTACAAGCAAAGTGAATATTTAAATATTGAATTAATACATTTTAACAGAAGAATAATATATTTTGGAAAGTCTTTGGGCCAAGTCCATTCAAATAAAGCTAGATAACGGCGTTTAAAGAATTATACATTTTTTCATTGCCATTCCGTGAACTTTCTATATAAACTATATTATTATTCTTCATCCGAAATAAATCTTTACGAACATGGTTAAATGCCTAGTTCAAGGAATAGGAAAAGTGCGAAAAATTCAATGTATGGGAAATCCGAGAGTTCCCCACCATCTTCTACTACTACCAACAAAAGTATAGAGTTTAAAGTTTAATTTTGTGGTACAATGTGATTCAAATTACGTTCATGTGAAAGACCTATTTACTTGAAGTGAGAGAGAAATTGGGCAATTAGAGAAACATTGAAAGTATAAGAGTGGAAAATGTAATGACCTACGGCAGTGGAAATGTGTGGAAATTCTGGTGAGCTCCACATGATTAAACATGGGAGAATTCTTTAGGCGCAAAATTATGTCACGCACCGTGAATCATGTTAAACAACTCCGAGGTGAAGAGCACCACGTAATATCCTCACACTACCCTTACATAATTTTGAATATGAAATAATAAAAGAGAAAAAAGCTCAAATGGGTGTGAAAATTCTGAAGAGTTGTAATTCTTCATGAGGTTCTCGCAGTGGATTTTTAGCCATTCATCTAGCTATAAATTATATACGTTGGCACACGCATTTTTCTCAAACTCCGTGGAAAAGAAAACCACATGAGTTCGTGAATAAGAGGGCAAAATATAAAAAAAACGTGGCACAAGAAACATATCTTATTTTTAACACCCAGAAGAAAAGTTTTTTGCTGTTTTTTATCATCATGTCGTGTGTGTGAAATTTAACAATTTGGTGAAAGATCTTTTTTCTTTGGTCCACTGAATTATTGACTGTGTATGCTACGCCAGAGATTGCGACCCAAAATAATTCCTCCTACCGGAGGTATTTTATTGGAAAACATATGATTGTGGTTGTGATTTTCGGACAGCAATATAAACTTACGATAAGCTTGTTTTAGCTTACGGAATATGTGATTATTTCATTGAATATTTTACACATATAGGCTTCCGTAGACTGATAATTTTTGCATAAAACCGACAAATTTTGAAACCCCTAAATTAGTCATTGTTTGATAGTGTCAAAATTAATTAGATTCTAGATCCATTAGCGTGACCTGATAACTTCACAACTAACCTTCCGGAGTACACGACATAAAGCTTTCGAATTAATCTCTAAAACTCTTAAAACTCAGTGGTTCTGTTAGGAGTTTGAAATTGGAGTTTTGAAATTGGGATTTTGCTCCTATGTTTAAGTGGAACTGAACAAAATCATAATGTAATTAGTTTCTCAATCTGTTTGTGCATATAAGTTATATCACGATAAGGCTCAATTTTATTTAAAAATAGGTTAAAAAATCCGAATTTCAAAGGTGCCCCACTTCCCCCTACATTGGAAACAATTTAACAATTTAGCTTAAAACTTATATAACTGAATTATATTTTTTTAACCCATTCATTCAATGTAGTAGAAATACTTGAGATAGAATGTTTATATTTTGCAATTGGTTTCTTACAGAATAATAGATAATTTTTCTGAAGAGAAGGAATTTTTATCTATTATGGAAGCACGGGGAGCCGCTGTTAAACATACGCCTTAACGGACTCTGAACTTAAATTCTTTGCATTAATTTATTACAAACTCAATTGATTTAGATAGAGTAACTATCCAAGAACACAAATTGACAATCAGAATATAAATCAGGAAAGAGGATGAAGGTCAATTTTAACAAATTCGACGGGATGTCAAATTTTCCGTCCACCATTTTGAGCAAAAATTTTGCATGTCCTTCCGCGAAGCAATAAAACAATAACAAAATGTATTTTCATCTCTGACGGACTATTTTTCCCAAGTAACTGAATGTCTAAAATCCCTAAAAATCCATTACCGACAGCAATTCGGATAACAATGGCCCAGGAATAAATCATCTAAAATCACTCAATTTGCGTATGATGTGTAATATCATGGTAGGGAATGGGTTAAATGAGTTTATTCATAATCAGGGAGACTGAAACCATCTACTCAAATAATATGAATTCGATCGAAAAACTCTTATTGGTTTACAGAATCACAAAAGCAACGTAATGTGTAAATTAATCACAGAAAATTTCATCGAATGACTACAAAAGTTGTAACTTTCCCTCAATATAAAACCTCAAACAATTGTACAAGATTGAATGACAAGTTTATGAACGCTGAAATTTTCACTCCCAGTCGGAATCGGAAACGGTGGAAATCAATTTTCAATTGGAAAAATAAACTGTAAAAAATTATTCTTTATATTTCTATTTTGAAATTTTATTACCATTGTGAATGAAATTTACAACAAACATATTTGTTTGATAGCGGTCAAAGATGATAATTCGAAACTAATTTGATAAAAAACATTAATAAAAGCATTAAGTTATTTTTGCAAGCTTGATAAATAAATTGAACGAATAAAGACACTTAAAAGAGCTTCGATATCCGAAAATTTTTTTCAAAGCACTTTTGCAAAAGATGTGCGAAACTCGGTTATAAAATCCAAGAATGAGACGTTTGTACTTAAAGGTTCGTCTACATAAAGCTTCACGTAAATTCATGCTCGTATTTTGAATAATCAACATAGAGGAAATTGCAGTACCTTTCAACAACTTACTTTTTCTATGTTTCCATTTTTTAATGTTCTTAATGAAGAACCTACAAGCAAGTCAGTGATAACAAGGTACTGATTTTTATACATTATTTTGTATCTTAAATAATGACACAAGTATCTAAAATCTCTTAAATAATGACACACACATTAATCTCACTGCAAAAAAGAAATCACGAGTGAGGTTCAAGCGTCTGAAATTTTGTGAAAAGTTTATTCACCTTATGTATTCAACTGATTGAATACATAAAAATAAATAGAACATTTCCCGTAAATTAATTTATTGTCCCAAATTTTATATTTTTGATGTCATGCATCCCTGGAAATGTACCAACCTCAGTTGAATTTCGTAAAGGTTATGATATAAAAATTTGGTAAATATAAAGTTGATATATTTTAATATATTTATCAGAAGGCTAAAAACCGCACTTTCCAAAAGATAAAAGGAATTCGAAGATCAATTTCGAAAACCAAAGACAATTTATTTCTCATTTTGTCCGCGTGGTGGCTAAAGTGTTTCTTGCTCAAATGTTGAAGTGTCTCGTGTGTCAACAAGTTGCCGGTTGTATCAACTGTTGTTGTATCTGTATTTATAAACATGTAAAAGAAAATACAAACATCGCCTCTTGCATGAAATTCTGATTCAAAAGAAATGAAGATACGGCAATCGTCGTGTTACGTCGTTAATTTTCCGTCGTATAACGGAAAATTAAAGCAACGAGGCTAGTTATAAACCTATTCCATTCATTATTCAAGCCCTTCACAATCATTAAGTAACTCTTCTGACAGATTCGTAATTTAATAAATTTTTATAACCTTGTGAAAATTTAATAAATCAATATTCGAAATTCTGTTTCAAATTTTCGAACATAAATGACTTTTTGTACAATTAAATTATTTTTATTTTAGCCGGAACACTATTGGAAAAATAATTTCTAGCTTGTCAATACATCAGATATTTTATGCATAATCTGAGAATAAAAAATCATTCGATAAAGCTTAACCGGTCCATTCGCAACTTCTTAATGTCACAATAGCTGTGATCAAGAAATAACCACATTTGAAAATGACAAGATTATGTTTTCAGTGACTTAACTCCACAAATATTTAAGAATTTTTCTGTTTTAGATTTTAATCTTAGAACGAATGTAATTTGCAATAACCTTTACCATAGATCATTTTTTAAACTGTAATTCTCTTCCTTGACTATTCTCATATCCGTAGGATTAAATTTCAGCAGAGTGGAAATTCGAAGAATCTCATTAGCACTAGCTCAATTACATAATAAAATTCAGTTTCTCATTTTTCTGGAGATTAAAGAATTATCACCAAAAATACAACGCACAAGATTTTCCTCTTAATTACGGAGTTATCGAAGATTTCTCACCCGTGATGGAAATTTTAATCCAATATAAAAAAAGCTCAGAAAAGCTCAACATTTTTTCTTTCTAAGGAGATTCTTAAGAAATTTTCCGAAGATTTTCTCTTGAATTGTGGTGGTAAATGTTCCACCCTCTTTAGCTTTAGTACCCATATCAATCAATCATTCTTGTCACCTTTTAGGAGATCACAGAATTTTCGCACTCTAACAATTTTTGTGTAGTCCATGAAGAGATGTCCTCTCTAGAATAGGTCCAACGGCGTGTGTACTGTGTATTGGTGAGGTGGATGAAGAAAAAAGTAACCAGTAGACACTTACCAGAAAGCAAAAGAGGCTGACACCCTTCAATGGTGATGGACACTGGGATGGCGTGACAAGATGAAAATCCCACTTTGGTAAATTCCTTATGCGAAATACTTCACAGAAACGCCAAAAATTTGTGTCCTCAACTACACTGAGAGAGTATCTCACCGTAACGCAAAAGAAAGAACTGTTGTTCGAGATAATTAAAAACGATAAAGAATTTAATGCAGAAAGCACTCGAAAACTGGCTCGCGGCACTAAGAGGAAAAACTATTGGGTGATAGAAATTTTCACGAAGCGACCACTGTGTGAGTGGGGCTCCTCCATCGTCACGATGTGTTGCCGCCCGCGAGAAAAACGCTATCGCGTCCTCTCGACTAGATCTTCCAATGTGAAAAACCCCAAACGGAGTGATCTCAGATTTTCTTTTTAATGCCCAACACCATGGTGTGAGTTGTGCCTCGCCTGTTTATCGCCATCATGGTATTTTCGTAGCAATATTATTAATAAATATGCCCTGGTGAGCAAAGTTTTCCCGAACATACTCAGAGCTCCAAAGATCCACCACAGACACATTATAGTGCCAAAGGTGCGTGGGAGAACTGTTTTGATTCAGCTAAAAATACCAACCATTTCTCCGCTATCCACTCTCTTGCTCCACTTCGCACATCACTCACATAACTCTATTTTCCTGCTCATCCGTCGCCCAAAGAAAAAAAAAACAGCACCATCAGCAGGACAGAGATCCTGAAAATTTTTACACTCTCTGTTACTCTTAAAAAAAAGAAATGACATGGCAAAGCATCCCAGCTTTGTGCAATGCTCGAACTTGTAACTAAAATACTACCACAAAAGTATAAAGTGCTTTAGAAGTCCAATGCAATAAGGTTTACAACCGATTTAAATCGAGTTTCAAATCATCCTGAATGGTTCAGGAGTAATACATAATTTCGGATTCAAATTCAATATTGGTTCATAACCTATTTATAACCGATTCATAACCGAATGGAACTGTTTCAGACTTTTTAGAGAGTTCAATACCTTTCCAACGAACCTAAAGATGACCTAATTTGGTTGATAAATAAGTTTCCTAGAATCTGTTTAATCTTTGATTTTAAGAAATGATTATGGGAAAGTCATCTAAAACATGAATGAAAAACTAGTGACAAGCCTAAAGCTTATTCAGATTCTAACGGACTAGTCAAAAACTGATGGAAATACAATCTGATCATTATTTTGATTATAATTACGTTAAGCCGTCTCGCGGCTTAAGTCGTAAGTGTATCAAAGACATTATAGTACTTCTTATGGCCTTTACAGACTACAGAATTTTATGTCAATATTGAAGAGTTTTTCCTACACAAGCGTAGGGCATTTGCTTCAATAGGGACATAAATTTCTCTAGTTTCTAAAGGTCATTATACGAACTTAAGACAGGTGGTATACTCGAAGTTGAAAAGCAAGGAACTTTGCCCCACTTCTTCAATTAGATACATGAAAGCTTAAAAGATAATGACATGTAGGATGAATAAACCCGGATAAAGTCTATAAAACATTTTTAAGAAACAAAAAAAAGATCATACTGTAGACATTCTCGCGTTAACCTAGAATAAAAAGTTTTTTATGATATTCTATAAAAGAGTGTAGGCATAGAGACGTAAATATAAAACCACAAATGTTCGTCTTCTATCGTTTGGCCTCTGGAATCAAACCTAGATTATAAGACCTAAGATTCGGAACGAAGGAGAATAAAGTTCGAAGAAAATTCCAAATACAAAATCATAGAATCACGGAATCATAGTTTCGGAATTAAGAACGTAGAGATTAGTCATATAACATGATTAGAAACGCACAATTAATCTTGCTAACAATTGTAAAATATTCTTGTCGGTCCTGGAACTTTACTTAGTCCTGAGACTCCTTGTGTAACAAATCAAATTTTAAAGTTGCCCTTAAACAGATTTACACTAAGAATTAAGATAAGAAAGGTAAAAGTTAAATAATTTAATTTTATCGGTATGCCGAAGGTCAAGTAAATTATTAAATTATGGGCTATTTAAAATGCCGGTGTGAAATACTCAATTACCAGAATATCTAAATCGTTTGATGAATAATTCGTTAGATAGCAGCCAGCTAGCATTTAATTTAAAATTTATTCAATTTGGCATTCACAACACATTCCTTCCCAATGTCCATTTCAGCAACCTTAATTAATTCCCCAATTAATTGTATATTAACTATTAATCACCACAGCAATTTTTCTTTCAGCTTTATCAAATGCTGTTCTTAAGCTGAGGAACATTCCTGATTCAATAATTGAATTACGTACCACAGTCCATTCAAATATTTATTACATTCAATATGCCAGTAAATTTATTTCCTATTGTCATACTTCAGAAAATATCACCATGCTATTTTACTCAAGAAACATGAGAAGTAATTACTTTCACATTTTATTCTTTGAAAATGATTTAGAAAAATTTCGAATACATGAGTCTAAAAGCTATTTTTACCATAAAAAATATATACAGAAAAAATTGCTCAATCTCCGAGTTGTCATGTTTTCATCAAATTTATTTTTAAAATTGCTACAGATATATGTGAATGAGTGGGAAAATATGGGTAAATGAACTAAAACTTCATTGCTCGAATTCCTCAGAAAGAACAAATTATAATCAATCGATTTGTCGATATGTTGGAATATGTACTATTACTGAAAAATTACATCTTGCTATTTATTCGTCTATTCGCCCATCTGGTCACATTAAGGATCGAAGTTCAAACGGTTAAAGATAGCGACATGCGAAGTTTTAAGATAGAGTCTTCCCAAGTTGACTTTTGATCTTTAATATAATAATTATAACAAAGACTTTCCCCTTCACCATCTGAGCCAGTATGACTGAACATGAACCGAATAATTTCCACTAAAAACTCACTTATATTTAATTCATAGAAATTAAAGTTTTTTGGCTACGCCTCAAGCCTGGAGACTACAAATAAGAATTTATTTGATAGGTTTTCGAATCCGAACATGTTCCAAATCTAAACCCGTAACAAATCTGTTTCAAATCTCTGTTTTGAATTTGGAATCTCATTCGAAATTTAGTTTTATTATCTTTATTCATCTTTTTGCAAGCTTTGAGGTGATTTATGTATCTTGTAAAAACATAAAAAAAAGCTAGCTAAATAGAAAGAACTTTGCGGAACAAACGAATTTATGCTCCAACATTCTTATTCGAAATAATTTTAACTATGTAGCGCACAGCATTGAAGTTACAAATTTGAGCACTCCGCGAAACCACAGAGCTTGGACATGTTTTTTTTATTAAATATTTTGTATTTTAATTAAAATTGAGTAATTCACGTGTTTTCAATTTTCACAATTGAAATTTCGTGTGTAAAACTTTTCACGCCACCACGATGAATTTATTTTAAAATATCTTCAGCTTTTTAAATTACGCAATACATATTTTGACATACAACTGAAAGGGTAGCAAAGCGTTCAAGGCTTTGCTAAGTGCTCAAACTCGTAGATACTTATTTAGATACTATACCTCAAAAATCTCAAAAGTACTTTCGCATCATCTACTGTTTGCCGATCCTCAACCGAATTGAACGGATTCATAAATCATTCAAAACAAACGATCCCCAAAATAGTTTTAAGAGTAACATAATTGGTGTTCAGACAAAAATTACTTATTCGTTTATTAGTTGTTCATTACTGGTTCACAACTGTTTTGAACCGATTTATTAAGTGTCTTAAAATTTTGCCTAAAATACAGCTTAGGAGTAATATAATTGAATTTCGGATAAAAATTCGTTATCATTATCAGTTATGAACTGTTTCCTGAAGTCCCAACCGTAAATTGGTTCAGGATTGTCAAGAATTCCAAAAACGACGAACAGACGGACAAAGTGTGTGACATTATTATTTCTCAGAAACCATCCACAAGGGATCCACCATTTTACATTTACCATTTTACCATTTTACACCACTGGAAATTTTAGGAGGTGCAAAAATCTAGGCACCACCAAACACGGGGTACCACCAAACACTGCGATGTTTTAATCGGATATTCGACTTCAGAAGATAAGACCTATAGGAATTTATAGGCGCTATAGGGATGCTTGTCCACTGAAGAAATGGTCGAGATAGTCCAAGTAGTTTAGAAATAAAAATTAGTGTTTGGTGGTACCCCGTGTTTGGTGGTGCCCCAGTTTCCCCTATATACTGCCCTCTTTGTGGAGATCTAGCAGTAAAAATGTAAATACGAGAAAAATAAGTTATTTACAAATATCTTACCGGTTTCAAGACTTTTCCAAAAAATCCCAATTCAACCAAATTGATTGAAAAAAAAAATCTTCGTTATTTGACTGTGACTTTCAAAAATTCAAGATGGCGATTTTTAGGTAATAGGTTTGTATAGATGAAATTATCACCTAAACTACCTTCTAATATCCAAAAGTAAAGGAAACCTTAGAGTCATTTTCGATATAAACAAAACAAAACATGGTTTTGGAGTTGTCTGGGTGGAAAATAAAAATCATAATAACGAGCCTTGGGTCAACATATGGGGAGACCTACCCCCCGGCGTAGTGTTTTTTTTATATGGTGCTGTTTGAAGCCAACTCACAAATTGATCAGAAACTCAGCTTACACTTCTCAGAACAAGAAGATATTTAGACAGGAATATAGTATAGTTATCCCTCTTTACAAGGTCTTGTATATAAGGTACACCTCAATTTTGTCATATATCGTGTAACGGTCACGAGTGCAGATAAATTTCCATACGTATCTGTATGTGAAAGTAAGAAATTGGCTTCAACTTTGAAGGCCACTCGACGGGGACTAGGGAGAGACACTCGAAGACCGGAAGTTTACGTCTCTTACCGTGTAGCCTCTAGTTGGGTAAAAACTTTACAGACAGAAAAGATAGGTAATTTACGGGTACTTTATGAATTCAATACCAATTGAGACCGATACAGCCGCTTTGCAAATTTCGAGACCTTCCCAAAAATCCAAATGTAACTAAATTACTTGCAAAATAAACCCTCCAGAATGCTTAAACTTTGACTTTCAAAAAATCAAAGTGGCAATTTTTTAGGTCATATGTTTGTATACACAAGATGTGTACATCTGGACTACCTCCAAAACGTACCCAAAAATAAAACAAGATGCAGTTTTTTGAAATAAAATTTAAATTTATATAAAAGAATTTGACATAAAAATACCGCATTATTCTGTAGATCTTATAGAATACAGAGTCCCCTACATTTAACCGTTTTCTACATTTACACGTAATTACATATTTAGTCTCATAAAATATTTTAATCTTATTGTGTTTGTTGATTGGTTATATAGCTTCATAGTCATGTACTTAATGTTTTCACCAATCCAAGAACAAGATGGGATTGGAATATTTTATGCGACTTTAATTAAGGTACAGATAAATAATGCTTTTCAAACATCCTTAAAAAAAAAGTAAAATAGGTCCATTAAAAAAGCGCATTCGCAAAATTTCGCAATGAACATTGAACTATTTAATTTAGTGTAATATACTATACTATGTTCATTTTCAGGAGTATAGGCTTATTTTAAAAGGTGGCTATATTGTTTAAATCGTAATGAGAGTAAATATCGGTTTAAATCGATTTTGAGTCGGTTAATGTTAAAAGTTTCGTATAACGAAGTGGAAAAATCTTCACGAAATGCTCATGAGTTTAATTCTTCTCACTATTAGATGGACTACTGAACAACTTTGTTAAGCTTTCTAGACAAATAATGCAAAACTACTTTGGAATATAGGGTGTAAGTAGTAAGTTCGAGAATTCCTAAAGGTAAGAGACTTTTCCATTTGATATATAATTGGTTATATTTAGTATTAAAGTAAAGCTTACGGATTATATTTATTTAACTTGAAATTGAAAAATCTTGCAACGTGATGGATTATTCTCCCATATAATTAACTTGTGATTCTAAAATAATATTTTATTTAAACAATTTGATTTCGACTTTAAGAACTTCTATAGCTCCCCTGTGGATATTTTCATCAAGTAAAATTTTCCCTATAGATATTTCTCAACAAATGGAACATTTCAGAGCTTTTCAAGTAGAATTTGCTTTTCTACTTCATACAGTATGATGGCGCTATTTTGCGTATTCCCCTGCAGTTTTCATTAATTCTGATTGTGAAGACAGGCTCTGTGTGTTTTCTCTCTTGATGCTATACGTAAATATTTTCTCACATTTTCCATGGTACTGGGAAATTCTTTTTCCATATGGAAACACGATTTTCATGTAAAATATTTCATTTAACAATAAGGGGTGAGGAAATTTTATTGCAAATATTTAACGTGTAATTTGAAAATGTTTCCCCTCAACGCACAGTGCATGCTCAAATGAAAATTGCGTGTTGACAAACTATATGATTAAGTAGAAAGACGTTAAATATAGCAGTTACTATAACACGATGGAATTGCGGTGCAGGTTGTATTTCCATCGAATGATAGCGACTCACAGATTGGTAAACATTGTACTATAGGTATTATAATATCGTACCATTCTGAATACCATTACTGCATTATGTATAGAGTAAGGCAAGAGTTGAGAATTAACCAACGACAAACTTGGGTTATTGAAGATTGCGTGGAGGGTAAATATTACAATGAAAATTACAACACCACACAGAAAAGTAATAAAAATATGTCAAGGTGTATTTAGCTTATCACCATGTATTAATAAAAATATATAGTCTGACGCTTTTGCATCATCGTGTCATAAATTGATTTTTTATATGTTCCCACACGTGTCTCCACTTTAGCCATCCATCAACGATGGCATTTTAACTCTTCAGGTTCAAATGGAGTGGAAAGGTTTTGGCATTTAGTGGAAATTATCCATCCTGGCAATTGGTATAAAAATAATAAAACACACAGGTATTATACTGCGAAAAGTGGTAAACTTATAGTAGCATAATGTGTAGCCTAAATTTCATTCTTGCCAAATTTTAATTTGTGACATGACTCTCATTAAAATCTGTAAATTTTTCAAATTTAGAAGAATATGTTTATAGTTTGTGCGTGTTTAGCAATTCAGCTAATGGCTTTAACACTTTCTAAAACATAATTAATAAAACCATTTAAATATCCTAGAACTAAAGCATTTTTTTTTTAATTTTATAATCTAAAATAACTTGAATGGAAAATACTCTATTGGAATTAATCCTATGATTAGAAAAGTTCGTGCTAAGTTTGAAGATGTATCTTAATTTTCAATGTTTAACTATCAACTAAGATAAGATAAGATTTTGCCAGGGGTCAGTTCTCCATTTCGGATATTCCGATGCATCCAGGCCACCAATTGGGCCCCTTATGCTTCCCCACTCCTATTCTATCTTATCCCCCGATACGGGTAGCCGCTCTATATCACAGCTCTGTGAGCAGTCAGTGCCGTTACTATATCACAGCATCCCTTCTCGGTGTGTGTTTGGGATCAGTGACAGCGAATATTTGTATCGACTGAAGTACCGCTTTCATGTCGAAACTCGTTCTCGTACCAGCCTCTATTGTTTAGGCGGTTCACTTTTTTGCCAATATGCACCATTGGCATTACTATTCATTCATTCACTGGACGAATTCAAAGCCGATATGGCATGAGAAATCTTTTTCTGCTGCTGCTCAGCTTTGAACCCCAGACCTCGCAGTCATAGAGCTACTACTCTATCCACTGACCCACTCGAGGCCTAACTATCAACTAACCATTCATAACATTTTTTTATTACAATTTCTATTGTAACAGTTCGCATTTTTTTATATTCTTGAAAGTCTTTGCAATTCTTTATGTCTTTTTTTAATTGCAAAGCTAAGACTGTGCAACTCCCGATGCCTCGATACACATAAAAATAAAAATAAAAGGTTTTAGTTCCCCATTTTAACCCGGTTATTATACATTTTGACACGTTTTACGTCAAATTGTTCACCCATTTTGACAAAAATTTTTCACAATCTGTAAAGGTCTTAAAACATTCGTAAAGTTTCACTAAAAATATCAACCACATACTTTTCCAACAAATTTTCATTTTCCAATTCAATCAGAAGAGCTCGATTTCAATCCTTAAAAATAATTTCTTGTGCGGAATTAATAATTTTTTCAATAGCCGATGATAAATTTACAAGGCGCGTGTCTCGGCAATCGCAAGCAAAATCGGTAAAATTCAAATCATACACATCAATAGCCACTCCAGAAGATTAACTCGTAGCTTAATTCAATGAGCACCGTCTTATCAAAGTATCGTAAATTATCTCCCTTCAAGTTCACAGAGATTACGTCTATAGATTTCTGTGAAAGTACATGGTATTGCTGATAAAAATACCAATTATTGATAATTTTTTCAGATTCATTCATTTAACGAAAATGCTTCAGGATTCACTTGAAGCGATTTTTAGAATTAAAGAATTTAATTTCCAGAGAAAAAGTTGTTATTTTTCTCATTTCTTTTTCCTTCTTCTTTTCCATCCCAATAAAGTTTATGAGCAGATAAACATTATTTTTCATCGATGGATGGCAAAAAGCGTAAATATTTGGGTCTGTTGATAAATAATAATCCCCTCCCATAAATGCCTTTATTGGTGAAGAGTGTGTTCTTTTGTGCGTCTTCAATATGATTTTTTTCCTCATTTTGATGAGAGGCCACTCCATCAAAATTTCGTGCACATTTTCTCTGAGAATTCACTGGGAAAATACATATAAAAGAGAGCCACTAATATCAGAATAATTGTACAATCAATTATTCTGCACATTTTGATTGATTACATTGGCATTAATGACGCTTGGGGTTCTGCAAAGGCCTTTGAAATGAATGGAGAGGAAATGAGCATGGACGTAGCTATGGTAAGATGCAAGGGGGTGCTTTCTAACCCCATTCACTGACGGGTATATTTTTAATGAGTACAAAAGCGCGTACAAAGAATACTTTTTCATTGTAATTAAAAGGACGGGAAAGGTTTACGGAATGTTCGAACACGTGAATTTCTTGTCAAGTCTTATAGCTATGCGAAAATTGTTTCGATGAATATCATAAAAATTAAAAATGAAGTAAACAATAATACATTTTTTCATAAAAGTTATTGTTTTTCTGTACCAGTCATCAAGATTCTTTGATACCAAAAATTGAATGAATTTTTTAAAATTATTTTTTGATCGTTATAATTTTTACTCGTACTCTAAATATTTTTTTTATATTATTACAAATATATCCAAGTTATTTATGCTTCAAAAATAACAGAGCAAACGAGTAAACTAGTCATCTGGAAAATTTTGTGCTTTTTTATCTTTATGGACGATTGGGTCATATATGACCCATAGTTTTCCAAGACTCCTAGGGATGGTAAAATTTCTTTTTAACCATAAATCTCTTATTTAGGCTAAAATATCGAGGAAAACTTGATTTCATTGAATTTCTCTCGGCGGAAAGCTTCTCGTCCTTAAAGGGTTAATATTTACAATATACTCTGAATTAAAGATGTAGCAATTATATTAAAATTGGAACACTTAATTGTATATATACCTGTACTTTTAATGGAATAAAATATAAATAAATAAATGTCAAGTCTAAGCTTTTTTTATTTAGTATAAAATGGTTGGCAGTCCATCATTCATTGACTAAAGTGACGTTTAAGACATATTAGTTTTATACTCAAGCTCAAAAGTTGAACACATCGTATTTATCAACCGCTTGAGCCAAATAAATTTTCGTTAAGCAGGTATATAAGTCTCCAAAAAGTCTGGACTAGTTCCTATCAGTAACTATGTAACAACAATAATAAATTCTTGTTTGAAATTCAATAGTTTAGTTTAGGTAGTAGTTTGGTTTAGGTGATATCGGTTACAAATCAGTACAATAAATTTGCTTCAATCCTAAGGTATTAAATATTCAAAATAAATAACTGTTTTTCAAATATTATGTGATACAGATTTATCACCATAAATTTTATAATAATTGACTTAAAAGTATTCCTAGATTTGCTTTTGTAATACAATTCAATTTTTTTAGTTTATTTAAAATTCATTTCGAGAGAGTCAGACAACTTTTTTTTATATACAATATTTCAAAAACGTTTTCAATGCGAAATTAAAAACGGTCCTCACTGGTTTGGCATTTGATCCATCTTTCTCCGAATGATTTTTTGCAAAATATTTAAAAGCGCAAAATTCTATGGCCGTGAATTTAATCTGAGTTCCAATAAATGCAGATTTTCTGTTTTCATACTCTACTTAATCTGCTGTTCTCAGAGATAAGTTGAACATCTTTCATAAGGATGTACCCTCAAAATAATAAGTTTTGAACGTTCAAGTATTTGTATTGACAAATAGGAAAAAATCAAAACAGAAAACTAGTCTTTCCTCTTACTAAATGTTTAATTATTTATTTTTTAGCAAGCCCAAAAATCAATATTCACTCACAAAAATTTCCCTATTCGTGAAAATGACCAGATATTCGTTTTAAAACGGAACACGGAACTGTAAAAAAAACAACAAATTTTATTTTAAAAAAAACTCATCAGAACCAAAAAGCTTTTAAATTATTTTATAAAATAAAATTAAAAAAACACCCAGTAAGTTTCTTTATAAAGATTGCAAGTAAAAAGCATGAATTTGTCTTACTTTATTTTGCCATATAGCCTTCACTTTGGCTGCAATAATTTTTTTAATACTAGAATTATACCTACGCCTTTGGAAAAGAGTAAATTCTGTCATTTCCACAGAGTGGCACAATCTCTGAAGCAATACTTGGGAAATTACACCTAATGTTCATTGCTATGAAATTCTTCGAGGGATATTTCGTTATGATAGACAAGCACAGATTCCCATGAGGCATAAAATGCTATATACATAAAATCGATGGGGAATCAAAGTTTATGGCAGGGATGCCTTTAGCACATTGCCACACACGGCAATAGAAGCACTTAAGACATCTCACCTCATCGTTATCTTCTAGCCGAATTGCTCAACTTCTCTCCCAAAAAGGTTCGCACGCCCAAAGGTATGGGGCTGAAACTTTCTGTACCATGTCTGGTGAAGCCAACAGGTGACGTTCCCTGCCCACACACTCTTCCACTGCTTCCACTCTTCACGTGGATGGATAACTATGTATAGCAAACCCATAATCCCTTGCTGTGTGTATGCCCGATTGAATGGGCAAAGTAAGGGTGAGTCATAAAGAAAGGAGTTGGCAATTAAGTGGCTAACCGGCCATTCATCCCCTGTGGATCATCAAACTTCCAGCTGTGACTGATCAAACTGCATACTTGGTATAGATTTGAGTGAACCAAATATACTAAGGCTCTAAATTAAATCATTCAACTCTACACACATCAAATTCCAACTCTTTAACACCAATTCGAAGTATGAGAAGTACCTATATGAATTAATGGAATTTCGAGCAAATAATCTAAAGTTATTATCTTTAGAATTCATAAGATAACAAACCATTAAAGAATAATCTTTGAATTATTCTTTTAGTAGAGGAAAGTGCTGTCCCTTGGAATGTTCATGGCTTCGAATAATGTAGATTTCTTTTGTTTTTCGTAAGAGATTTACACTAAATTATCACAGAATTATCAACAATTAATGATAAGCCAACTAATATTTAATAGAAATATGTAAGTCTCTTAGCAAAAATAAAAGAAAATTCACATTACTCGGAGGCATGAACGTTCGAAGGGAGAGTACTTTTCCCTAATTCTTGAAGGAATGAAATTTTAAGGCAATTTAGGCATCTGAAATTGAATTATTGATGCATGAACTTTCTTCCTCTTATACCACTCGAACTCTACAGAAATAGCAGTCTATATTCCTTCCATTTGTTTATCCTCCGTAATTTTTACTTACCACACCAAGGTATCTTTTTTTTCTTTTTTCAAAATAATCTTCAGGTTTGCGACAATTTCTCAGAAAAGACGTCCCGTTCTTTACCGTATATCTGAACGATCTGAACTGTCGTCATAAAACCTAGACGCCAAACGGTTAGAGATATAAACTTGGGACTTCCAATACCATTAATATGATCTTCGTTTTTCCCCTTTCAAAATCCTTTTTTGGGGATTTCATGAAAATGTGTCGTGTGATTTTTTTTTTAATTTTTGAATCAGTTGAATTATTCTTATTACTTATTAATCCCTCCGTTCCGAAATAAGTCGTACGTTTGGGAAAAATTCTTGTTCCGAAATAAGTCGTACGTTTGGGAAAAATTGGGATTAATGGAAAGTTTGTTGGTAAATGTTTTGTGTATCAACAATTATCTCTTGTAATGAACTATTTCTAATGTTCAGTACTAAAATTGGGATCCAGTCTTGGTGGTATGTTGAGGAACGAATGTCTTAAAAATGTCTTATTTTTGGCGTTTTATTTTTTATCTAAAATAGGTGCAGAATGGTGAGAGATACAGACTTAGGACCTTCGGGGGACCCCTCCATAAATTGACCCTGGGACCATTACTATGCCCTTTATTTTGCCCCCACCCCTCCCCTTCCCCTTCAAAATGATGTTTTTAGGATTGCTCGAAAACACGTCTTGCGATATTTTTCAATTCAGGATATATTTTAAAGAAACATATAAATGATCCCAGGGTCAACTTATGGGGGGTCCGCTGAAGGTCCCAAGTCCCTATCTCTCACCATTTTGCATCCAAATATTCGAATATATAAAAAAGGATGTTCTTTTTATTGCTTATTCTTCAAAATTTGAGCAATAAAAAATGTCATATCGGTAAAAACTGGTGAGTTTTACTTTTGCATACTAAAAATTTAGAACAAATTCTAGCCTGTAATGTTAATCACAGTCCATCTTGTAGTAAATAAATATCTACCGGAGCTCTCTGTAAAAAACGCGAAAAATGGACAACTTCAACATATCGGTTCCTCAACTTACCATCGTGATAGAATCCCCATATTATCCCTGAACATGGAGAATAGTTCATACATACTCAAGATATTTGCAAATAACAAAAAAATTCTCTGAAACCATTCCTTGATCCCTAATTTTTCGCCAAACGTACGACTTATTTCGGAACGGAGGGAGTATTATAACTAAATTGTAAACCGGTAAACAGTAAATGATGAAAAGTATTTTTAAGATATTATTTAAGTTACGAGTTCGCTCATTTCGCAAAGGATGGGACGCTTTGCCATCCCTTTTTTTGTAAATGATAAGGTTTTTTATGGTGTCTTCACAATAGAAGAAATTTCGTCAAAAATTGCTTTATTTAAAAAAAAAAAAAATCTGACGTTTCTGCCTACAAGGATAGGGGAAATTTTCTTTAAAAAGGCATTTTTTAAAGAAATTTCTACTAGTATATAGAGGCCATTAGATTAGATTAGATTAGATTTCATTTTTCTCTTAATCTATCTGCGGGTGCCGCCGACTTCACAACCGACCTCAACGAGCAAGGCGGCAGATAATCCCGAATCATTGATCGCATAAACGGTATAGACCAGACCATTTTGTTATGTTTCACAATTCATTAGAGATTTTCATAAACATGTTGTGAGACGCTTTGCAGATAGAAAGAAGGTAAACCGCAATATGGCCTTCTGTAAGAAGTACGTATTTGCTGGGACTAGTGTTGAGTATAGGACTTGTTATCATCGGATTAGAGACCAAATGGTGAGTGATATCATTTTCCAGTCTTTGGTGACCCTCCATAACTTAACATTCTGTAGGGCAAGTGTGCCAAATTTCGGAATAGTTGCATGCAAACGCCAAAGCTTCAAGATTGAAATGTAATATTTTTTAATACAGATTGAATTCTTTATTCCTTCTTCTTAACGAGTGTTGCTTGGAACCTTGTAGACAGTTTATCGTCGTTATTTTCTCTAAAATCATTCTTAATACATTTTAAAATTAATAAAAATATAGAAATAGCTTTGGAGGCCTATTCCGACCACCTTCATTCTCAATGATCCTTGCCCTTTCGAAATTCTTCCAATGCGTTTTTCAGACCATCTTGCATGCCAAAGCGATATTTTTTGCATTACATGATCTCTAGAGTATGCAAACACTAAAAATTCATAAAAATTTGAGGAAGAAAAAACGTGACCGGAATTGCAAGCTGGCCGGAATTTGGTACACTTACCCTATAGGGAATTTTTCACCTTTTTCCCATAATCCTTGTCCTATACCTCAAAAACTGTGCTTTTCTTTTTTTTCGAATAAAACGGAGAAAAAGTATAAGATTCGAAGAAAATGATTAATAGTAATAAAGTAAAAATTATATACGGCTATTTTAGGAGTAATAAATGTCTTCTAACTACCTCAACACAATTTGACAAATTTACCTCAAGATGGATAATATCGAGGAAAATCGCTTGCGTATGTGAACATCGTGTCAAATAATCCTCCAATTTGACAGAAAACGATTTGACGATGTGCAGAAACTGGTATGTATATGTTCGAGCATTCCTCAAAGTCGGAACGCTTTCACACCCCCATCTTTTTAAAAACATATTAAAGAATTAGGAAAAGGTTTTTAAATTCAACAAGCATACAGATACTTTCTGACGCGATTTAGGTGAATATCTTCAATTGAAAAAAATTCTCACAAAGTATAGAGGACTTTAGTATAGAATACGCAACGAGCAATATAAAAGATATGACTGCTGAAAACTCCTACTTGAAAAATCTTTTTCCTTCTTCAAATTTCTTGGCATCTTAATCTTATTCCAATCGTGTTTACGTGTAACCCAAGTTTGGGACAAATGCGGTTAATTCTCGCATTGGTGCCTGAATTAGAATGAGCCGTAAAGTATAATACTTGGTATTATAGCATTGTGAAAGATAGTCCAAAGTCAGCCAATTGAATTTCCACAAAAGTTCCATCCCTTTTGCGGCATTTACAGTCACTTCACAAGTTCGTCTGACCAGATTGTCAGGCTCTTACACAGGATGCGAAGGAAAGTCACACAAAACCAGAAAGTTAACTCACAAGTGTTGCAAATTATAACAAAGTCAAATGGTTAAACTGAATAATCTTCTTACAGTATTCAACAGAATTACAATGGTAAATTGGTTGAACAATTGTCAAGAATTGCGTGCAAGAAGTTTTCATTTTCTTGTATGCTTGGAGGATGTACTCTCCAGAGGATATAGCAAGTTTAATTTAATTTAGATTTAGATTCTGATATACACAAGTCCAGCACGAAACTGCCAAAGATAATAAAGGAATTTACGAAGTTGTGATTGGGAAAAATGTGATTTTCAAACAATGCCCCCCCCCTCGTACTTATCCTTGCAATTTCTGCCAGGAGATAAAGTTTGGGACTGACACTGAAAGTTCGACAATGCTAATAGATGGTGATGACTTGAAAGCTTCCGGTAACCTGCAACTTACCACTGAAGATGTGCTGTTGATTGGAACTCGTACAATTTACAATGTCTCACCCCAAAAGCCGCATTTCTCTTCATCGTGTCACAGAATGAGCACTTATAGCCCCCATGCTGAGAATGGTGCACATGGTGCTGAAGGTTTGGTTTACCCCCTCGGCAAAATTCCAAAAGGGGGGGGGGGATAGGTGAAAATGACATGGACGTAGGAGACACTGGCAGGAGTTGTTCTATTGAGTGCAGTTTAAAGTTCTGAATTGTATGAATATTCATGATTGAGAGATGTGTGTCCAGATGAAAATTGGCAACTTTCAGCCCCCACCTCACTTCAAAACTCACAAAAGTTCTTTAACACATCAATTGCAGTTCATGTGGTCTCTTGATTTTCAACAGAACACCCTTAATGGAGAATGCCCTTTTATAAACCAATATCCAACTCTTCCAATTAGTCGCTAAAAACGACATCCATTGGATTTGTGGTTCGTTTATTTTTGACAAGCCTAAAAATGCCAGTGATGAAAAAAAACACATTTCTGTCCTGGAAGTGGCCCTTAATTGAATATTTCACGTTGAGACCACAAATTGCTCAAACAATGACTGGAAAAATGGGTGGCTAAGTGGAAATACTTCGCGAAATGTTCACAACCATAAAAATTCCGAAAGATGATACATTTGCATTTCAAATGTAAAAATTTCTTTCAACCAATTTAAACCCAAATAAAACAAAAGGTTTAGCCAAATGGTTTTACTTCTTCAATTTATTAATAGGGAAAATTTTGGTTTTTGAACTAGATAATAAGGGCAAATGATCTATTAGATTTTAAAAATTACTAAAACATGGTCTATTAGGATTTCGAGACTTTCGAAAACTGGTGTAAACCTCTAGTCTGAAAAGTATATTACCTATAGGATACCAGGGGTTACATGGGGATTAAAATTTTCAAAGTAGTTTTTTTAATAGTAGAGCAAGTCAAGAATATTTCCTGAAAGTATCAAGCCCTTCTGAATAATATTCTAATAAGAGAGAGTGTTTTTCGAAACTTCGGTCGCTAATCACAAAGATTTTCCTTTTCCTTGATCACAATTTATTTTACAAAACAAAAAGTGATGTAAAACACACCAAAATGTGAATTTTATCATTGAATCTCCCCTGAAATATCAAATTTCCTTTTATCCAAGAATCCTTCACTCAAAATTATGAGTTTAACTAATATGTTAACAGAAAATATTTCGTTGTTATATTTATTTATGCTGAATCTAAATAACTATGACTAACGCAGAGTAAGTTCTTCAAACAGACGTCTCCGAAGTTGAATCATATGACTAAATTCTACGTATTAAACCCGTGGAATGCATACTAGCGTACCGTATGTAAACCAAAACATAATCATCTATAAAACATTTCGTCACATAAATTAGCAATTCTCGTATAATCTTTGTATTTCCCAGTTATTACCCAAGAATTTCTGATTTGTGCAATTATGTAAATATAATCAAATAATATGAAATTATAAGGTATATCAGCTAAAAATCAGCTTATTAACGACATATACGGAGTCTTTAAATCACTGTCTTTTACTATAAGTCGATGCCGACCTACAAATTTTACAATTTTTACCTAATTTTTTCAAATATTGTATGAGAAAACGATCATCTTGGCCCTCCATCCTTAGAACTTTAATATACATTTTTCCATATCAGAAATGATTTACACAGATTGAAGTGGTGAAGTCAGCTATTCTAGTCTAAATTGCAGTGGAGCGAATTGTCTGGTAATAAAATTTTGATTTTTAGGGAAATATTTTTTAAGACACAAAATTATGTATATAAATTCTCAAAATTACTCCAAATTTTATACAAAAATATATAAAAAGAATTGTAAAAATACTCATACGACACTAGGTGATGGATGCGACGATGTTGTATTGCTCTCGAGAGTTCGAGCAATAAAAATGCTAACCATTGAGTGTTATGCCTCAATTCAGTTTGATTAATTAGAGGGAAAATCACTGAAAACCACAGAAAATCGTCGAAAGAAAAATTCATTATCGCTTTCAATAGTCAATTAAATTTATTGTGGGTTTTATTCCAAATGAACTTGAGGTTTTGGTTTTGTTTTTGTAATTTCATACAGAGTTTTTTTTTTCAAATATTTCTACAACAAAACCCGTTTTACTACGTCAATGTTTTGCATATTTTAAATGCAACAATATAAACAATCTCATGTACATAACATTATGTATTTTGTAAATATTTCCTTCGTAATCAAGTTAGTTAAATGATTTAAGTAGCTTCATAAAATTACCACAAATAAATCAATTATCACACAAGGTGAGATGCACTCATTGTCTTTATCAGAGACCTCATAAATGTTAAAATACTTGTTTACACTAACAATTATGTAATTAAATATCAACAAATAAAATACAAATCTTGTGGCAAAAAGTAAAATTGACATAGTGATAAAGTTCGTGGGTGACATTTCTTGAATTATTTCCTCTTTACCCATACTAATGGATAACATTTTCCAATGTTTCAGTGTAGAAGATTGCGGAGGAAGTAGCAAATATTTAAACTGAGCTTTTCCAACATTTGCAGATTGTGTTTCATGTGGTATATCTAAGTCTGTGAGCAATGTGGTTTAATTAACTGTAATCAATAAACAAATGTTTAAACTTTGAAAATTACTTGTTAAAAATTTGAATATTTTAAAATTTTATAGGAACAAGCAATTGAAGAACTTGCAAATTACTTTCAATTTTGTTGACCTATGTGTAATATGTTGCTATTTGGCCCTATTAAAACAGTTCTTTATCAAAATAAATTTAAAATTCAGAATTCGTTCCAAATATTTCTCTTATAAACCGGTTGCATTTCATTACATTACCTTTAAAGTTTGATTCTGTCATGATCACAGCTCTTGTAACTCGACGATTTTAATTGAGAGTAATAGAAATATTCACAAATTATTAATAGTAATTCATATAATGATTGGATTTGCAACATAGGGGAGACTGGGACAGTTGTAAGCATAGGATAGCACGAAGCACTGATAAACACTACTCGGACTTATGTCGAGTATTTCCTCAGTGCCTAAAGATCCTTATAGTTTCTATGAATTGATATAGATTTGTCCTCGGAAGCTTAATATCTAATTAAAAAAAATATAGTGTTTACAACTACCCCGTGTTTACTTCTGTCTCAGTTTTCCTTATCCTAACAACCATAAAATCACATTTTAACATAATTTAATGCATTTAAACTCTTGTGAAATAAAATGTAGAAATGTTCAGCCTTTACGAAAACTATAGACCAAACAGTGCGAGATATCTACTTGTAGTCTTTAGGGGACCACACTATAAATAAGCCATGGGATGCAAAACAAGACACTCACTTTTATTTTATTTTTGAAGATCTTTGAGTAGTAGACAAATCTTAACAAATTTATAGCCGCTAAAGAACTTTAATTTTATTTTTAACTCAAAAATTTCTTATTGTAGTATAAAACCATTGAACAATTAACACCAGTTAATTTAAAAAAAAACTTAATTAAAGTTAATTAAAAAATTAGTTTAATTTAAAATTAATTTTAGTTAATTAAAAAAAGATGACAGGTTTCCTCGTACAGATTTACAGAAAAAAAATGTTAAATTGGTTTTCTTATGGATTCTCAGAAAGCTTTTCAGGATAATGCCAGGAATTGACTAGAGGTTTAGCCCAGTTCTCAAAAGACTCGAAAATGTAAATAACAAATAATTTTGATAACAGTGCTATCTTGTACCGTATTTCCCCTAATCAATTTTAGGAAATGATTTTTTTAACTGCTAATACTTTGTATTTTAATAGAAATATTTAAAATATTTATTAAAATAAATTTTGTCTTATTTAAATAATTTCCAAATTAATAGGGCACATCGGACAGACGATAATTAAACTAAAATATAAACTTTCTAAATGAATGTTTAATATACATTAAGAACCCTTAAATTTATAACTGGACTTATAAAAAATTTATTACAGGATGTTATTTTTTATTGATTTCAACTTTTAAACATGACTGGCATATGCGCAGCCTGAGAAAGGGCTTTTCCACCGCTTTAGTCTGAAGGTTGATCACCAACGCTAAGACGGCGATGGACCTTGAAAACTACACATGCTCTCATCAAAATGAAATTGTACTTCAAAAGCATTATCGATGAATAAATTTATCTATCTATCTAATTTTCAAATTTAGAAAAATTTCACAAGAAAATCACATTTCATATAAGATAGTTCGGTGGAACACAGGTTTCTTATTAATCTCATACATTTTATTGCAAAACTTTCTTCTCTATGAATCTAAAGTGTTGTTCCAAAGAAACAAAATATATGCGAAATAGTTGTGCTGCGATATTTTAATTTTATGCTCCTTTTTCTTTTAGGGGAAAGTGGGGCATCAGTCACCTGATGCTAAGCTATTAATTTTTAGTAAAAAGTGATAGAATTTCTGAAATAAACTATAAATATGTATTCTTACCTTGATAGGCTAATTTTACTAGAAAAATTAAGATAATATTGAAAATATTGCTCCAAGCTCCAAAGAAATATTTCCTCTAAGCTCTAATGAATTAATTTAAACCTATCACAGTTCAAAAAATCATGAATTATTGTAATTACTTTCTTCATTAACGCAATTCCAATACAGTATCTTAATCTGAATAGAAAATGTGTTTGAATTTAGAAGACTGTATAGTTTGCAAAATATATTAATCTTATCTTACTGCAAAATAATGTCAGAGCTCAATTCGAAATTCATGTGGGAAACTACCCCACCACCAATTTGTCAATTTCATTAATTCGATATTTTCAGTTAGATCGAAAACCTTTCAACCTGAGCATATATAAATCAGGAGAAGTATAACAATGTCTATGGAAAGATCAAATTTCAGATCTTTGAGACGAAAAAGACGGGTAGGAATAACTTAGTCCATGAATAAGACATCTCGCAGGTATCCCCTTCAAACCAAAGCTTCATTCGCCGTCCTACAAAAGATTTTCAATATATTTAAGCATTTCCCCAGGAGTTAATTTTCTTTTCGAAATAAATCCAGATATTTACAAATGGATCAGTCTTCTATAAAGCATAATTTAACAGCCGGGTTGGTTTATAAGTATTTCGTCATCCTTTTGGGGAGTCAAATACGAAAATGTTAAAAAGATTCATTTCATCATAATGCTTTTTCATCTTCTTTTAGTGAAGGTTCTAAAATCTATAACTAAATGATGATTTCAAATAGGTCAAATGGAACTTTTATATGAATCACCTTTCTGACCAATTTCATCACCTTAATTTCCCACATATCCTGAAACCAAGAACAAAAAATTCTAGAGCTCTCTAATAGTCTGTACCGGTCTATACAGACATTCACTCTAATAGTCTTTATAGACTTTATCGACCTTAACAGAAAGGAGAATTTTAATAAAAGTTATATCAAAATGTGACATGTAACATTTTGAGAATAAAAACTTATAATGTCTGATCACCACTGCAAAAGACTCCATCAAACGAATCCGGTTAAAATCCATATCATCGTTCTAAAAAACAATAAAACTAGGCTAATTCCAAAGTAAAGATCTTACACTAAAGTGGTCCTTTTGATATGCAGATAAATGATACATGCAGACAAAACAAAGTTTTTGAAACAACCCTACCTTACCCTATCCAAATCAATAACTTCGAACAATAAGTTGATATTGATAGCATTTTGAGACTTGATTGTGCACTTGAGGATCCAATAGATTTGGAAAGAGGCTGTTAACAACAATATTTCACCAGGTGCATCCGACACTTTCAACAACTTCCCCAATACAATTTAGAAAATATGAGGTGCATCGTTGTCGACTTCTGATCGTTCACTTTTAGACGCCCCTGCCGCCATGTGTGTGCTTTTGTATAGTCAATAGCACCTGCTAAATGGCTGAAAAAAAAATCATTTTGCGGTATTGACATCATTACAATGTGTCGGGTCTCTATCGCAAAGCAATCTGTCGCGATAAGAGACTCCGGAGAGCTGCTTTGGAATTGCTGGGGCACACAATTAATTGCCCACCATCCCACCTAGAAGCACCTGACATCAGTTGTCGATTTGATGTGGATGTGACAGGTCTTGCTGAGCTGTTTTGCACCTCTACCGCCCGTATCTCCAATCGCGTTTATGTGGCGTCGGACGGGATTCTTTTGCATGGATAAATTGGCCAAAGGGCACATTGTTAAACACCTCAGAGCCTTTCTTACCAGTTCCGAATTCTTTGAGCATGTGAGTATCAGTGATATTGTCAAGTGACTTTAATGCTCTGATATAAAACGAATTTATCACATGTTGCAGCACCTGAATCGACATCATGACCAAATCATATGAAGTGAACAGTGTAAGTGAATGGCTTTGATTGAAAATCACCTCGAGATTGAATAAGTATCTTCGCAAATTGTCTTTGTTCTTGAGGACATTCTTAGTAGAGTCAAGTATTAATTTTTTTTCCACTGAAGAGTTATTGCACTGACGACTGTGAGGAAATAGACTTAATGGAGAGACACACTTAAGAATTATAAATCCATTTATGATTGTGCTAATTGAAGATAATTTTTACCGCTTCACACTCTCCGAATTGCCATTCATTGCAAATTTTTGAGCTTATCCAAGTGTTAATTCGATCAACAAACATTTTACAGATAAATACCTTCTTATTTAAGGTCAATAATTCGCAAATATACTTAAAATGAGGTAAACATATAAATTATTGTTTATACATTTCATGATATTCTTCATTGAATTGGAATAATTTATTTCATATACATCGTGGTTTACTCTTATTGTCTTATGTTTAAGCTAAAACCCTTTATATTCACAATTTGAAAACTTCGAGGTGATAAATCCGATCTACACTGATCAAACACAGACTTTGTAGCAATTCCATTTCGTAACAGTCGTCTGTTACTCCATCGTATATAGAGAAATGTTGGCATGGTTCGCATAGAGTGAACCGTCAAACAACGCAAATTTTCTCTTTGTTTGCAAAGAGCTGACTTACCATTTCTCATATCGTCTCATGAGCTTAATAATTATCTATCTTATGGCTAAGAAATTCCGAACTACCTGTTTGCAAATAAAGGAAAAATTTGCGTTGTTTGAAGGTTCACTCTGTGCGAATCATGCCAACATTCCCCTAACGCTTCTAGAATAGAATATACAGTAGAGTCTCCCAAATTCGAACGCTCGGGGGGTATTTTTGACATTTCTCACCTCCCAAATTCGAACGATTTTTTCAAAACTAACGAAATTTGTGTGAGATTAAATTGTACTTTGAATGAAATTCTCGTACTTTCTCGCAAGTTTTAGTGGTAACATACGTCCTTTTCATTTTATACGATTATAATGTATGTAAACATACAGGAAGAAGCACATAAATGTGATTTTCATTCACCAAGAGAATACGAACTTTCTAATATAACCTCACAATTGACATTTTGAATCCAAACGGCGTTCGAATTTGAGAGATTCAGATTTGAGAGACTCTACTGTAGAAAAGAAAATTTATATCAAAAAATGTGGTTCAGTCCTATTTACAATTGTGATGAAGAGAAAAAAAACAAAAAGAAAAATAACAAAAGAAAATAAAGAGTTAAAAAGAAAAAAACAAGAGGCACAAAAAAGAAAGAAAAAGATGAAAAGATGTTTCTTTAAGATTCATTCAGCCTGAACCTGAAAAAATCGACGAATCCTATCCGGGAATAAAACGGAAAGAGAGAAGAACTTACGCGTTTCATTAGAAATTAAATACGATTTTAATTGGCAGAATTCAAACACATAGGCAACAATTATTCCGATTATCGCAACATTACGCGAGAGCTGCTAGAGGAGCTCATTTTGGAATGTCGACTACTGTAGAGATCATATCGAATCCGCTATTTTATTACATTTACGTTTACTAACTAAATTTTGGGAATATGTTTTTTTTTTATTTGATATATGCATGTTATGTATCAATGGGTCCCGGTCAAAATCCCGAAAGCCAAAATTCCGAAAGCCAAAATCCCGAACGCCAAAATCCCGAAAGCCAAAATCCCGAATTCTTAAAAGTATCATAGCTACTCCCACGATTGCACTCGCGCTTGCTGGAGGCAAAGGGAAATCTTCTGTGTCTTGGGAAATTATTCTAAACATTTTCCTCCATATTTCAGGATTTTAAAAATTCGGGATTTTGGCTTTCGGGATTTTGGCTTTCGAGATTTTGGCTTTCGGAATTTTGGCCTTTTCGAGATTTTGGCGTTCCGGATTTTGGCTTTCGGGATTTTGGCTTTCTGGATTTTGGCTGCCACCGGTATCAATACTCTATACAAAATATTCTTTGAGTGGTAAGCACTCCAAGGTTGCTTTAAAAGAATCTTAGCTTCCTTACGCATGTCTGGGCGTATGACCGATTTTAACTATTCTATAACATAGAATATTTTAACATATCTTAACATATTGTTAAGAATTCCAAAAAAAAACACGGTTTTGGAGGGAAAGAGGAGAACTAAGAAAAATAAGTGGCATGTGAATTGTCCTTGGCTCAATTTATGGGGGAGTCTCTCGAAGATCCTAAATCGCTATCTCTAACATTTTAACCTCTTAAACTGACTACGGCTGAATGAACAGATGGATCAGATGAACTTTCGATAAAAAAAAGTTAAAACTTCCGATTTCTAAATTTCTAACAAAATATGACCTCTTAGAGGGTAAGGGGTCGAAATGTATATAACTAAAAATCGAAGGATTATAGTGCTCTCTCTCTCCGTGGAGTTCGAGCAATGAAAAATAAAATGCTTCATATCTTCTTGTTTATCAAAAAATATGTATCACGGTTTATTAAAAAGTTGATAAAATTTTGACTGTTGCATTTTAAAGTGAAGTGTAGGGGAAGGTGCACAGTGCACATGCTTCATATGATTCCAAGCTTCGCATTAACAAAGTTTTTAAATAAAATGTGACTAATCGCACCCATATTTTAAAGACTAAGGGAAAGTGTCCGGTTTTAAAAATATATCGCGGAGTAACATTTACTCAGAAACATAGGAAAAATTTAGTCATTACGAAGCTTGGGATCGAACAAAGCATGGGCACTTTCCCCTACATAAATATTTTCTAAACAGAAGTATTGAGGTGCATAATCATCAACGAGTAAACGAATAACCCGATTTAATAAGCACTTCTTTTAACACTAAAAGAAAATCGATGGAAAAGCACAATCAGATGGAAATGCTGAGAGATCAAATTCAAAGACTCCAGAAACTTCTGGCCAAAACTTAAAACGAGGAAATTGGGGCAGACCCCTAGAGTTCATTCTGGCATGCGTTGGATACGCCGTGGGCTTAGGAAATGGTATATGAATTGAGCATTTAATTTACTTGGCATCACCGGTACTGATTAATTTATGTGCTCATTTTCAGTTTGGCGGTTTCCTCACTTGGTTTTTCGCAATGGAGGCGGTAAGTCCTGAAAATTAACTTGAAATTGCAACCCAAACCCTTCATTTTCCTTTCCACCACGGAAATCTCTGAGTAATCTCCAGTCCCCACGTAACACGACCAAAGATTAGGGTGTGGTTATGCAAGAAAAAAGAGCTAAAGTACAATTTTCTCCGTTGGCTAAATGAGGGAAGAAACAAGTTATTAAATATTAGAGCCTAATGAAATTCACATTTTAATGAGATTATTTCACATCTTTCATTTTTGTGATAAAATTTATAACGTCGTGCATTCACAAGAAAAATTTTTCATGGTGCTAAATGGTACACCAAGAATGAAACACCATAATTCATTGTAATCACGTAAATCTACCGATGGGTAGGAGGCAAAATTGCAATAAAAAAGGAACATGGTCCTTTCTTCATTTTTAATCACTTGTAGGTTAGATAAAAGGTTGTAAATTTTTTTAATTGCCCGGCTGTTTAAATTTTAGACCTTTAAAATTTTAATTAATAACGAACCATTCGCGAGTAGAATACTCAATTCCCAAATGTTTCAAAAATTATTTAATTAATAAATCTTCTGGTTATGGAATGGTTTGAAAAACAATTAAAATTTTTCTTTAATTTTATTTTCAAACTTAAATTTTGATAAGGGCAATATTCTGAACGGTTTGACTTTAAGCACAAATCTTCTAATTTCTAAGTGTTTTATCAAATATTGATAAAAGTATAGATATTTCTTCCAGTAAGATGTATTGAGTACCTTGTTGTAGATAAAATATAATATCGTCCATCTATTCTGAAAAATCGTACAGCAAGTGTTCAACCTTTCAGAACTCTTCCTAAATTTGTATTGAAGTATTTTTCTCATAGAAAAGCGGCTTTTTCATGTATTGAGGTATTGTTTTAGAAAGAAATTTAAAAAATAGAGCTTTTGTAACAAATAGAACAATTGGACGATATTAGAAGCATAGCCTTACTGATTAACCATCTATCGAAATGTATTTTATACGAAAAACGTAATCCAACTTTGATTTTCACTGTAGATCTATAGAACTAAGCGTTGCAAACTTAAACCCATGCGTGAACCACAAACTTGAACAATCTTTAATGACAATTTAGCAAATTTATTTAAAAATGTCGAAGGAAAATTATTTATGCATTACTTACGCCAAACAGTTTTACAAACTACACAAATCACTTACACATTTTTTTGTCATTTAATTTTCAATAAAACAAGTGAAACATACTTTAGAAAAAGAACAAATATTAAAAATTAAAAAAAAAACTTTAAATATTTGAATCAACTTTAAACAACTTTATTGCAATGTCTGATACTTCTCTGAAAGTGGACGATATTGCAAGATATATAAGATTTTGTCCCATTTCCATATGTGGGATGGTGGGGTAGTTTCACAAAAGCATTACTTAAAAAAAAAGAAAAAAAGATTTTTAGGACGAAAAATATTTCTTCGGGAATTTTTCTGTACATTTTCAAGAGAGACTAGCAGAATATAGTTATTTTGAATATAATTCATATTCGCTTAACAAATGAGTCTTGAAAAAAAAATTCAGTTGCGTGATACTGCCCCATCCTCTCTTACAAATTAATTATTCAAGATTCAGCATATCATAGATTTTGATACTAAAAAATAAACCGAAATAAAATTAAATGCACTAAATTCAGTTCAGAGTAGTAAATTATTGTATTTATAGAAACTAGACAAAATTTCATTTCATGTCGCTTAAAATTTTATGCAATTTGCATATTTAATCACCTGACTTTTCATAGCTCAGTAAATGTCAATACAGTAGAGTCTTCTAAATTCGAATATTTGGGAGGTATGAATAATATTCTGGTGTCCCAAATTCGAACGATATTTTCAAAAATAATGGCATTTTATGTGTAATTAAATTGTACTTTAAATCAAATGCCCATACTTTCTCACAAATTTTGTGATGGCGCAATTAATTTTATATGATCATCCTGTGTGTAAATTATCAAGAAGCAACAGAGAAATATGGTTCTCAATCACTCAGAACACACATTCGAATTTGACATTTTGAATTCAACTGTCGGCGGCGTTCAAATTTGACAAATTCAGATTTACAACACTCGACTGAAATTTAAAAGAAAAAAAAACGTTACAGAAAGATACAAAACTTGACTAAAGGACAGATTAATTAGCCATGTCGTGGATCTGATGTTTCTTTGACGATCAATTTTTATCAGTTTTCTAATCTAGTCAATTAATTGCCTGACTATAGGTTTCATCAAAAATGAATTTTGGCAGCCTAATAATGTTTAGCGACATGTTGGGTGATTAAAGACTAAAAATTGACACCTGTTCCCATTTGTTTTCTAAACCATTAGCAAACACATAGAACAAAGGTCAAATGGAAAAACATTCGAAAGCAATTTATCTTAAAACTATAACATCTCTCTATGAAAATATGATCCATTTTCAGGATAAAGAGTCTTTACGATTATAATATCTAACTCTGGCTCGATGGCTTAATGTTATATATTTTTAAGCTTAAGAAATTAACAAGTTTCCTAATAAGACTATTGTCAACCAAAACCGTTTGGATTTTTTAAAAATTAAGTAAAGTATCCGAAAGTTTGATATGTCGAAAAAGAACATCGTAGTATATGATACTTACTTTTTCCTGTGATTACATATATATAGAATCCACCACACTTGGTGAATATTTCAAGAAAGAAATTGAAAGACTTATTGGTAGACTTTTTTGATTTCACTCCGAGTATAGGAAACTCTATCGATAATTCAAAGATTTAACTCTTTTGTAACTCAATTTGGAGTTTTCCAGAGAAGTTTCTCATCATAAGACGCGATGGTTTGTGAGTTCACCATGAGATTTTCTTTTCGATTGCAGAAATGCAATGCCACATTCTTGTATCAAAAGTTGCACTTTTTACCCCAACAGCAAGATGAAAATTGCTAAGAGACAGGGATGAATGCAAGAAAAAAAACAATGTTGCTAAAAGTACATTTTTCCACCCACAAAAGTTCTTTCTGCACATTATTCATGTTACAGAAATTGGTCACAAGATTCCAACACTACTCTTCCATCTGTGTCCTTTCCATGAGATGGAATGAGGAGACAAGCTTGCAATGCATGAAATATGCACCATGAATTTTTCCGTGAAAATCAGGGATTGTCCCGGTGATTTGGATGGTGTTTGGGGTTTGAGAGAAAAAAGGGAATACAATCAGCAACAAAAATAGACAACTTCGATATACTATCGTCTCTTGCTCAACAATTTACTCCCTTGCCCAGAGATCAAATATATGTGTTGTCTCTGATTCTTCCCCATACCCAGATTTCACCCTCTGTCTGCCATTTTCAGTCATTTCCACCGGAAATTGCAGCATGTGAATGGATTTTTCAGCTCATGCTATTTGTGTTTCTAACGTCATTTCACTATATATGTAATGTTTCATTGGAGCTTCTGATACTTGAAGCTTTGTAGACTATTCTCCATCCATACCCTTATACACGTATTCACTAGTGAGCTTTTCCATTGGAATTTATTTTTAATTATACACTCTTTCAAGTTCTTCCACATCCATGTCATTTGAGTTGGTTCTTTATGAAACTTTTTTTTAACGCTCCCTCCTATTTTTAATTATACTGTGCAACAAAATTAACCTTTTTACCAGTGTCTATGATAAGACTGATAAAACTTGTTACAGGATGTTTCCAGGATCTCAAATTTGATATCCGTTCGTCGTTGTCACGTTTGGATTTTCCTTTTATAAACAGTTTTTGATGTTTTCCAAAATTTAGAGCTTTAAAAATCATTAAAATTAAGAAATACTCTTTTAACCTTGCTATCACACTAGGATTTTTTCAATTTGCAAATTCAATTTAATTTTCAGATGAATTGTTCTTATGCGTTATTTTGTATTAAAAATCATTTGGATTGATAGATTTTCGCTTATTTATTGATATAAACTAATACTTGGCCCACCAAAACATGTTCAAACATGCTAGAATAGCATAAATGTAGTTGCTCAATTAAATTTGAATTCAGCAAATTAAAATGTTAAAATTGCTCATTAATTTCAATTTTATTGCAGTTAAACAAGTAGCCTTTTGAATCAAATTGTTCTTATTAAATTTATTCACTCGTAATTAATTATTATTTGTGGCCAAAAAAATATGATAAGTAAAGTGATTAGTGATAAACTTGTACGCGAGTGAAGCTTCAGTATCGGGAGTAATTTGCTAAGTTCCTCCAATGCAATTCGAAGGAAATTGTTGTGTCAAGAAATTGCAGTTGGGATAACTTCACACAGATTTTCAACAAGACTGTATGAAAGTCTTTTCATGAGCCTTCTTGCTTACAACCCTTTCTTCTGGCTTTGGGGATTTTTTTTCATAACAGATAAGTGACTTATAAGATATTTTAAGTACTCTCACACATTTTCCGGAGTCATTCACAAACAAAAATCTCGCGGCACTATTTAAAATTGAGCAAATTTCTTGTAAAATGTGTCCTGGCTGTGAGAATTTTCAAGTAAATTCTAGAAATTTTATACTACTCAAAGGCTCAATTGAATTTAACATTAAATTGTGAAAATCCTAGTGTGATAGCACCGTAAAACTACTTAGTAAGGGTACCACAAAACTGTGCCTTCTCTTAACTAAAAATAAGTTCTAGAAAACGTACATTTCGCTCATATACAAAAATACCTTTGAATCATTCACTGAGAAAAAGAGGGTGCGATTAACATTTTTTCCTCAGAAATTTAACAATTTTTAGATGTAAATATATATCAACATTTTTTTAAGTTAATTTTACACCTTATTAAGGGTAAAATTAACATGAAAAGGGTGCCTTTAACCCCTAATACACCTAAAAAGGGTAATATTTACACCGATTTTGGATCAATACTGCAGGGTAAAATTAACATTTTCGGAATGTTATTTTAACTTTTTCGGATTTCTCTCAGTGTTCCTAATAACAGGTTTTCAAGGTCAAAAGCTAAAAGTAATCTAAAAGTACTTAGGCAGCGTATTTCTCAACTGAATAGTGTCATGTTTGGGCTCCTTTGAAAGGTGAGGAAGGAGTCTTCCTGCCCTAAAACGTTGGCTGGAGGCCAAATGGCAAGGGATAGAGACTGGGGGACCCCTATATAAATCAACCCTGGGACTATTAATATGTACTTCATTTTCCCCCACACATCCTCTACCCTCAAAAAATATATTTTTTGGAATTACTCGGAAACTAGTTGTGCGATTTTTTTAATTGTTTTAATATGAAATACTTTTTTAAGTTTTTAAATTTTTAAAGTAAGGTAAAGTGCCCTCGAGTCAACCGGTTCCTCGACTCGACTGGTGGTAAATATTTGAATGTTTGACGGTGAATTTCTATAAAATTGTCACTAATTCGTAATTCGTGCAATAATTGACATATTAATGTTAGATCATACTCCAAATATTAGTGCAAATATAAATAAATTGAGTAAATAACTCTACCGGTCGAATTGAGGAACCGGTCGACTTGAGGGCACTTTGCCTCATGTAATTTTATAAGGAAGGTCTAAGCATAAAATGCAAATTTTCTGCAACGGCTTATACAACCTGTGAAGGAGGATTTCCACCGTTTGCCTCTGGAGGTTTGTCACAAACGCTAAGACGGCGGTGGACGCAATAGAGAGAAAATAAGTCACTGTTTGTGTAATTAATATATATCTATCTATTATGAGGAAAAGCTCCTGGAGCTTTTCAAAAAGACGGCTTTTCAAGATTTTTGTAGCCCTTAATCTTCATTTTTTTAACAATGCAATGCATTATCGTGAACATCTGTGTTTAACTTTTCTAAATTTCAAAAGTTTCGCGTATAAATACCAAAGCAATTGAGATAAATTAGCCTCTTTTTAACATTTGAAATTCAGGCAGATGCTTTAATGAGATCTTTATTGCATCTACTTTAATGGTTTTTCTTTCTCATCCACCTAAAAGCTCTTGCTATATGACAATTAGTAAATTTTCCCAATTTGCGCATATATCCTGTCAAATGAGATAGCGAGAAACTATTCATAACAGTCCCATTATTAAAAATTAGAATTAATGGTGAAAGTAATTCGTACTAATTTGAATAAATTCCACCCTAGATAATTTCGCAACATGCGTTTTAATTAATTGCAAGACTTTTCTCGCTCCAAATGAAAAAAAAAAACACTTTTTCAACGCCGCAAATTTTCCAGCACAACAACTGGTGGAGTGAGAATGTCATATAAGGGAAATCTCCGTCATAAATTTCCCTACTAATATTCTTTATTCATTTTTAGCGGTTAATTACGATTTCACTTCAACACCCAAAATGCTTTTTCTGCAAATTACTTTTTCAACATGGGAGCTCTTTAGACACTCAATATATCCTTCAAAATGGGAGAATGGAGCTTATTGGATACACTGTAATGTTGACTTACAGTTCATTGACCAAAGTTTTGGGGGAAATTTTAAACACGCAATGGGATTTAAAAATCGTAACAATAACCACAGAAATGTAATCCGAAAGTTCAACTTTGACTCATCCCCAAATGAAAAGTGTATTTTGGTATATAAGAGAACCATAAAAGAATAGACTGGTATTGTTTCATCGCAAAATGTAATATTAACTTTTAGAGGAAGATTTAGAATACATTCCAGAGATTTTCAACACCCAACTTTCGAAGCTCATTACAGTGGACTTTTGTGCAATATTCTCTGTGTCACTTCAGAATTAAATTTAATATTCAACACACTAAAGTTTTACAATGTAATGGATATTTTTTTAGGAAGAGTTCATAGCTTTGGCTTTACGATATTGTTTTTAATCATCAGGATGACTTCGTATGCCTTTTAATTTACTGCTCGTTAGTTTTGTTTGTCCAATTTTAAATGTTACATATATAAATTATTAAACCCATGTTTGTAAAGATTTAAGTTTTTACTAATCACAATTAGATATTTTATGGGGCTATTCCAATGAAATAATGAGCATGTTTGTTTAGCACATTACTGTTCTCAAGTATTGCAAAGACTATAACTGTTCAGACGTTATTTCAATTAATGTCAGATGGCATTATGATCGGGTGAAAGCTTGTTTGGCGGGAATATTCGAATTCGGATTTCGGTTGGGAAATCTATAAGTTTAATTTAATGTTTTCACTTTCATAGTATTTTCTACATTTTCTTTATCATGATTTACAAGATGTAAGGTTCTTCTCTCTACACAAAAACCTAATATTTTCCCCAGTCCTCGTCGTGTTTCAAAATCACCAAATAGTCATGACAGGAACCGACACAAAAGAAAAGTTCAACCAAAATCTGAATCGAATATTCTCTCCGAGAAAACTTTCACCCAATCACAATGCCATCTGACATTCAGTCAGTGTGGAGTAACCTGTCATGTCAGCTTGTGGCGTGATGCAGTTGGATGGCCGGGAGTTGACAACTTTAGCCTCAACCGCGGATTCTTCCAGGTTTTCCATTAGTTTTCCCATGAGTTCTCAGTGGTGAAAAGTAAGCTAGCAGCATTAATATTCTCTACTCATTATTTTCCTTGAAATGACGTATAGGAACAGACATATTCTTTTTTAGTACTTGAGAACAGTAATGTGCTAAAAAAAAACATGGTTACTTATTCATTGGAATAGCACCATTACTGCTCATTTTTAGGGCAGAATCACATTGACAGTGACATTGCTCACCGTCAAAGCTCTCTCCGTATTTCGTTGATTTACGCATTTTTATTGCAATTCTTACGCAAATTTTCCATTATGATATTACCTTGTCTCATACTCGGTGGCACTAGGTGAAAATAGTATACGAAAATTGAATAAATAAAGCGAAAATGCGATAAACGGTAAGCAAAAAAAACTGTAGGATATTTTTGCTACAGTTTTTTGCTCACCGTTTATCGAATTTTCGTTTTTTTTTCTTCAATTTTCTTCTATTATTTTCACCTAGTGCCACCGAGTATGAGATAATGTAACACGATAATTGAGAATTTGCGTAAAAATTAAAATGAAAATGCGTAAATCAACGAAATACGGTGAGGGCTTTGACGGTGACGGTGAGCATTTTACTGTCAATGTGATTCTGCCCTTAATTTTTTACCGCCCACTTTGAATTTTTTACTTTTCGTTTGCTTTTTTGCCACAATTTTATAAACAAAATTTTATAAATAATGCAATAGATATATAACTGAATTTAGGATAAAATGTAGTGGCCGAACGTCCCATGCTTTGTGAAATTCTCGAACTCGTGACTTAGATACTATTATCTAAAAAGTATAGTTTAGCTGAGGAGTTATAAAATTGAATTTCAGATTATTATTAAGGTCGGCGCATTAAATTACATTTACATCTGAAAATTGTCAAAATCAGACTTGTACCGGGTGGGATGTGAACTTACAACTGTGAGATCCCCAATTTCGGACAAATACGAGTTATCGTTACATAACCAGTTCATTATCGTTCTATAACCGATTCGAAGCGATTCATCCCGCCAAAAATTCTAAATTTTTCCAACGAACCTACATGATCGAATTGAATCGAAAAGTACGTTCTCTAGATCCTTTTTAACTCCCGATCTTGAAAAACCGTTATTATAGAAATGATTCAAATGTACTTACATACATAGTTAAGCGATAGGGTGAAAACAAGATTTTGAAGAAGAAAAGAAAGTCCCGGAAGTCCTATATCGCTATCCCCAACCGTTTCGCCTCTAGGTCTGGTAACGGCCGGATGAACAATTGGACAGGAGGACAAACAGCCGTATCGTCATTTCTTAGAAATCATCAGAAAACTTGGACCTCTAATTTCCAATATCTTACTTTATAGTTTCGGAAAAAACAGAAATCGAGTGCTATAAAATATTTGAATAATTTTTAAAGCCACATTCATTCTTATAAATTTCCACTGAAACAATCATTTAATTATTAGTTAATTTTAAACTATTATCCTTGGCAACACCTTAAAAAAATCTGTCAGAATTATTGCTGAACTAAAAGGCAGCCAAAATCATGACAGTCACAGAAATCAATATGCAGACGGCAAACTCTGAACTATGGACGATGATGGTGCATGTTCGTGAATTCAAGAACAGTCCGAAGCTTGATTTTATTGAGGCTAAATTGGATTCTGCTTGCCAAATAAGGGAGGGATTTCAAAAATCACTAACACATAGTCAATGCATTGGAAAATGTGTGTTCACCCTACATCAAATTTTCCCATACAAGTATCACATAGAAAATTTCTTTATGTTCACATAAAGTCCAATAGATTTTCAATGGAAATTGAAATGAGAGATAAAACCCTTTTCAGCGTGCATTGATTGTGATTTTCCTCAAAAACTATTCAGCAATTTTCCCAATAATCCCTTGCATATTGCAAAGCCATATTCTATTTTGCATGCCAGATAATACCCTATAATTTATAACCACTTTCACTTGCAGAAGTGATATCAGTATTATCTACTCCTTTGCGGTTAATTAGCAAATATTGATTCTCAGTGAACTAGAGTCAAGGAACCACTTATTGCTATCTACCCTTTATTGCCAAGAACACAAAAAATACTTATTGTTTTAATATGAACCCGAGCTATCACATTTTTACAACAGACTACCTTCTTACACCTCGTTAAATATGAAAAGTTTTAAGAGTTTTCAAACAAGTTATAAAAAATTATAAGAATAAAAATATTTAAATTTGAGAACTTTTTTTTAAATACATATATTTCTGAAATGAAATAGCAATTTTCAACAACTTATTTTTTATTTAAGCTTCGGTGAATGTGGTATTCTACATCTGTTTAAGATTTTCTAAAAGGATCTCCCTTCAGAAATTATTTTATTAAATAGACTCGGTATAAAAAGTGGTAAAATTTCAGAGTTATTTTCATTAATCGTATAGAGATATTACTTTGTTTGTTTAGAATAATTCTCGTATTGAAAATAATTATTTAGTGTAACGTAAAATGCTTTTTTTATGCTTTTACTAAGCTTTCATGAGGCCAATGGCAATACGATTAGCCTGGAATTACATTTCCAAGTACTGAATGCTATGCAACTATCACTACATCCCACTTCGTCTTCATGTCGCCTTTTCTGTCTGGTCTGAAGTTTAAATCAGCCAAAATCTAATAAAATTCGGTAATGATCTATTGACATTTTTTTCTGTAACATACCTTTTCGTATTAAGAGAGACGTTCAAATTTCATATTTCAAATGGTACAGAGTAGACCAATAGCTCCTGACACGAGTTCTTAAGATGGTCAATCGGTATTCCTTTCACCCTCTAAAGTCAACGCAACCAACGATAATGTATTACAAGGATTCAAGTCAAAATCTCGAACGCCAAAATATGGAAAAGGCGAAAATCCGAAATAGGTCAAAATCATGAATTAATCGAAATTCCAAATGGGCCGAAATACTGATTGCCAGAATTCTTAATATAGGGTAAAGTGATACAAGTTGAACAATGCGCCGTTACAAGTTGGACATGGCTTAATTCTTGATAAATACGGTACAATATGTGTTTTTAAGCACAAGGAACCAAATTATAAAACTAAAGCATTAAAAATATACAAATAAAAATGAAGTACTAAATTTATCAAGAAAAAAATCCATGTCCAAATTGTACCATTATTGTCCAACTTGTACCACTTTACCCTAGGCCAATATTTCAATAAGCTAAAAATCCAAGATAAAAAATCTCAAAAAACTAAAATCCCGAAAGAGCTAAGACCTCGAACGCCAAAATCCCGAATAGGCCATAATGTCGAATTATTCTAAATCCCAAATAAGTCAAAATCCTGAAAGCAAAAATCCTGAATACATGTCAAAAACCAAAACCATAACCCATAATTGATCAAAATCCCGTATGGGTCAAAATTCCAAATTTATCGAAATTCGGAATGGGTCGAAATCTCGAAAGCCAAAATCCCAAAAATACCAAAATCTCAAAAGTACCAAAATCTTAAAGATCTAAAATCCGATAATAAAGACTATTTTACAAGTTTATTAAATCTTTTTTTTATTAAATTATTCTACAGGAGCTTTTTTGATACCATTCGTCCTTATGGTTTTTATTATTGGACTTCCCATCTTCTTTGCTGAGCTCTACATCGGCCAGTACAGTGGGTTGGGTCCTAATAAAGCTTATGCACGAATGTCACCGTTTTTTGAAGGACTTGGAGCATGTACAACCTTAGTGATAACTTTCGTCACAATCTATTACATGGTTATTGTGGCCTGGATTCTCTTTTACCTGTTTGCTTCCTTTACACCAAATCTTGGCTGGGGACGCTGCAATCAAGAATACAACACTTACAGTAAGACCAAAGGCTTAAAATCTTACTGACAACCACTTACACAGAATTTTGTTGCAGAGTGCTTCAGTGGTCTCGAAGATGCTACTTGCAAGCTGAACAACAGTAATGCCCCAACAGATCTTATATACTGGAATCAAACTTGCGTAGAAATCGGAACAATTTGCTCAGAAAGTGGATATTTGGGTGTAAATGCCAGTTTTTGTCGGAACTCAGAAACTCAGGAAGACATTCCAATCCGAAATGTCATTCACAGAGTTCTTGCATCGGAGGAGTATTACTAGTTAGTGTCACTATAATTAAAATGTAGATTCTTAGTTCTGTAGGGATTGACTTCTTTTCAGTGAATATGTCTTGGGTATTGGCAATGCTACTTGGACTAACTGGGGTTATCCAAGGTGGCAGTTAGTTCTATGCCTTCTACTTGCCTGGATCATTGCCTTCTTCTGTGTCATTAAGGGTATTCAGTCCGCAGGTAAAGTGGTATACTTTACAGCACTTTTCCCCTACGTGACCCTTACTGCGCTTCTGATACGAGGAGCTACCCTAGAGGGCGCTATAGATGGTATCATTTTCTACATTAAACCTGACTGGGAGAGACTCCTTTCACCAGCAGTATGGGCAGATGCCGCTTCACAGACGTTCTATAGCTTTGGTATAGCTTGTAATTCATTGGTAACCTTTGCTTCTTACAACCAGGTAAGTATTAGCCAAAACTAAAATACAATATTTTGCAACAGAATTAAGTCCAATCCAGTGACTAAGTCAGAAGATTTTTTCCTAAAGCCTGTGCTCCTTAAAAATTACTTGTGAAGATAATAGTCTTATTTCTATTTCCTTTTTTTTCTTGTTTTTACCATCATCATTGCTGTGGTCTGTAAACTCCTCGGAACGGCAAAAAAAACAGTTTAAGAATAATTGCCACACTGATGCGATACTCGTGTCAGTGACGAATGTATCGACGGCTGTTTTTGCTGGATTTGCGATATTCTCCATTCTCGGATTTATGGCCCATAACATGGATGTGTCCGTTTCAACAGTAGCCGCGGAAGGTCCTGGCCTTGCCTTCATAGCCTATCCGGAGGTAAGAAAAAAGCATCCACACGCGCCATAGGGAACACTCTGAGATATCGGATCACAGTCTCTCGTGATTTATTGCCCTGGTACTCACTTCCTTTTTTTACGGTTTCCATTTATTCACCACATGAAACACCTTCTCATACCACTCAGGCTGTCCTCTTGATGCCACTGCCTCAGCTATGGGCCGTCTGCTTCTTCTTCATGATGTTCATCCTCGGAATGGGGAGTCAATTTGGTGGAATTGAAGCCATTAATACAGGTTTGTTGCCAACCCCTCATGTCTACCTGGCCCCTACCCCAAGAACATCCCAAAAACTCCCCCCAAAAAAAAAAGGCACAAATGGTGAGAAACTTTTTCACAAATTCACCAGAAACTTTCTCTTTCTTCTTCAGCTATCATCGACCATTGGCCACATTTGCGAAAACACAAATGGCGAGTAAGTTAAACATCATCCCCTCCAAATCCCCATTTCATCTGCCTGTATAGCTCCAATAGCTTGTAATTGCAAGCGAAAATTTTTGGGTAGCATTTGGTGTAGCTCAATAGCCTAAAATGGAATTAGATTGACCCATTAGTAGCTCATTAGTCAACACTGAAGTACACATATAGAATGAATAATAAAACCATTGATTCAAATGGTTTGGGCGTCTAAATAATGAAGTTATTAATTTCTGTTTCAATAAATAAGCTGCATAATAGGATTTTGTAGTAGATAGATAAGTAATTGAATAAATTTTCGGGCTGTTATCGATTAACTATATAGCAACTGCAATGTGGAAATTTGAAAGAATATATATATAATAATATCACCAAATGAATAGAGCTAGATAGGGAAAAGTCGGGAACCTTTGAATTAAAACATATTTAGAATTGGGCTCTTTCTTCTTAAATGAAACTGAGCATTTGTATTGTAATTTGATCTTTACAATAGATTTGTAAAACTAAATTATAACATGAAACTTTCATTAAAAAATTGGAGAAAAACAACTTCCAAAAATGTGCATCTCTTCCCCATACATCGACTGATTTAAGGGGTTACGTGGATCACGAAGACTATAAAATCCATAATATTTTCCTAAATTTCCTTAACAATAAAAAAAAGTAACTCAAACTTTTGAGCATATGTACAACATTTAAAAAGTTTTTGAGCTATTGAAACCTGATTTTCGGAGACCTATTTATAAAAAATAACTTACTTTTTGGTGTATAAGGTAACTCACTATTGATAAATCTGATTAGTTGAGTTAACCCTTTAAAGACGAGACAGTTTTCGCGGCCCGAAAATCAGTAATAAAAATGAAATGGATAAACAAAATCGGTAAAAGGTCTTACATCTAACCTTGGAAAATCCAACAGAGACCGATTCGGTGTATTTTTTTCTCCTAGGAGCGATTGGGACAAAAACAGCCTAAAATTTTAAGTCATTTTTCTGACAATACCAATGAATGATAATTTTCACTCTAATGAAAAATATTATTCTTGAGTATTGTAGTTCTTTTTCCAAAACGGTCATGCTTAAAAAAATTGGAAGTATAAAAAATAATCAAAATTAATTTTCATTATGAGAATTTAAAAATTCGCCATTTTTGTGCTTAAAAATTTACTATATAGCAATAGCTGGAGTTGCAAAAAATATCCTAGATTCCTTCAACCCTTTACTTTGCAAAAACGTACAAACATGAGAAAAATAATTTTAGGTAGTCAGGAAAAATTATTTTTGTTATGGGACACCGGTGTTCCAATCGTCCTTAAAGGGTTAAACTGACTTAAAGGAAGGATTTAAAAAAAATAAAATTTGTCTTTTTTGGAGAATTTTATACGAAAAAATCGTTTTCAACGAATTTTATGTCCGGCCGTCGACAGGTCTATACGCTAAACGGCTACAGATAAAAACTTCGTGACCCATAGTCTGTTAATTCGAGTGCAGAACTTTTGTGTTATATTTTATACTATTTTTTCTCAACTCTGGTTATATGAAAAGATTAAGAGCTTTTGCCTCTGCTCTCTTATCATACATCGTCTATAAACTTTCCTTTGTCCATTCGTTTATCCGTCCTCTGATCCATTTGGCTGTCACCTAGAAGCCAAACGGTTAGAGGTAGTACCGTAGAGTGTTCTGCATAGGCACACCTGGAGTCAAGAACCATTAATTCAATTCAATTAAATAAACATTAAATAAAGCATATAGAGATATACATAAGCAAATATAAAAGAATTATCTTTAATTTGATGTTATAATGCTTTCTCTACAAATTGAAGCCTTAAGCTAAAACTTTTTCAGGAGTACTGTTGGGAACCTTGAAAAGGTAATATCAACCTATGAGGGTCGCCGAATATCAGAAATCGATATCTCCTACCGTTTGGCCTGCAGATTGAATAAATCCGACCAATAAATAAAATTATTTCAACAAAATAAATCAATTATACAAGTATTTTACCGTTTTACTGATGCAGACGGATTGAAAATCTCAAGACCTTTCAGAAAATTCATATTTGATCAAATCGGTTGAGATAATAAGCACTCTGGAGCGATTTAACATTGATCTCATAAAACTTGTTCTCGAAATTATTTTAGATTACAGATGCCTATGGTCGAAATGTCCGCAAAGAATATCTCCAAAACTAATTTAAAAATTAAAAAAAACACGAAATAGACGAAATAACACATAATTTTGAAAGAAGGGAGGTGACCGGTATTCGAACAGTCAAACGGATGTGTGGATAAGATATTTTGCAAAATATTCGAACTCATAGGCTTGACGCTTTCCTCTATAAACTGGATCATTTTTATTAATAAATGACTTTATTTTTCAAAAGTGAAATTACTTTTATGATCGAAATACAGAATTCGAACATATCACAAGCATCACAAGGCTTGAGACCTAACCACCCTCTTTCTTTTAATTTCATAATTTCATTTTCCTTTTTTTTTTTGTTTGCAAAAGAATTTATGAAACGATCAATTTTAGGAATGTCTTCATTGTTCTTTGCATTTCATTTGACATTATGCCAAATCACATTTCAAATGGAAATTTTGTTAATATATTACTATAGGCATTGAAAGCATTCTGGTATTATTTCTGGCTTTGTTATCAGATATTCGTCAAACAGTGTTAGTATAATGACCATCTCTGTTTGGACGTAAAAGCATTCCATCAAAGCTAACGAATGAAATTCTGCGGTGCTATGACTATCTAACATTGACAGGTACATTTCAACAGGTAACGGCAGGAACTTGTCTCTTTTGCTTCGTGGCAGCTCTACCGATGGTCTGCAATGGGGGTGTATACATGTTCACGCTGATGGAATGGCATACAGCTAGTTGGGCCATTCTCCTTCTGGGATTTGCCGAGGTGAATATGGCAAAGAATTGATAGGTGTGTTTTGTGTGTAAACCTGACCCATTGTATATTGTCCAACAGATCGTTATAATTTCCTGGGTTTACGGTCTAGACAGAGCTTTCAGAAATCTTGCTGACATGGGCATGAAATTTAACAGAATCTTGAAAACCTACTGGTCATTTGTCTGGATAATAATAACACCTATTGGATCCCTCGTGAGTGTCAAATATATTCTAAGTTGGTGTGGAATTCGTATAACTTTCAAGAACACATTTTCAGGGCATTTTCATCTTCACAATGACAGACATAAAGGGTACAGAGCACCGGGGCTACAAGTTTCCTGTCTGGGCTGATACCATGGGATGGATTATTGGTGCTTCGACTCTCGCACCTTTTCCGCTTTTCATCGTCTTCCGCTGTATAAAAGATAAATTGGTAAGTGGTCAGACAATTAAAAATGATTATGATTATTCCACGGAACGCTTCTGCGCACAAGATTTATTTCAATGAAATTAAATTAAGCGCGAATCATGGGTAAACTCAACAATTTCTCGGTCACGCCGACATGATGCTCATAATTATCATATTTAATTCATTGGAGGTACACACATGCACTTAATAGAATTTGTCCTAGAGGTTCCCTATTTATCATTAAATTAATTAAATGGTATACGTTTAAAGGGTGGGTAGTTTTACGGGTTTTACGCCATCCCATTTATTTAATCAATCTCTTAGCGTTTCCACCACTTTAATCAATATACATAATATACAATATTGTTTTGATGTGTCAAATTCCATAAATTGAACACTCCGGTAAATTATGTAATTGCATTTACAATTACCAGTAATATCTAATCTTATCTAATATGTTTCACACATTGCCTGTTGAAGAGTAACTCAGTAAAATAAGTGCAGCACTCAATTATATGTAACCTTTCATTAAAAATCTGGCGGATTCTGCATATTCTTGGTGCTTCAAGTTGGAAGACTTAATAAGAAGCACCAAAGCATATAGAACTGTCTAGTGAAAAATTTAGTAATAGGAATGTTTTTTCAGACTCACAGAAGACGTAAAAGAATTGCAATGAGTATTTTAGAAAGGAGATAAAAAATTTATTTCTTTTTTTTAATTTATAAAAACCCCTTACTCTCTATAATTTGGACGTTTAAGAACTAATAAAAATTTAAAACTTTCAACAGGAAATTTTATCAGTCACTTTAAACATTTTAAAGCATAACTATGATATATAATAAAATTTGAACCAGATTCATCCAAAAGAGCTTGTTGGGGAAATAAAAAAATATGTTAAAAAAATTAAAAAGTGGCTGTACAAAAATGTAAATTTCCTTTGTTGAATTCTGAAAAAATTAATGAAAATGTAGGGGGAAGTGGGGCACTTTTAAAAGTGGGGCACCTTTGAAATTGGGATTTTACTCCTATGTTTAAATAGAACTGAGCCATATCATGATATAATTCAGTTTCTCAATCTGTTTGTGCAGCTAAATGATACCACGATAAGGCTCAATTCTATTTAAAACTAGGTGAAAAATCCCAATTTCAAAGGTACCCCACTTTTAAAGGTGCCCCACTTCCCCCTAAGTGACCATCTAGTGTGAAATAAAATAGAGGGAAGTGGGGCACCTTTGAATTGGTGTTTTACTTTCAATAAAGTTTTTTTTTTAAGTTGGATTATGGATTATAATTAGATTATGGAACTAAATTTTAATATTGTAAGGTTCAGTTCCACTTAAAAATAGAAAAAAATCAATTTTAAACGTTCCCTAATTCAAAGGTGCCCCACATCTCCCTACTAGGGGGAAGTGGGGCACATTTAAAAGTGGGGCACCTTTGAAAATTGGGATTTTTATCTCTGTTTACGTGGAAATGAGCCATATCATAATGTAATTTAGCTTCGCAATCTGTTTGTGCAATTAAATTATATCGCGAGAAGGCTCAAATTTGTTTTAAAATAGTTGAAAAATCCCAATTTCAAAGGTGCCCCGCTTTCAAAGGTGCCCCACATCTCCCTACTACTATTATTATTTCTCATGGAAGTAGCACTATTATTGTACTGCACTAATTATTTCCAAAGAATATTGTAGCAAAAATATAATTTCTAAGCCGAATGTTGAATTTTACAATGATCTTTTCTTAATTTGAACATTTCGTTGAATATTATTCAATTAATATTATCAATTTATTTATTT